>NC_066579.1:358421195-358728574 GCF_024323335.1 Lathyrus oleraceus
GCTGTTAAATTTTCTTCCAATATCGATTAAATCATCTAATACCCTTTCCTTAGTATCCTTTTCATATGCTCTCTCTCTCTCTCTCGATCTTATATATATATATTATATCACTATATATATATATATATATATAATATATATATATATATATATTATATATATATTATATATATATATATAGATATATATATATATATATATATATATATATATATATATATATATATATATAAGAGAGAGAGCGAGAGAGAGAGAGAGCAATATGGAAAGACTATTAGATGATTTAATCGTTATTGGAAGAAAATTTAATAAAACCGATGTTAAACTACGTGCACACCAAGTTAAACTACGTGAAATATAGATTAATAAAACCGATGTCTGCAAACTTGATTTTGAAATTTTTTGTCCGTTGTTTTGACACATATTTGACAATTGATTCAACCGATATGTTTGTAGATTCGAAAATTTATTTCAACTAACATTCTAGCCATTATGCGATATGGAATGCATGTTATGCTATATAGATATGCAACAACTATGATGAATGTATTGAATCGGGATTCAGGGTCAAAATCAGGGTATGACAAGTAGCTAAACCCCTCAATGATAGGGGGTGTCCCTGAATTAGATCTGTAATGACTTTGAGTTTACGATTGTATGAATAATATTGTTTTTATGAAAATCTTTTGATGTGTTTAATGTTTTCTCTTTCGGACCAATTGAGATTGTTGTATGATTATCAATTAGCCTGGACCGCCATTGGTAAGATTTTCATAAGATTACTCTGCAGTAGATATCACCTAGGACCAGAGATACCCTATACGAATAAGAGCATTCTTGATATAATAAGGCTTAATTTCATTGATAATTTCCTATGGACATAAAAATTAGGGTTAAATGATTAAAGATTTTCTCATTAAGGACTTGGGAGAAAATACCCTTGAGAACTGGTAGTAATTGATATTTGTTGATACGATAGTGATTCGGAGTTGTTACAGGGATAAATTATACACCTTCCCTAGCATTGTTCCTCTTCTACTTGAGTTTTACAAAAGAATACCCTTATTTTACATTATTAATTTCCTTTACTTGATTTTTATAATTTTGAATTAAAAAACCCGAACACTAGTTTTTGTTTAATTGAACCATGAATTGAACTCGATATTAAGTTACGGTCCTTGAGATCGACATTCGCAATGGCGAAGCCAGATAAAAAAATTTGGGATGGCCGCTAACGTAAAATAAAGATTATAAATAAAATGTAAATAGTATTTTAAATAAAACATTAAAGTTAAAATAAATACAAAGTTAATTACTAAAAATTTAAATTACATGACTTAAAACTACCTTAAAGTAATGCTTTACGCGTTCCGAGTGACTTGAAATCGTCAATAATTGATTCCGAACTAATGTTTGCACTAATCTCCCTTTCAATATATACTGTCATGCTATCTCCAAGAAACCCATCATCCATCTTGTTTCTCAACTTAGTCTTAATAATTTTCATTGCTGAAAAATACCTCTCAGTTGTGGTCGTAGAAACGGGAAGAGTCATGATAAGACGAAGTAGTCTATCAATCAAGAAGTAAGTTTCAGCCTGTCCAGATGCAACCAAACATGAACATAGTTCTTGAATAGTTGATAAATTATTCAAGTTTGATGCTTGACGAGCAACAAATAGAAAATGTTGGAGTTGAAATTGCAAATTATTCTTCTCTTGATCACTAAAATCCATAGGATAATATTTTTCAACTAAAGAACAAATAATATCAATGCTAAAAGTTTTATATCCATCCTTAGGAGATAAAGAACAAGAAAGAGTTAACAAATCCATTGTCTGCTCACTGAATCTGTTATTCAACTCTTGTAACTGTTTGTCAATGGTAGTGAAAAAGATTTCAACTTTAAAGTAATGTTGAAGTGTGACTTGATTCTCTTCAAGACGGGAGCGTCTAAATCTTGTTGTTGAATGAACATCATTAAGATCAGGAATCTCAATACCATGCTTTTCACAAAAAGATACCACTTTAGTAAACAATATATCCCAACCATTTTCTCTCAAACCTTGAATAAGATGTTTTGTTGAACGAACCAAGTTCATAGCATTAACTACATCTTGATTTTTTTTGTAAGGCTTGACAAAGCATATCTGTTATTCCCATGATTTCTTTCATCAAGTGCAAAATAAATATAAAATCAAATGCCTTCAAGTAATTGTAACAACTATCTGCATCCCCACGTGTAGCATAACTCCCTCTATCTTTTGCAAAAAAAATTAAAACTAAACAAGTTGCTTCATACATGTTTATCAAGCTAGAAATTGAATCGTAATGTGATCCCTGTTAGATGCCCAAGTTTGCTTATTTGAGCTATCAAATGTGGGCATCTTTCACTCCTTTTTGTCGAAAAAGTGTTCGAAACCGCCCTTGCTTTTGTTGATTTGCAATATTATGTGAAATGATCTTGGTACCTTTAATTTGTGTGTTATTGTGCCGGAATTAGGCATGAAATAGTAGAAAACTAAGGCACAAGAAAGATGGCAAAGGAACCAAGAAAGAAAGCAAACATAAGCAAGCTCGCTAGGCGAGTGAGGTAGCGAAGTATTCGCTAGGCGAGCACGCAGCGAGATGCCAGCGAACACTCCCAGACTTGGACAGAACCAAAAAGATCAAAACTCGATGTGGCGAGGGAAGTAGCAAAGTATTCGCTAGGCGAGCAAGTAGAGAACACTTCCAGTCGCAAAAGCATCAAGACTCGCTGGAGCGAATGAGAGAAGCGAGGGCTTCGCCTAGCGAAGGATTGTTTGCCTAGCGAACAGATGCAAACTTGTCTGGGATGATTCCTCTGGACGCAGGCTCTTCTGGTGACTTATTTTGGGGCTCGCTAGGCGAACCATTCTGCTCGCCTAGCGAGCATGACAACTCAGCAACCATTTCTATAAGTAGTATGGGCTACTTTTTGGAACAGAGCTTTTTTTATCATCTTTTTTACTTGTTTTTTGCTAGGAGGTGATTTTTGTGCCCTAGAAACCCCATTTCTCATTCTTCTTCTTCTCTTGACAATATTTTACAAAAAGAAGGTGGATTCCCATCCAATCTCGATTCTTCAACTCGGATGTTGATTAACCTTCTTCTGAAACTTGTTGTTCAAGCTACAATGAAAATGAGTAGCTAAGTCTTTCATTTTGTCAAGGTTAGATGTAGATGATCATAAGCTTTGTATGTATATGGGTTGATCTTCATTTGTAAACTCTTTGATGATGAATGTATGGTGAAAACCTTGTTTTATTGATAACTCTTTGTGTTGGTTTATTATTGAAAGGTGTTTTCCAACTCTTGACCTAGGTTTTCATCCATCCTTGTTCTTTAGCTAGAGATAGTTTTGAATGAGTTTGTTCACTAAAAAGTTAAACCTAAAAGTTATCATTTTGATAGATTGTGTGAGAAATCAACAATGGATCAAAATGGGAAAAACCCACAATGTGTGTTAGAAATAAACACATTTGGAGGATTTTGTGAATGTGTTTATCATCTAATGGAGTTTATGAGTTTTGTTTGATCGAACATATGCATGCAAAGTGATCGTCGAACCCTAACTTTGACAATCTTTCTCAAATTCTGGTGCTTCTGGTGCTGATGGTTCTGGTGGTTCTGGCGGCGACTCAGTGCGCCATGATTGATATACATGACTCTATGCATCATCAGCACCAGTTACAATCTCATCAATCATGATGCGCTGAGTCGTTGCCAGAACCACCAGAACCATCAGCACCAGAAGCACCAACATCCGCCTGTAAGACCCCAATTTTGGCCCTAAGATCCCTCATGGCCCATATCATATCATATCATGGCCTCAAGGATCATTGCATGCCCTAGCTTTCCCTCCTAGTGGGTAGGTTGCCTTGTGAGTGTGGTTCTTGATCACCAAGCATGTCTTGCATTTGTATATCTTTGCTTTTCATATGTTTACTAACCAAAAAGTACAAAAATATTGTCTGTCTAACCTTGTTGCTTGCAGTTGAAGAAATCATCAGCAATTAGGTCAAAATCAGTCAAAGTCAGGCATTGCAATGGATGGTGGCCATTCTTGCAGAATTTGGGCACCATGATCAATAGTCAAGAGTTCATACAACTTGGGACATCATTTGAAGTCAAGGTCTCAAAGAATCAGGGTTTGGAACTCATCAGAAGTGGTTCAATCATGCAAAACCCTAGAAAAGTCAACTGAAGTCAAACTTGGTCAACTGTGGATTTAATCAGTGATTTGATGGATGGAATTGATTTGAAGGAGTTCATTCATGCTTATACAAGCCTCATATATCATGCCAAACCTCATCATGGAAGAATTTGAAGCAAAATCAGAAGTTTCCCAAAATAGAAAGTGGACCTGTATTTTTAACTGCCAAAAATGGAAACTTCTTGATCTTAAACTTACATCATGATACAAGCTTCAAATGAATTTTTGCCCAACATGAAAGTTGAAGATCTTGTTCTCCCATTTTCAAAAAGTCCAAGAACTCTCAAATCCCATGTATGGTTGGCAAGATATGATCAATTCAATTTCAAAAATTTGTGAACTTCAAAGGGCCATATCTCATGAACCATTTGGCCAATTTTGGTGGGGTTTTTTCCTACAAACCACATTTCATCTCCTCTTTCCAAAAATATAAATTTCATGCACCAAAACCTTACCATGCAAAATGGCATTTTTGGACCTAACCTAATTAATTTCAAGTGTGGACCAAAATTGACTTTTTGATTTAAACATTTTCTATCAAGTTGGCCATTTGGAATTGCTTTAGGACTTGATTTCTGACTTGCCAAGGCCCAAAATCGTGCAGAATTGCACACCTCCATATCCACTTGGTCAAAATTAGCAAAATGGCATTTTGTTTGATTTGAGTTAAACATGATTAGCATTTGTTAAGCCAAGCTAAAACAGACCATATAAACTCTTTTTCTGAGCTTTTGGAAGCCCTAGCAGCCATCAACCAAGACAGAATTCTCTCATACTCTCTCAAATCCATTTTCTTCATTTTCAAAAATTCTGTCAAAAACTTCAAAGGACCACGAGCTGCTTTGCTATTCCCTCAACATATCATCGCTTGTGAGCCATTTCCAAGCTTCATTTTCCTGCAGTAACAACATCTCATGTTCTGTTTTCACCAAGCTCCAACAATGGCAAAACTCGATCTGAGTATTTCCAAGGGTTATTGAGCTACAAGCCACTCTCCATTCATCATTACAAGCTTGGACCTGCAGCTGTTTCAGCACAACAACATCAATCCATCACTGTTTTCATTTTTCTTCAAAAACAAGTAAGGTTTCGACCTTAACCATTTACTATGCCATGCTATGTTTTAGATAGCTCTTGTTATGCTGATTTTAATGAGCTTTGGATTGCATGAAATGGTCAAGTATTCCTTGAGATATGCTGTTTTAAAGTTTATGGATGCATGAGTTCTTTGCTCGATTCTTGGATATTGGTGTGTTTTTAATGATTATGCTTGCTGGATATATGATGCTTGTTGTTTGTAGATTCGATTGCCATGCTCGATTTTATTTTCTGGGGAATTTGTTCATGATCGATTGTTGATGATGCTGTTACTGTTCAAAACCCTAGCCATTTTTCCAGAAAAAACTTGTTTTCACGTATATTTGCCTGGCCTTGTTACTGTTTCATTGGTGATGGCCAATCAAAACATTTCGTTCTGCCTCCCTTAAACGCACCGTTTTGATTAATGAGGGGGGTATTTACCACCGTGCCACTCGGTCAACATGGTTGACTTACCATTCCATGTTATTTTGTTCATGTTGTCTCAATTGATTCATCAACTTACAAAAATCACATTTCACTCATTTCACATCCAAAAATCATGGAATTTTTTGCATCATGTCCTGTTGAATGTCTACTATTTTATCATGATTTTTGCTGAATTTTTGGTTGGCTGGATTTTTAATGGTATTAGGTTTCTTGACATGTATGCACATTTTATACCTTTTGCCATTTCTTTTGTGAAATGATGAGGATGTATCCAATGACCCTGAAATTTTTTGTGGTTAATCCACACTCATTCATATTTGTTTTGATGTAGAGTTCTTGAATTTATCTTATGTGGTTTGTGAGATATGAATTTTTGAAGTAGGGTGTGACAATTTGTGTCACACCAATGATATGCAATTTCATGATTTTTGTTGACATGCTTCCTGACTCCCAATTAATGTGAAATTTTGCATGAACCATCTCTTATATGTCTAGTTCACTTGTGATTTTTCCTGGAATTAATTATGGCATTTCCAAATTGTTTGAGATTTTATCCCCTGTTTGACCAAAATGTTGATTTATGTGATACATCTTGCCATTTCCTTTGTGAAATTCTCATACCTTATTGGATGATCATGAAATTTTACATGTGCATACTAGACATCTCAAGCTTTGCATTGGTGTTGATCCCATTCATTTCTCATCTGTTTTCATTTAGTTATGATTTTTTTGAAGTTGATACATGTATGTTTGACTTCTTTGTGCATACTTGAAATTGTTTTGACTTTCTGATTTTAATTGACCATCCTCCCATGATCCAATTGAGCTGAAATTTCATATGCATGCTATGTATTGGCTTGTGATTGGGTATGAATTATTTGATGATTTTTGGAATTGATTATGTTTGGTTTTGAGCTAAGTCTTGCTGTTGACTTCTTTGTGCATGCTTGAAATTTGCTTTGACTTCATGATTTTCATTGACTGCCTTCCACTTGTACAATTGTGATGAAATTTTACATGCTTACCATGCTAAGTGTTAGGATTGATCATGAATTATTTGGTGATTTTTGAAAATGTTTGAGTTGACTTTTGATGCAAGTCTTTCTGTTGACTTCTATGTGCACCAATTTGCCATGCTTTGCCTTCCTTTGCTTATGAAATCATGATGATGAATGATATGCATGTGGGACCAATTGAGTTTGCTTCTTGAATGTTTAAACTTGATTTTGGTTGACTTTCATTTGCTGTTTTGACTTTCTCATTTATTTTTGACCCTAGGCTTGTCCTAGTGGTCCTTTGGGCTTATGATTGAGTTCATGTTTCAGGTTAAGCTACAAGTGCTTCAAAGAAACCATTGCCTTTTGATTGAGTTTATTTGTTTATCATGAGCTAACCCTTGTTTTGTAGGTTGCTTGGCTCATAAGCCTTGTGCCTTGTGCTTTGCACATTTGTCTATCTGTTTGACTGTTGACTTCTGTTTCCTTTTGCTTTGACTGTTGAACTGTGTACTGATTTGTTTGACTATTTCAGGTACCATTAGTTGCTTAGTTCTTTGAACTTGCTTTGCTTTGCTATTTAGCAATTTGCTTTGAGGTAATCCCTCTTTCTTCATGTAGTCTGGAGACCCGGCCTGTTATTTGGCCGGGCAAACTGTCTGAAGTCCTCCTTAAGAGGCAATGCTTGTGTGTGTTTATATTTGTCCCAAGCAGGAAAAGTCCTTCAAGTAAGGCAATTGGTAGATCAAAGGGATAAGCAACCTATCCCCTACTATTCAGTGAGTCTTCTCCTTGCTCCCATTACATGGTTGTAGCATTGAGATCAAAACCCAAGATCTATAGAGTCAATAATGTGGATAGAGTTCCTACTTTCTGAACTCCCACACTTTCTGATATTTAAATGCTCTCCCTGATCAGGGATAAGAGCAATGAGGCACACCCCTCATCTCCTTTCATCTGCTTCACCTTAGCCTCTCAATGGCAAGGTTAAGAGCAACCTTTGACCCTATTCCAGTTGGCTTCAATGCCTAACCCTTTGTGTGAGCCTCATTGTATGGTTATAGTGTGTGCTGTTTGATTCTCATTGATTGATTTGATTATCTCATATGCACATATTTGCTTGTATGCTGTATGCATTTATCATCATTAATTGCTCATCAATGCATAATCATCTCATTTGTCTTGATGACATTATCATTGTTGTTTGCCCATTGAGGACAATTGTAAGACCATCCATTGGCCATTGCTCCTATGATATGGAAGTGAGTATAAGACCATCACCTTGGCCACTCATCTTATCTTTGCTTGATGCATTTGATTGTATGTGAGGATACAATTATAAGTCCCTGTAAGTTGGCATTTGTATTCCTAGGACCATACTGTGGAGGTTAGAGTAAGCCCAAATAAATTGGCATCTGACATTCATGTTCTGCTTCTGTTTGTTTATGTGAGGTTGCAATTATAAGTCCCTGTAAGTTGGCATTTGCTTTCCTGTGATCATAAGTTGGTTTGTTTGTTTATATGTGAGGTTGCAATTGTAAGTCCCTGTAAGTTGGCATTTGCTTTCCTATGATCATGTGTTGCTTCTGTTCTTGTATGTGAGGATGCAACTGTAAGTCCCTGCAAGTTGGCATTTGTATTCCTAGGACCATACTGTGGAGGTTAGAGTAAGCCCAGATAGATTGGCATCTGACATCCATGTTTTGCTTCTGTTTTTGTATGTGAGGATCCATTGTAAGTCCCTGTAATGTGGCATTGGTTTCCCTATGAGCATATGTAGAGTTAACCTAAGTCCAGATAGATTGGCAGTTGACTTACATATTTCATCTTTGTTTTCTTTTGAGGAGATTAGTGTAAGACCATTGAGTGGCCTCTGATATCCCGTTCTGTTTTAGGAGATTGGTATAAGCCCAGTGATTGGCATCCGATATCCGCTTTTGTTGACTTTCTTGTTTGTTTGTTATTATCCATTGCTTATTCCAAAGGACACACTTGAATCATCCTCTATATGATTTCAAGAAGTGAACCTTCTAAGAAGTTTTACAATCCATCTCCATCCATTCATCCTCATTATGTCCTAAACCTTTTCACACTTTGATTCCAAACTTGACATAGTTATTGTGCAAACTTCTTCATGTTTTCTAACTAAAAACCTGGACCCAAGTCCTTGACTTTTTTTCAAATCCCATTTCATAATACTTCTTTTGAATCAATCTTAATCATACTTTGACTCTCACTTTCATAATCACAATCAATTAACTTCACTCATTCACTTGTTTTGGCTTTGTCCATTGTTAATCTTTTCATGCATTAGCCATAGGTTTCAATTATCATTGTGGTTGATGTAAATCTTGCCTATCCTTAGTGAGTCGACAGTAAGACTTCCGTACTGAAAACAGGGCTAACCCCTCTAGTACGTCGAAGCTATCCTCGCATGGTGGATGTTGGTCTTGGTCGAGTTTTCTCCCATTGATAATGAAAAGCCTCAGTGCTTGTGTTTAAAATTGAATCCACCAACTTTTGGAAATCTTTTAGCCGAACTACGGCGTTTTGATCCTTACCTTTGATGGAAGGTACGTAGGCAGCGGGTTCATCCGTTCAAACCCAATAAAAATTGTATATTCTTTTCTCATCATCCCAATCATGTTTGCACAATGTTTATGTCATAACAAATAACAATTTTATACAACAAGTCTGAAAAGGGCTCCCTAGGAGTACCTAGGACGTAGTGGGTGCCTAACACCTTCCCATTGCGTAATTTACCCCTTACCCAGACTCTCTGATCTTTTTATTAGTTTTCTACGTGTAAAACTTCTTAGGCTTTTGTTCGCTTTTTAGCCAGTCCTTTGGATAAATAAAAGTGCGGTGGCGACTCGAAAATTCATTGTATCTCTTGCTTATGATTTAATCAATAAATCATATAGCGACGAATACACCGCTACACCGCCCCCTCTCCGAAAACAGGCTTGTCCTCAGGCCAGCTAGCATGTTGCAGGAACTGCTCACGCGTCATCATAGGATGCTCTCTAGAAGAGACACGTACCTGCAACTGTAATACGTGCATAGAGTCATGTATATCAATCATGGCGCGTTGAGTTGCCGCCATCCAATCCCAATTGTAATTGCAAACAGCTTACTGGAAAGGATCAAACCCCTGAGAAAAAGCACCAGGACCATCAGCAGCCCCGATATCATCAGCAGCTGTACTACCTCGGAAGTTCTTCGAATTACAGTACTTGTCCACATATCGATCGTCGATTGCGGACGGAATACTTACCTGACTGCGGGAGGGTAGCTTCACCCTCGACTGTAGGCACAAATCCATGATGAGACAAGGAAAAGAAAGGGGGCAGTTAACTCGCGCCCCCGACTTCAGCCCGCTCTCAACCACAGACTTCATCTCAATCGCAATGATTCGCGCCACATTGATATGTACATTAGTTAGAATACAGTGGACCAAGTGTGCCACTGGGATCAGCACGGTCGACGTGTGTGACTTGGGCTTAATGTTAGTCAGAACCAGCATCAAGATCAGCTGAGCCAAGGGAGTCATATCCTCTCGATGGTACCTCACAGGAACCCCAGATGGGTTCACCTCAACCGACTTTCCCTCAAACAATAGGGCCGCAGAAATAGTATCAGTGTTCCTGTGGAGCCTCAGATCTCTGTGGTATGCATCCCTCTCATTAACTCCCAGATGGAGCGATTCACCAAGCACTCGGTTAATAGCATCCCTATCAAAAGCGACCTGACGTCCTGACACTCTTGTAGTCCAAGTGAAAGGCTCGTCGTCATTTGGCAGTGCGTTCGCATAGAACTCGCGCACTATATCAATATCATAGCTTTCGGGAGGAGAGATCAACTTGTCTTATTTCTTGCTATTTATCAACCCTGCAAATGTCCGATAATCGCCTTGTGCGTTGATCAAAAACCTCTTCTCAGGTAAGATTTTCCTTTTCTCCAACGCCACATAACGTGCGGCTTGCTTCGCCCCAACGAATTTATCGGTGTCAAATTGAATTGGCATAGTGTGGGAAGTGCTCCCGACCTTTCTCTTTTTTGCAGCACTTGACCTGGATGCCATCTGTAAAATCATAGAAAAGAAACAGCACACAACCACAAAACAGATTAGAGATCAAAATAGAAAAACCAGATATTGTCATGGTTGCTACAACTTCGCTTAGCGAGGACCCAACGAAGATTCGCTACGGGTTCGCTTAGCGAAGTGACAGCGAATGCTCGCCACAGATTCGCCTAACGAAGATGCTAGCGAATGTTACGGGATTCTGAGTTCTCCACTGTTAATAATCCAATTTCAGAAAATCCAAAGTCTAATGATACCCATTCCAGAAACAAACTAATTTAACATGTTAGGAATCGTTCTAAACATACATGCAAACCTAATGATACCCAATCTCCCAAATTCAACCCTAATGACTCATTCTTCAGAATTTACAACATTGAAAGCACAAAGGAATGGAGACAGAACAAACCTGATTGAAGAGGTTGATTGATTCTGAAATGCAACAGTTAGGGTTTGCATAAGGATGAGTCTCAAAGTTTTTGTGTGAGATGGAAGTGAAAAGTGTGAAAGTGAGAGTGAGTTCGTGACCCTATGTTCAGACTAAAACAAAATAAATGGGTTTTGGGCCCAAATGAGTGGCCCTCTGAAAAATAAAATAAAGTTCTGTCACGCAATGTTCGCCTAGCGAAGAGCTAGCGAACGGCTTGCTACTGACTTCGCCTAGCGAGCAGCTAGCAAACATCTCGCTACTGTCTTCACCTAGCGAGCAGCTAGCGAACATGACAGGATCTTGTTTTTTTCAAAACAGCACTGCCCAGCACAGTTCAGCAAGGTTCCACCAATTTGAATACCAATACCACACAACACAAAGTTGTAAATACTTACAATGTTGGGGTGCCTCCCAACAAGCGCTTGTTTAACGTCGGATAAGCTCGATGGTTCGAGATGCTCACAGAGGAGCATCCAAGTAGATTGCACAACTCTCGCGATCCACAAGACCGCCAAGATAAATCTTCAAACGTTGGCCGTTAACCGTCCAACTATCTTTCTTCTCCAAGTCCTCAATGATAACAGCTCCATACTATTTGACTTCTTTGACACGAAATGGCCCGGACCATTTAGATTTCAATTTTCCGGGGAATAGCCTCAACCTAGAATTGAACAAAAGGACCAACTGTTCGGGCACAAATTCCTTCTTCCTAAGCTTTTTGTCATGATACTCTTTCACTTTTTCTTTGTACAACCAACTCGAGTGATATGCGGCATTGCGCATTTCTTCCAACTCAAGCAATTGCACTTTTCTTTTTTCACCGGCCAAATCCTTATCAAAGTTCAATAATTTCAGAGCCCACAAAGCTTTGTGCTCCAATTCGACCAGCAAATGGCAAGTCTTACCAAATACCAATTGAAAATGAGTTATCTCATGAATATGTTTAGAAACTTCAAAAGTTGCCTCTTCGATCACATCAATGCGAAAGCTATCACGACTATCCTTTGAATGCTTCATGGCTTCGAATAGATCAAAAGTAACTTCTTCATTTTGGACCCTTACTTTCATCAAACCGTTGTCAACGTCAATCATCATGTGTGCGGTTTTCATGAACGGTCGGCCAAGAATAAGCGGAGCATCGTCATCCTCTTCCATATCAATCACAATGAAATCAACCGGGAAGAAGAATTTGTCAACTTTGACCAATACATCTTGGGCTAACCCATGAGGATGGGTAGTCGACTTATCGGCCAATTGCAAAGTCATCCGGATGGCCTTCATTTCAATGTTGCCAAGCCTCTTCACAATAGACAATGGTATTAGATTAATGCTTGACCCCAAATCAATTAGCCCTTTTTCCGACATAGACATCACTAATTGTAACCGGCAAAGTAACTCGTCCCGGGTCAACCTCTTTTCTCGGAAGCGTCCGTTGAATGATTGCACTACAACTAGCATCTATGACAATTGTCTCCGGTTTCGTGTACCTCCGCTTTTTAGTAAGTATGTCTTTCATGAATTTCGCATACTTAGGCATTTGCTCCAATGCTTCGGCAAACGGAATGTTCACTTGAAGTTGTTTGAATATATCCATGAACCGGGCGTAATGCCGTTCATTCTCCCTCTTAGATGGAGCATGTGGATACGGAAGGTTTTGGATTGGAGTAGCGCCCACTACCTCCTTTCCTTTAGAAACTCTAGAATTCCTCTCTCTTTTCTTTTTTACTCCCTCCACCTTCACTTCATCACTCTTATTTTTTTCAACTTCCACACTTTCTTTATTTTCTACTTCACCATTTTTTTCATTCTTTTCAACTTCTTCCTCACTCCACTCCCCAACTTCAACATCAATGTTATCCTCTATTTTTTTCTCCTAATCTTTTTTCTCATCCTCTCTTTTTTCACTCTCACTAATCAACTCCCTTCCACTTCTCGTCGTTATCGCTTTACAATACTCTTTTGGATTCGTTTGCGTGTTCGCCGAAAAAGATGGTCCGGGTTGTTGTTTCGCTAGTTGTTTAGCAAGTTGACCGACTTGAGTTTCAAGATTTTTGATTGCCGCATCGTTACTCTTTTGATTAGCCATCGACAATTGCATAAATTGTGTCAATGTCTCTTCTAACTTTGAAGTCACGACCGGCGGTTGTTAAGGTTGGTAAGGATTTTGACGGCTAGAAGTACCATCCCCATAACCTTGGTTATGGTGATAGTTAGCCATTGGTTGGAACCCTTGATTCCCTTGAAAGTGTTATTGTCGATTTTGAGGATGTTGTTGATACGGTTGTTGTTGTTGTTGCCTCGGTTGGTAGTCTCGTTGGTTCGCCATGTAATTCACTTCTTCGAACCCGGGAGGTGGACAAAACCCGGTGTCATGATCACCCTTGCAAAGCTCACAACAAGCTATTTGTTTAGCTTTTGAAGGCTCTTTCAACTTTTTTATTTGTTGAGTTAAGAGTTCAACTTGTTGTGAAATGAGTTTATTTTGGGCAAGAATAGCATCGTTTGTCCCAAGTTCAAGCACTCCCGGTTTCTTCAAAGTGTTGCCTCTACTTTGACTTTGGAGGTCATTTAGAGTCATACGGTAAATGATATCAATAGCTTCGGCGGCGCTTTTAGACAACAAAGAACCACCCGAGGTAGCATCCAATAAGGTCTTGCAATTAGGTTGAAGGTCATTCTTGAAAATGTGGATTTGCATCAATTCGTCAAAACCATGCCCTTTGCACTTTCGAAGCATGGATTTAAATCTTTCCCATGCCTCATTCAATGATTCGTTGGCTCCTTGCGAAAACACGGACATAGCCGTTTTGGATTCCATGAACCGGTTGTGGGAGAAAAATCTTTCAATGAACTTCTCTTCCAACACGTTCCAATCCGTCATGACTGCAGGTGTTTGATCCAAGTACCAATCTTTGGCTTTTTCCGAGCAAAGCATGAGGAAATAGTCTTTTGAACAACGATAGCTCTTGAGCTTGATCAACTCCGGCTGCCAATGCTATCTCGTAAAATTTGGTGAGAAAAGCAAAGGGGTCTTCATGGTCCATTCCAGTGAATGGACTTCCGTATAGCAAGTTAAGAGTTCCCGTCTTCATCTCAGCTTGCCTTCCCGCGTGGTTGGCAAACTGAGTTGTATTCCTAGGACTGTTGACACATGGTGTGGAAACGGGCGGTGGTGGTGGTGGATCCATGATAGGTGTGAAAGGTGGTGGGTGTGTTGTAGAAGAACATTCTCTTTGTTCTTGTCGTTGTCTAGCTTGTTGCCTCCTTCGTCTCGTTCTGCTATTCAGTCTCCTTGCGGTTCTTTCGATCTCGGGATCAAAAAGAAGTTGGTCCTCAGGAACCTGCCCTCGCATAAAACGAAAGCTGCACACTAAATCAAACAAATTAACAAGCACAAGTCAAAAATTCAGAAGTTAAAAATTCAGCAACTATTGCGATGCTCGCAATATCAATTCACAATCCCTGGCAACGGCGCCACTTTGTTAGAACGGGGATAGAGTATCGGGATTTGTTATCGCCTCCACAGGGATTATGTGATATTGCCGACGTTCGACAGTTGTTAAGTTCTTAACTTATAGTAACAATGGGGTTTTAGTTTTCGGTTACGGTAGCTTACATAAAAAGTAAGAAATTACGGTAAAAGTTTTGGTTTTACGATTTGAGAAAGATTGTCAAAGTTAGGGTTCGGCGATCACTTTGCATGCATATGTTCGATCAAACAAAACTCATAAACTCCATTAGATGATAAACACATTCACAAAATCCTCCCAATGTGTTTATTTCTAACACACATTGTGGGTTTTTCCCATTTTAATCCATTGTTGATTTCTCACACAATCTATCAAAATGACAACTTTTAGGTTTAACTTTTTAGTGAACAAACTCATTCAAAACTATCTCTAGCTAAACAACAAGGATGGATGAAAATCTAGGTCAAGAGTTGGAAAACACCTTTCAATAATAAACCAACACAAAGAGTTATCAATAAAACAAGGTTTTCACCATACATTCATCATCAAAGAGTTTACAAATGAAGATCAACCCATATACATACAAAGCTTATGATCATCTATATCTAACCTTGACAAAATGAAAGACTTGGCTACTCATTTTCATGGTAGCTTGAACAACAAGTTTCGGAAGAAGGTTGATCAACATTCGAGTCGAAGAATCGAGATTGGATGGGAATCCACCTTCTTTTTGTAAAATATTGTCAAGAGAATAAGAAGAATGAGAAATGGGGTTTCTAGGGCACAAAAATCACCTCTTAGCAAAAAAAAACAAGTAAAAAGATGAAAAAAAGATCTGTTCCAAAAAGTAGCCCATACTACTTATAGAAATGGTTGTTGAGTTGTCATGCTCGCTAGGCGAGCAGAATGGTTCGCCTAGCGAGCCCCAAAAATACCGTCATGCATGTCTTCCATAATCCTTTCTGCTTCCTTTCTATCCACACAGCGAAGCAGAGTCGAATCATGATTACGTTTGTATAACACTCCATTACTCAGAAAGAATTTAGCGGAGAACTTCCTCAGGAATTTTCTGTCATTGATGGATGCCCCTTCAGGGTATTCCTGAGCTTCTAAATATCTTTTTACGTTGTGGAACCAAGGTTTCTCCTGCACCCTCTCAGCGTTAAGTTCATAACAGTGTGCTGGTTCATCCAATCGTTCAATAGTGATCCTGGGAGCTTCGTTGTCCCATCTGACTCTGAACATAGATGACATGGTAGCTAATGCGTCTGCCAACTGATTCTCTTCCCGTGGAATATGTTCAAATGTAATCTCTTCAAAGTGTGGGATTAATGTCATCACCCGCTCTCGGTAAGGGATGAGATTTGGATGTTTGGTGTCCCATTCTCCTTTGATCTGACTGATTACCAAGGTTGAATCTCCGTACACACTCAAAAACTTGATTCGCCGGTCTATAGCAGCCTTGAGTCCCAAAATACATGCTTCATACTCAGCCATATTATTGGTACAATGAAAGCACAGTCTAGCAGTGGAAGGTGTATGGTAACCTCCGGGAGAAATAATTACAACCCCAACACCATGGCCCAATGCATTAGAAGATCCGTCAAAGACCATAGTCCATCGGGATCCCAGTTCGGGTCCTTCATCCGGTCTAGGTTTTTCGTAATCGGCAACAAGCATGACATCCTCATCTGGAAACTCAAAATTCATAGATTGGTAATCGTCCACCGCTTGATGAGCCAAATGATCAGCTAGCACGCTTCCTTTGATTGCTTTCTGGGTAGTATACTGGATATCGTACTCTGTTAAGATCATCTGCCATCTCGCTATTCTTCCGGAGAGGGCAGGCTTCTCGAACATGTATTTGATGGGATCCATCCTAGAAATCAACAAAGTGGTATGATTCAACATATACTGTCTTAGTCGGCGAGCAGCCCAGGCCAAAGCACAGCAAGTTCTCTCGAGCAGTGAGTATCTTGTTTCACAGTCGGTAAACTTTTTGCTCAGGTAGTATATGGCATGCTCTTTTCGACCAGACTCGTCATGTTGCCCCAATACGCAACCCATTGAATTTTCTAACACGGTCAAATACATGATTAGAGGTCTTCCTTCAACTGGTGGTATCAGGATTGGAGGTTCCCGGAGATATTTCTTGATTTTGTCAAAAGCCTCTTGACAGTCGTCATTCCACATCATCTCTTGATTCTTCCTTAGTAATTTGAAGATGGGTTTGCAGGTAGCGGTCAAATGGGAGATAAATCGGGCAATGTAGTTCAAGCGTCCCAAGAAACCTCTGACTTCTTTTTCCGTACGGGGAGCTGGCATTTCTTGAATAGCTCTCACTTTGGCCGGGTCAACCTCAATCCCTTTACCAGTGACAATAAAGCCCAAGAGTTTACCGGATCTTACTCCAAAGGTGCATTTGTTCGGATTCAATCTCAACTTGTACTTCTTCAACCTCTCGAATAGTTTGTATAAGTGATCGAGATGTTCTTCTTCAGTATGAGATTTGGCTATCATGTCATCCACATATACTTCTATCTCATGATGAATCATGTCATGAAACAAAACTACCATAGCACGCTGGTATGTTGCTCCTGCATTCTTCAAACCGAATGGCATTACTTTGTAACAGAAAGTGCCCCATTGCGTCACAAACGTAGTTTTCTCCATGTCCTCAGGCGCCATCTTAATCTGATTATAACCTGAGAAACCATCCATGAATGAGAATACCTTGTGTTGAGCGGTGTTATCTACCAGAACATCGATGTGCGGGAGTGGAAAGTCGTCTTTGGGACTTGCCTTATTCAAATCTCTGTAATCTACGCACATTCGCACCTTACCATCCTTCTTTGGCACTGGTACCACATTAGCAACCCATTGAGGATAAGAAGTAACGGCTAGAAAACCGGCATTGAATTGTTTCATAACCTCAGCTTTGATTTTCTCAGACATTTCAGGACGCATGCGGCGAACCTTCTGCTTAACAGGACGACAATCTTCCTTCATCGGCAGCCGATGCACCACTATACCAGTATCCAATCCGGGCATGTCTTCATAAGACCAAGCGAAAACCTCTACATAATCATGTAACATCTGAATCAATCTTTCTTTGACACTGTTTTCCAAACCTGCTCCTATTTTGACTTCTTTTCTGTCCGCTTCAGTACCTAGATTTACGATTTCGAGTGACTCTTCATGCGGCTGTATAGTCCTTTCCTCTTGCAGTAACAGTCTGGCAAGCTCTCCAGGTACTTCACAATCTTCCTCACTTCCATCTTCGGCTTGGTAGATCGGATTTTCAAAGTCATAATGAACAGTAGCGGAATTATTATCCATAGGATCCATAGTGGATACGGATCTGCAATTCGTTACGTGAGTGTGTGTAAGAAAACATAGCTTGTTTGAAAGACGACAGGAAAGATAAAGAGCGCAATATTTGAATGCAAAAAGTCCATTGATTTATTGAATATGAATATGCTTATGAAATGACAAACCCTTAACAAATTAGCTATTGTGCTCCGGGCGTAGACACAATGCTTCAATTGAAAAATTAAAAAATTTGCAATACTAAATGGACAATAACAATTACTCCTGACTAAAGGAGATCGAGATAGTGTCTTCAGCCTTCCAATTATTGAGTCCGTCACCAATTGTTGGGAAAATCCAGCTATCCAAGTCGCAATCACTGTCAGCATCTTCTACAGCATTGATTTGATCTTTGACCATCTTTTCAGAGCTAAATCCCAGACCAGATTTATCAGACTTGTAGGGTATGTTGATCAGTTGACCCCAGCCAGTACAGCCACTATCTTCAACCACAGCTTGAGCGTCCTTCAGGGAAACCATGGCGGGAGGAGCTCTAACAACCTCAGGCACAAAGGGAGTTGGCTTAAGGGCAGGACTGGGCGGAGGAACCACTTCAAATGACTGAGACGGAGTCTCGAAGAATTCACCATCCATTTCAACATACCTGAAGGTATGCACACTACTGACGATATGCTCCTCTTCCCCGCACACAGTGACAATCTTACCCTCTATTGGATATCTCAGCTTTTGATGGAGAGACGAAGCTACAGCGCCTGCCCCATGAATCCAAGGGCGTCCCAGCAAGCAGGAATAGGCGGGGCGAATGTTCATTACATGAAAGGTAGTGTTGAAGACTTGAGGTCCTATCTTGATAGGGAGGACGACTTTACCATGGACAACACTCTTTGCACCATCGTAAGCACGCACCACAATGTCACTAGGCTTCAATTCAATGCTTTTACAGTTAAGTTTATCGAGCACGGCTTTCGGTAACATATTCAAAGAAGAGCCATTATCGATCAACACATGAGACAAGGTGATCCCTTTACACTCAATGGAGATATGCAGAGCTTTATTGTGATTCTTTCCCGCTGGTGTCAGGTCAGCATCGGAAAAGCCTAGCCCATTGTCAACAGTCAGATTAGCAACATAGTTTTCAAACTGATCGACGGAGGTCTCCTGAGGTACATGGGCAGTCTTCAAGAATTTTATCAAGGCATTGGCATGAGATTCAGAAGATAACAACAAGGACAACATCGAGATTTTAGAAGGAGTATGCCCTAACTATTCTACCACATCGAAATCGCTCTTGCGGATGATTTTCAGGACTTCTTCCATCTCTCGTTTGGCAACGTCCTCAGTAGTAGCTTCGATCGGTATCTCTGACTGAGAAGGGTTGACTGGTTCCTTTCCTCGGTTTTCAGGAACTGGAGGTGAGATTTCTGGAGAGAAGATCCTTCCGCTTTGAGTGACTTTACTAGTCCCAACAATGTCATTAGGATTAACAGAATCACCAACTTGCTTTACGCCATGGATGTAGACATCGCCTCCATAATTCCACGGAATGGCTTTACTTGAAGAATACGGTACTGGGCCAGGTGCGGTAATGATTAGGGGGGCTACCTTGGGCTCAGCAATAATCTTCACAGGTACCCTGGGAGCAGTAATCTTCACTGGAACCTTGGGCCTTGCAATCACATATATTTCTTCAATAGGGTTTTCCGCCTTAGGAACCCTTTCAAAGAGAATTGTACGATCGTCCATCAGCCGTTGAACACCATTCCCCAATTTCAGGCAACCATCGGGTCGGAATAGACAGAGATCGCAATTTTCCGCACAACCTGGAAATAAACCAGCTTGCAACAACTTCTTCTTGATGATCAGGAGAGAAGATGTTAAGTCCGCTACAGTAGTGATGAGAGAATCGTCATCGAGAGCATTAACAGCCTTGTCATGATTAGGCATAGGGGCAGTGATGACATTAGGAGTCTCCGGAGGCTCGAATTCAATTTCCCCAGCGTCGATCATATCCTGAATTTTGTTCTTCAACAACCAACAGTCGTTTGTATCATGCCCGGGGCTATCGGAGTGATATGCACACCTGGCATTGGGATCATAACGAGGCGAAGCAGTGTTGACATTCGCAGGAGGACCTCTGAGAGTGATTAAGTTTGCCTTTAGCATACTTTGCAGTGCTTGTGCTAAAGTCATATTGAGCTTGGTAAACTGCCTTCTTGGTCTGTCTTGTCTTTGCTGGAAGTTTTGAGCTGGCGGGGCTGCGATTGTCACTGCTCCAACGGCGTGGTCACCATTTTTCTTATTATGATTCTTTTGACCATACACAGCATTCGATTCATTCTTCCCATGGTAAGACTTTTTGCTGCTTGTAGAGGTAGCTGCCTGTATCTTTCCACTTCGAATGCCGCTCTCCACCCGTTCACCTGTCAGTATAAGTTCAGTGAAACCTGATGAAGAACTCCCCAGTAGGTGGCTGTAGAATGGGCCAGTCAGGGTACCCATGAACAGGTCTACTAATTCTCGGTCAGTCATAGGGGGTTTGACCCTGCCGGCCAAATCTCTCCATTTCTGAGCATACTCTTTGAAGCTTTCTTTAGATCCCATAGCCATATTCTGCAACTGTAGCCGAGTAGGCGCTAGCTCAGAATTATACTGGTACTGTTTATAAAAAGTCGTTGCTAAATCAGTCCAGGTGCGGATGTCAGAGCTCTCGAGCTGATAATACCATTCCAACTGTGTGCCAGACAGGCTCTCTTGGAAGAAATGGATCCACAGCTTCCTATCAGTGGTATGCGGCTGAATCTTTCTCACATAAGCCCTTAGATGCATCTGAGGACAGGACGCACCATCGTACTTAGTGAAAGTGGGGATTTTGAATTTGCGAGGAATGGTCACATCGGAGACCAAACCCAAACTTTCGAAATCCAGACCAGGCGCCTTCTGACCCTCCATAGCTAGCATACGTTCTTCCAGCAACTTGTACTTATCATCTCTTGGAGAGTATTGTTCATTTTCATACTCTTCATCGTCATCCTCAGGGTTGGAGAAATCAGCATTCTCTTCCTCTGAATCATTCTCCGCCCCCTCTTCTGGGCCATTCGGGATTCCAAATTTGATTCCCGTAGCCTGTCCTTTACGCCTTCTTCCCGGGTTAATGAAACTCACAGCTTTCTTGTCTTTCTTCTTTTCGACCAAAAGAGCCTTCAGTTCCTCCTGCCCCTTGGATAAGCTTAGCATCATCTCCTTGAATTGAGCATTCTGGGTCTGGAGATCTTTGACAGTTTGTTCGAGATCCATTTTTCTGCGTAAGAGGCAGACCGTGAGAATATGGTCCTTCAGAATACCTGTTATGCAATGTTATGTTATGCAATGCAATGTATGAAATGTTTTCAAGGACCTATGGAATTTAACTTTGCATAAACTACCAAAAAGAGAGGAACTCCTATTACTAATTTCTTAATCAATGTTCATTACAACAAGGAAAAATAAAAACAATAAAAGCTCAGGTTTCCCAGGGACGGCTTCTTTTTGGGCGAAGATATGCGTTGAGTCTTCGTTCCTCATTAAGCTGGTTGGTGAGCTCTAGTACTTTCTTCCTTTCTACATTGAACTGGGCTTCAAAAGTATCCCTCTCCTCTCTCAATTGGATTCAGGATCTCTTTAGTTCCTCAACATCGGTAGGCATATCTGGATAAGAAATGATCTGGGAAGTACCTCATTCGACCCCTGATTCAACAATCAATGGTCCGACTGCAAGATATGGCATGGCAAGTTCACGAGCTCTGGCGCGTACCCATCTGAGATAAGGCTCCATACGAATAGAATTTTTCTGTCCTAAAGTGCTTTTTTTCACCATGCCCCAAGCTCGTACAAACCTTTGGCGGAGACCTTGAGAGTCGTCGTCATAATCAAACACAGTGCCTTGAATAATTACCTCATGTGGACCATCTCTCCGCGCATACCCAAACTGACGTAGAGATAAAGCTGGGTTATAAGTAATACCTCCTCTTATCCCCAGGAGCGGTACGTTAGAGAATTCTCCACAACGGTCGATGAGGATAACATTTTCTCTGAGATTAGAACACCAACGGATGTCTGAATGGGAGAGTGCCATTATCCTTTGAGACCATTTCAGATTTTGATCATTCTTCAAGACTGACTGAGGAAGGTGCGAAATAAACCACCTTGACAATAAAGGTACGCAGCACATGAGAGTCCCTTGTCTCTTCATAGTACGGGTGTGAAGGGAATGCAAAATGTCTCCGAGCAAGGTAGGCACAGGGTTATGAGTGAGAAATATCTTAATAGCATTCATGTCTATGAATTGGTCCGGATTAGGGAATAACACCAAGCCATAGATTAGCAATGCCAGGATGTCTTCGAAAGCACGGACATTCATAACTTTTAAAAATTCTCGGGCTTTATTTATCAGAAACTTGGCAAGTAAACCCTTAACTCCACTTCTCGTTACCCAATTGGTTTCAATGTCAGCCTTTGTCATGTGTAAAGCTGCGGCAACCTCTTCAGACTTCGGAATCTTTTCCAGACCACTGAAAGGTATTTGATCAAGGATAGGTAACCCAAGCAACTTGGAGAATTCTTCTAATGTGGGTACCAACTGATAATCTGGGAAAGTGAAGCAATGATGTTTAGGATCGAAGAACTGGAAAAGCACTCTCATCATATCTTCTTTGAAACCAGTGGTAACCAAATTGAGGATAGAACCATGTTTCTTGTTGAACTGAGCGTGATCGGGGAGTTCTGACACTAAATCCTTGAGTTGAGGAGAGATTGCCACAAGATTAATCCGGATAGTCTTCCTGGAAGTCATAACCTGTTTAACAGAGCAAAGCTAAATTCCTAAGTCCTTGAAATGGTTAGTATAATGATGTTATGCTGTTATGATGTTATGATGTTATGCAAATAATAAGCATAAACAAGTCACACAATCATTCCTAGGTTTTAAGGCTTGCATGAGTTCTTTAGGTAAATACCCTCCCCACTGAAGTTTGGTTGGTTCAACATGTCCTAGAATAGTAACCGGGTTCTAGAAGGATCTCAAATCATCGACCTTTCTTTAAGTCCACTTTAATGCAACACCAAGTGGTTGACCAAAGCTTCCCTAAAGTCCAATCTCAAAGAGTGTAGTATCGAGTATCAACCAACTTCAGTCGGAACCGAAGCCAGTTATCCCACTACTTTCTAATGGCTAGGATGAGTCAATTAGGGTTCTAAAGGTCTGGTTAATGCTTTGATAACACCACGCGGAAGCCAAATTTTTCCTCAAGTAACATGAGGAGCATTAGGACATCCAAAGTGTCACATTAACCGTAGCCATCATTTTAACCATTCCAGTATACGCCGGATAGTCACGATGATCTATTGCTACTTACCTAAGATACACTAGATCCGGGTGTAGGATCTTTCACTCAGAATACCCTTAAAAGAAGGAACAATCCAAAAACATAAATGATTTTTTTTTTTTAAGATGGACCTCTCTTTAATGTTCCCCAGCAGAGTCGCCAGTTCTGTCATACGGTGAACTGACTTTATTGTGTTTTTAATCGCAATGTCGCGGTTAGCAAGAGTCGCCACCGACTTTTCTTTTATCCAATAAGGAAAGGTGGAAAAGAACAGGAAAGACCTTAATTTAGATTCTTAGGTTCGGGAGGTACATTATACAAAGGGAAGGTGTTAGCACCCTTTGTATCCATGGTTATCCATGGGCTCTTAATTGCTCAATCATTTATGTTTTTCTAGTTTGAAAAAGTGTTTGAGAGATGTGTAGGAAGTGTTTTGAAAAGGAGAATTTAACTTTGTAATGATTCCTGTATGAACGTATACAAAGTGGTTATCTCGTTTTAGTTTTGAAAATAGTTTAGCAAAATATAACTTGGCAATGATTCTAGTGCGAATGTATGCCAAGTGGTGATTTTCTAATGGAGGTTTTGAAAGGTGTAAGGTGTGAAAAGTAGTTCTAAATTGTGAATAAGCAATTAAGAGTTATACCTATCCGAGGTCTTTCCGGGCATTTTCTATCCTTATGAGGGTAAAACTGTCCTTACTATTGAGAAGTAAGTATTTTTATCCTTTGGATGTGAAAGGGTCATCGTAGGGTCATCGATTGGTCATTGAAGGCAGCAGTTGTGAGGATACCTTAGCATTCGAAGGGACTATCATCATTCAGCCATAGGCTACACCAGAGGGTCATCGAGGGACAAAATCGTATTTTCGAGGGCAACATCCGAGGGGCCATGATTTGTTTTATGATGATTTAACCGAAGGGTCTTTGCTAAGGGTATCCCCATATTCGCGGGACATGACCATATTACGTAATCGTGGGGTAATAAAGAGAGGTCCGATGTCATTTATTTAAAGTCCATATTTTAAAGTTAATTAGGTAATTAGGATGAATCTCCACATTAAAATCAATACATTAACAAT
The DNA here is from genome assembly GCF_024323335.1 of Lathyrus oleraceus. Classification (NCBI taxonomy): domain Eukaryota; kingdom Viridiplantae; phylum Streptophyta; class Magnoliopsida; order Fabales; family Fabaceae; genus Lathyrus; species Lathyrus oleraceus. The sequence continues at coordinate 358,445,709 of NC_066579.1, forward strand.
AATACATTAAAAGCACTACATTAAAGTTAATTGAGTAATCCAGAGTGAATTTCCATAAGGGTATCCCACACATAGGGTGGAACACTTGGCCAGCCGTTTCTTCGAGAATCTGTAGCCTTTACACAATTCAACACACGGGTTAGAGTACCGAAGTAAAGTACAATTGGAAATTGCACCACAACATAACAGTCCCTAAATCAGACCAAATAATGCAGAATTATCATGAATATTGATCGAACAAACATAAGGCACCGCAGCAAAGAAGCAAAACAGCCACTGCTTCGTTCGCTCCTGCCTCGCCTAGCGAAGGCTCAGCGAATGCTCGCTGCAGGCTCGCTTAGCGATGTGCTAGCGAGTGGCCACGGGTTTTGGATTTGATGGCAGCATGATCTCCGGAAACCTGAACTTTCATGGCATTGGATTACAGGCATATCATAGACAATTATACAGGATATTCAGACATATTTAGATTCACATATGAAATCAAATTACATATCAAAACTCTAATCGTAATGCATCATGTATGTAAAGAATGTCGATTGGAAACGTAAAACAGTGGTGATACGCAAACCTGTGTGCAATTGCGATGTTGAAAGGGGCTGATCACTCTGGATGCCGGATTGAGTTGGGCGGCGGTAGCTTCGGTGCGGATGAGCTGCCTTCAGGGTTCCTTACTCTGAATTCTCTAGGTCAGCAGGGTTTTTGCGCCAGGGTTTCCGTCCTTCTCTGTCCGTCTTGGTCTCTCTGTTTGTGTCCCCATTTTCGTGGCTGAAGAGCTGGTATTTATAGTGGTAGTGGTGACCTAATGGGCTCAGACTGAAGCCCGAAAACTATAACATTCGCAAGCTTCGCTAGGCGAGCCTGTAGCGAAGGTTCGCTAGGCGAAGGATTTGCTCGCCTAGCGAGCATGCAGTTTATGACCTAATGGGCTCAGAATGAAGCCCAACCATTCTGGTACTTGCGAGCTTCGCTAGGCGAAGGAGTTGCTCGCCTAGCGAGCAAGCTAGTTTGGGCCTCTTCTGGATTGGGTCTGTTGTGAGCTGGGCTTTTGTTCCTTTGAGATCAGCGCCTTGCAGAATAAGTCGGGATGCCTCGAAAGATGCCTTGTAATATCAACGGGCAAATTTTGGGGTATGACACTAAGCAACGGGTTATACAAGATATATCAAAGGTCAACACTTGGTAAATACGATTTAAATTGTACGAAACGAGCCTTAAGTAATAAGGAATGATGAGATGGAGTTTCTCCTATCCTTGTCTAAAGTGACTCTGCGTACGGGGCGTAGGTCCTAGCTATTCAGAGCATTCTCCCTTATTCATAGACTTTAGTGCGACACGAATCAAATAAACTACCCAGTCTTCTTCACACAAAACAACATCAACACAAGGAGTAACAAAGAAGATTCTTGTCCAACAACTTGTCTATTATGAGAAGTATCATGCGATACGAGCCTTGGGTAATAATGAATGATGAGACGAAGTTTCTCATATTCTTGTCTAGAATGACTTTGCGTACGAGGTGTAGGCCCTAGTTATTCAAAGCATTCGCCCTTATTCATAGACTTTAGTGTGATTCTCGTCAATCAACTGTCAAGTCTCTCTCTTCACAATTACAACAAACAATGACAAAGATTATCCTCCAACAACTTGAAAGTTAAGATGAGAACTACATGCCATGAGCCTTAAGTAGTAAAGAAGGAATGAGACTGGAGCTTTCCTACACTCATTCTGGATATCTTTGGGTGCAGGACATTTGGCATGTTGCTTATCGTATCCACCTTTACTCATAGACTTTAGTGTGGTTCTTACCAAATAACTATCAAGTCTATTCCATTATTTCAATCAATCAGTCATATTATTTTGCCTCCTTAATCATTTTTATTTTCAGCCTTAGTGGGCTGAACTACGAAAGCTCTGGTTTCCTTATTGCACTATAAGGATACGTAGGCATGAGAATCCAGTTTCTTCACGAGCTACCCTATTTATTAATCGATCATTCTCCACTCATTCAATCAAGACCATCTTTTTGAGATCAACTATACTTCTCCTTGGACTCCTTGTACATCCTTTTAGGACGATATAGCGGTAGTCCACCTCATCAATCAAGAGTTGTTTGGGTCATACCTCCAAATATTTAATTCAGTCTTTTTGGGTTTAAACACCACCTTTCTATTCGATTCAGAGTATATCTCTTCCATGGATCTAAGATATTATTCTTCTTTGATCTCGAACTGTATGTTTCCTAGCCAGTGATATATTGTTCCTTGTATTCAACAATACTTTCTCTTGGGCCCCGCCTATACCCTTTTAGGACGATATAGTGGCAATCTGTCTTGTGAATTAAGAGTCTTTGGCTTGCACCTAGACACTTAATTCAGTCTTTGTTTTTGGCTTTACCATATAGCGGCAGCCCTACTCCACGTACTAGTAAATGCTAGTTTACTCTTTGATTCCAAGTTCCATCCATTTGTGGTTTCCCTTGATACCATTCCGTTGGTACAAGTTATACTTTTCATCGCGTATCCCTCTCTTTATTCTCGTGGTTCCATAAACTACGATTGCTCTGACTTTCTCATTGCACTATGAGGATACGTAGGCACGAGGATGTGAATCCTTGGCGAGCATACTCCTAATTATTCTTTCTTCCACCTTAGGGCACCACTCATATCATTCATGATCCATTATCTATCTTCGATCATAAATCGTTCATCCTTTTAGGAATTCCATATACACCCTTTTAGGACGATATAATGGTAATTCGCATTTGTCCATAGAGTTGTTTGGCTTATACCCAGACATTTAATTCCTTCTTTTTTGGATAAATATCAGATAGTGGCATCCATGCTAGTACATGTATCGTTTAACGTTGTTTCCCTCTACGGTACAAATCCCATTTCTCCTATGGATTCCAGTATACCTTTACCTTTGGTTTCAAATTACCTATTGAGTCACTTGTTATCAACTATTCAATTTTGTGACTTAGTTCATTTAATTCTATTCATTTCCATGATACATTCATATACTACCTTCATTCACTCCATGTGATATACTAGTTACATTTGAGCCAAATACACTGCCTCTTTGTGCTCTATCTTGCGTCACCTTGTGAACCAAGAGCTGTTTGGATCAATCCTAAACACTTATTTCTTCGCATTTTTGGCATTACCCTATAGCGGTATCCATGCTAGCCCACGTACTGGTAAAAGCCAGTTTTACTCTAGGTTCATGTTTTCACCCTTGTTGGAGTTCAAACCACTAGTCCTTTGGTTCTGACCATACTTTGATCACAATTACTTTCATCTCCCACCACTAGTTCTTTGAACTACGGAGCTCTAAATTCCTCATTGCACTATGAGGATACGTAGGCATGAGGGCCCCAATCCTCACCGAACACTTTATCTATTTCTCTTCCTTTCCCATTCTTTTGCAAGTAATCTTTAGCTAACACCTACTCGAGCGAGAATAATCGAAACGGTTCTGTTAATACCTTAGGATTGGCATTAATTTTGTAAAACAAATAATGTAATCATCTCTGTTGTTTTAATATGTTGGGTTGAAGAAGTTCAACATCTGGACCAACATGTCATGTACGATGTCACGACATCATGCCTGTGACATCGTACATGTGTAGAAAACTGAATTAATTAATTCAGTATATATTCTGGGATTAGTGAGGATATTTGGTGAATATCCTAACTTCCATGTGGAGGTCTTAAAGACTTAATCAGAATATATATAGGCTCCAAATATGGAGATATATATGGAGAGATTTTAAGATTGAAGACCTTGTTGTAGCAGAATTTTTCTACTGGCTTTGTAACAGCAAAGAAGAAGTCTGCTGCGATTTCTGAAGGCCCAAATCCAGTTGGGTGATTAGGTTATAAATAGCAAACTGTAACCTAGTTTTTGTAAGCCTCTTAGAATGAAAAATTAGGGGTGTGTGTGAGGTAAACCTCCCAACTTGTGGGAAGGTTACCATGTGTTTCTCAGTGTTCAAAGTTGAGAGTATTTGTAACTCAAAGCCTGTAGGTAAGAGTTATTTGTTCTTGAATGAAGCTGTGAAGCAAGTTCAAGTTGTTTAACATTACATTGTATTTGTAGTGATAGGAATGGAAACTGGAGGTTTCTATCTAGGAGTTCCTAGGTATAGATTGCATTGGGTAGGGATTAAGTGAAGAGTTTTAAACAGGGGAGTTTAGCTCTGAATTAATACTGCTGATAGTGAATCTTCTTCCTGGCTTGGTATGCCCCCATAGTAGGTGATGTTGCACCGAACTGGGTTAACAATTTCCTGTGTTTGTTTACCTTCTGCATGTTATAATCCTGTCTGCCATAGCTCAGGTTGTAATTCAGTCTGCTTATCAAGTTAAAGCCTTCTGTTTGAATGTCAATCAGAATGTTTTGACATTCATCATTAACAACACATACTGAATAATAGGCATGTTGATCTCAGTTCAGTATTTAGTTAAGTCTGGTCTTCAAGAGGATAACAGACCTGGCCAAAGGATCATAGTGAAACTGTCAAACTGGATGTCTTGACAGTTGTTCATGTAGGCTGATACTGAAGTAGAGACTGGTTAGTCTTTCACAGTATAGCAAAGTTAGCACAGTCTGTTTTTCAGGAACATAACAGAATCAGCATGAGGTATATGTTTTGGATGTCAAACTGAATGTTGTAACATTCATTCCTGATAGCATGTGCTGAATTGTAGGATGATTAGTTTTTTTGTTTCAGTAATTGTCTCAGGCTAAAATCCAGGAAACTAACAACTGAACTACATGTAATGAACCTAACAAATAGCCTATTTGTTAGCACCCTAATAAGTGGAAATTAAATTAACTTGTTCAACCTTTATTTTAGGAAATACAAGTACAAGGCCAGCAAACTGGATTAATGTAACATATGATGTCCAAATCACTATTGAGACATCTTGCTGATAACTGTGTAGGGATACAACAAAAGTTAGAGCTATGGTTGCTCTCTACTGAGTCTTTCTACCAGATGCACATAACTAAGTGTTCCTCCATTCTAGGGTGACATAGAAGCAGATGTCGTGACATCTGTGTACATGTGTATATTAGTACAGGGTTTAAATTGTATAACTGTCTTGCTGTATTAGTGACAATGTTGGATCAGATGTCATGACTTGGAGTAGAACATCTGAATTCTGACTATGCCAGAATTTCAAATGGTATCAGAGCAGGCATCCTGTTTTATTTCTGGATGAGATCCATGGGTGATACTTTCTGGTATCTTGCAAGGAGTTATGTTAGTACTGATGTTGGAACCTGTAGAAGGTTCTGTGATTTCCCTGAATGGTCCCTTGAAGTAGGTGGATGGACTATTCATGACAGGAAATGTGTGCACCTGCCTCTGGAGATTGGCAATTGGCCCTTGTGTGGGACAGCTGTGCTAGTATTGAATCATATTCAAACTTGGTATGTTCTTGGAGGTTGACCTGGTGAAGTGTGTGTTCATTGGTTGAGTTGTATTATGATTTCCGCTGCATAATACCTGGCAAAACTCAAACTCTGATGTAGTTTCCCCTCATGTGGATGAAAGGCTGCTGTAGTCAAGATTTCATCATAATCTACTGAAGATGTCAAAGATACTTGAGTCTCATCAAGTCCACTCTTCATGAACATGTCGTTCAACAAGTATGCAGCTACTGGTTGAAGAGCAAATGTTTTTAGGTGTCAAACAAAGGGATACTTTGGTTTGGAACCTACTCCTGACCTGGAAGAGGAGACATATGTGTGTGCTAAGTTGACAAGTGTAGGGTCAACTGTTTGTGTGCTCAAGAAGGTCACTTCTAGACGTCTGATCTCTAGAAGTGGAGTTGGTTGAGATGTGACATTGTGCAATTTCCTGCTGGTTGATCAGGGTTGGATAGTTGTTCCCTGAAGTACTATGTCATGTTGAGACATTTGTGTACAATGCATGTATATTGGTGTGGAGTTCCCATGATTGTTAAATTGAGGGGGAGTTTTGGTTAACCTCCCCACGTTTGGTCAGCCTAGGGTCTGGTTGACTGCTGACCTGTGTCACATGGGTTATGGTTGTTGTGTGACACATTTGCAAGGAAGGATTCATCTCTCTCATTCATAAGGATGAATCTAATCTGGAAAGAGTCTCAAAACTGTGGAGGTGCTTGCAAGCAGAAGATGTTGACACAAGAAGAGTATTTTCAAAATATTCTTATGGTGGAAGTATCTGAAAGGATAATTGGGAAAGGATTTAAGATCAATGTCTACTTGTGCCAAGTACAAGTATTTAATTGATTATCCTTGGAGCCCAAGATAACTGATGTTCTTAAAGATGTTGGAACATCTCTTCTTCAAGACCCTGTGCAGAATCACAGGAAGGATAATACATTGGTTTATGATCTATCTCTTTGGTGGCAGCAAAAGCATATGATCTCTGAAAAGGTTTCCTGACAAGAAACTTGTTCAGCCTTGGTGTGTACAAGAAGAAGAAGACATCATAGTCTTGATGTTGGTTACTTGGATCAGTTTATTTCCGATCTAGGTAAGGAAGTGCATTAGCTAATGCACACTGTGGAGTTAAGAACAAGTGGCAGCATTCTTAACATCATGGAAACAGCCTTGCTTTAGGAAGTGGAATCCTTGGTATAGCTGAAGGGTTAGTCTCTAATTGGTCCTTCTGAAGACTCATGCATCAGAGTGTCTGATGTCTTTGGAGAAGAAGCAGGAATTCATCAAGGTGTGAGCTTGGATGACCTAACTGCAAACCTACAGGATGGAGGTTGTTTACTCAAACTTGGTTCCACAATCAAGTCTATGAGAGCATTGAACTCTTGTTCTGTGTAAGGAGGAAGTTCTTTCAAGTGGCAGAAGAAGGAGCTGAATTCAACAGCTAAATGTTAAAACACAATGTTGTGACATTTGGTTCAACATCAGAATCTTAGTTGGTGAAGTGGCACATCAACTTAAGATAGAAGGGTCTACAGAGTTGTAGATTGGGTACCTCAAAAAGATCGTTCTCATTGCAGTTAGTTGGAGTTGCTGGATGGAGAAGATGTTACATGTTCATGTCTTAGAGAATCTAAGTTTTGGTTAACATGTAGCTTGAAGTTCAAATCTCACTTGGAAGGTCAGGATATCTTTGGGAGAAGTCTGATAAACTTGGAGAGGTCAAAAAGTGGCATTTGACTGTTTCATATGAGGATTCATGAAGGAGGTAATCAACCAGTGGCATTTGCTCTATCTCAGAAGTGAGTTTGAAGAATCAAGATAATCAACAGCTGATTATTCTTGAGGAAAGTCCGAGACAAATTACTTTTGAGCAGAAAAATAGTAAGTTGAAGACAAAAAAAAGGTGTTTTCTATTCATCTCTTGAAGCTTGTGGTAGGAGTTCTGAGCTATCTATGGAAGATTATCTCTGGTAATGGGATGAGAATGTATATGTCCCAAGTTCTGTCCGGGCTCTTGTGGATCAAGCCAATAACTCAGTGATATCTGAAGAGTATCAGATGGAGTTATGTAGTGAAGGATGTCCTAACTCATGTTAGAACATTTTGTGAAGTGGTTCTCTGCTCTGGTCAGAAGAGAGATTGACACAGAGTGTGGATGTGTTCAGCTAAGAGGGTTGAACAGAGGGTGTGCTCTTGAAGACATGAAGATGCGTCTTATGTTTTCCATTCATCAAGTGGTTTGGGTTCTCTTTGAATCAGGAAGTATGTGCAGGTCCAACTGTGGGGTGTTGGATATGTTCATGTGTGATCTCCAAGTTCAAGAGGAGAGTTGGATGTTCATGACAGGGGGAGCTCTGTCTTTGTGCTGCAAGTAATCATCAAGCTTGTGGTCGATGTGTACTCAGATGACAAGGTATGACACCTTGTTAGTTATTGGGTTGATGTGATGTGTGTCAAGGCTGAGGGAGCAGAAGAATGTCTGACCGGATGTCATGACATTGCCTTGGGTAATATTGTTATTTCCTTCTGAACCTTAAAGTCATGAGGAAATATGGATGTGGTGTGTCTAATTATGATAAATTAGAATAAGCCTGATTGTTACAGTTGTGTGATACAGGGGGAGTGACCATCTACTGGTGTTTGTGTTTTTGACTTTAGTGGTGCCAGATGTCAAGTTTCTACTGGAGGTACGAAAGTAGTCTTAGGAAATGTTGATAGGAAGAATACTTGAAGAATGCAGGCAAAAGCCACGTTGAATGTTAAGACATCGCGTGCAACGTGTCTGACTGCATATAGGGAATAGTCTCCATGCACTGGATCTGCTGTTTTGGAAAAGAAACAGTCAAGAGCTATAAAAGGTATTCAAAGATAGTCTGAGATTTTGTTGGTGATTCTCTGACTGTTTCTTAGCAAATATTAATGAATCTTGACCAAGTATTTATTCCTTCCGTTGATTCCTAAGCACGGGCTGGACTATTTAAAGGATGTAATAGCCCTCTTCTTCTCACAAGAGAAACACTCCATTCCCTCTAAACCATGGGGTATGTTAAGGTTTGGGCAAACTGCGCCTGGATATGGTTTTGTGAGGGGTTCATTTACAAATGTTTAGCTAAAAAGGGGGAGAGAAATACAGTCCTGAGAATGTACCAGAAGCAAGTAAAATATGGTAGCAAGCAGAAGTTGGCTTCAGGCACAGAAGTCACTAACTGGGCATATCACTTGTGTCTTGTGATCTGAGTTAAGAGGACAGTTGTGTCTTGTGATCTGAGTTACATTATCTATGTACTCAACATTACATATTCTTCTGGAAGCTCTACCGGTAAGGGGTAGGGTTCTGACGCAACTGATTCTTGTTCCTCTACTTCCTCATGTACACCAACTTTGGTGTTTGTGGTGGTGGAGACAATGACAGAGATGAAGAGCATACCCATATTGGGATGTATTGTCCAGTGTAATGTTTATTTGTTTTAGCTAAAATTTGCCAAAGGGGGAGTTTGTTAATACCTTAGGATTGACATTAATTTTGTAAAACAAATAATGTAATCATCTCTGTTGTTTTAATATGTTGGGTTGAAGAAGTTCAACATCTGGACCAACATGTCATGTACGATGTCACGACATCATGCCTGTGACATCGTACATGTGTAGAAAACTGAATTAATTAATTCAGTATATATTCTGGGATTAGTGAGGATATTTGGTGAATATCCTAACTTCCATGTGGAGGTCTTAAAGACTCAATCAGAATATATATAGGCTCCAAATATGGAGATATATATTGAGAGATTTTAGGATTGAAGACCTTGTTGTAGCAGAATTTTTCTACTGGCTTTGTAACAGCAAAGAAGAAGTCTGCTGCGATTTCTGAAGGCCTAAATCCAGTTGGGTGATTAGGTTATAAATAGCAAACTGTAACCTAGTTTTTGTAAGCCTCTTAGAATGAAAAATTAGGGGTGTGTGTGAGGTAAACCTCCCAACTTGTGGGAAGGTTACCATGTGTTTCTCAGTGTTCAAAGTTGAGAGTATTTGTAACTCAAAGCCTGTAGGTAAGAGTTGTTTGTTCTTGAATGAAGCTGTGAAGCAAGTTCAAGTTGTTTAACATTACATTGTATTTGTAGTGATAGGAATGGAAACTGGAGGTTTCTATCTAGGAGTTCCTAGGTATATACTGCATTGGGTAGGGATTAAGTGAAGAGTTGTAAACGGGGGAGTTTAGCTCTGAATTAATACTGCTGATAGTGAATCTTCTTCCTGGCTTGGTATGCCCCCAGAGTAGGTGATGTTGCACCGAATTGGGTTAACAATTTCCTGTGTTTGTTTACCTTCTGCATGTTATAATCCTGTCTGCCATAACTTAGGTTGTAATACAGTCTGCTTATCAAGTTAATAACAGACCTGATACATAGCCTTCTGTTTGAATGTCAATCAGAATGTTTTGACATTCATCATTAACAACACATACTGAATAATAGGCATGTTGATCTCAGTTCAGTATTTAGTTAAGTCTGGTCTTCAAGAGGATAACTGACCTGGCCAAAGGATCATAGTGAAACTGTCAAACTGGATGTCTTGACAGTTGTTCATGTAGGCTGATACTGAAGTAGAGACTGGTTAGTCTTTCACAGTATAGCAAAGTTAGCACAGTCTGTTTTTCAGGAACATAACAGAATCAGCATGAGGTATATGTTCTGGATGTCAAACTGAATGTTGTAACATTCATTCCTGACAACATGTGTTGAATTGTAGGCTGATTAGTTTTTCTGTTTCAGTAATTGTCTCAGGCTAAAATCCAGGAAACTAACAACTGAACTACATGTAATGAACCTAACAAATAGCCTATTTGTTAGCACCCTAATAAGTGGAAATTAGATTAACTTGTTCAACCTTTATTTTAGGAAATACAAGTACAAGGCCAGCAAACTGGATTAATGTAACAGATGATGTCCAAATCACTATTGAGACATCTTGCTGATAACTGTGTAGGGATACAACAAAAGTTAGAGCTATGGTTTCTCTCTACTGAGTCTTTCTACCAGATGCACAGAACTAGGTGTTCCTCCATTCTAGGGTGACATAGAAGCAGATGTCGTGACATATGTGTACATGTGTATATTAGTACAGGGTTTAAATTGTATAACTGTCTTGCTGTATTAGTGACAATGTTGGATCAGATGTCATGACTTGGAGTAGAACATCTGAATTCTGACTATGCCAGAATTTCAGGTTCCCATGGAGTACCATGGATGTTATGGGTGCTAATACATCCCCCTTGCATAACCGACTTACTTACCCAATATATCTCTTCCCCCTGGGTTTTATCGATGTTTTCCATTTCCTTCGAGAATAAATAAAGTTCGATGGCGACTTTGTTGTATGTTCGAGCGTGTGATACGTTCGAGTATATTTCCGCTAACTTCAGTATCCTACACTTTTTTAGTCGTGTTACGATTCAAAACATGAAATAACTTTTTAGTGCTCAATGCACTGGTCATTAAGTACTTAGCTTGAAACCTAAGTTGCAGTTTTTCTATTTTCTTTTGTGGTCCACAAGTAATTTAGTTTGTCTATTGCTTCATTATTTATAAAATGATTAGGGTAAAAATGACCATCTAAAACAAAATTCCATAAACCACAATAAATTGAAAATATATTTGTATTCTCTCTGTCATATATCAAAACTTTCACCATCAAAAGATGGAAGTGTATTCGTGAAAAATCTTTTGTTAAAAGAATAAAGGTTTAAAGTCATCATACTATCTTTTGAGACAAATAGTCTTATAACAAGAGTTAGACTATGACGCCACTTGTCAGCCAAGTGACTCCAAACACTAGAGATAGGGGGATAATGAATTGTGTTGATTAAAAACTAAAATCAATTTATAAAAACTTTGTTTATTTAAAATGATTATTTTAATCTTGATATACACACAAATGTAAGGCAATAAAATTAAAGAAATAATATGGAGATGAATAGAGATGAACAACGAAAATAACATAAATGGAAATAAAAGTTAGAGGAAATAAAAAGAGTGAACCATATATTATACAAGTTCAACTTAATCATTTGACCTACTTCTGTCCTCAAGAGTTTCTTTTTTAGAGTTCCATTAAACATAGTTGAGTTTTTTAAGGATTTTCCCACAAATCTTCAACAACAACAAATTGAGCTTTTACATTGGCTAAATCCATGAACTAACAAACTGAACTTTTACACAGTTTTTCTCAAGAACCTTCAAACATAACTTTTACAGATGACAAACTCAAGAACTTATGACTAGAGCTTTTATACAGTTCAAGCTCAAAAACTTACAAACAAACTTTTATACAGGATTAACTCGTAACCTTTATAAAATAGTTCTCACAAGAGAACCACACTCTTGGATATAACAAATCAAAGCACAACACCTATACAACAAATATCTTATAAGGGCTTTTCAATCTTTTTGCATTACAACAATCTTTGTGAAATACAAAAAATGAATATACAGAGTTGAAGAGAAATATAAGGTTTTCTAATAAAAAGCCTCATGTATAAAGGAAAATGTCCAGCTCAAAAGGAAAAGATCCATGCGTCAAATTTATATGATTTAATCGATCAACCCTAGTTGTTAATTGATTAACAACTTTTAAAATATGACAACCCTAATCCAAAAGAGAAAATCCTAAAATGACTATATTCATTTATTAATTAAAAGCTTTTTTAATTGATTAAAAGGTCATTTACCTTGCTCAAATCTATTGGACCAAGTCCTTAATCATTTAGGCAGTGTAAAAACTTCTTCAATTGATTAAAATTATTGTTTAATCAATTATACATAAGCACATATAAGTTTTCAAGAGATTTTATAAAAAATATAAGGTTTTAAAAACTTTTATGCATGCGTATGATTGTCACAGTACGCCAGACTTACTATTGACCTTTATATTTTAACTGATCACTCTAAGACGCGAAATGTAGGATCATGCGAACTTTCACATTTTCACATCTAAGATCTTCAAGTTTTCTTATTGGATACAACCATGACTTAACAATTCAAATATAACTTGAATTTTCTAACTAATGAGACTTGAGATATCTTCTTGATCAGGTGTCATTATCATATTCTTTATTTTAACGGTTGAAATTAACTCTCTTTGTCATATAGAGCTCTAAACATTCACAAGTCGTTTGAATTGTGAAATTGTTATTTTTAAAGTTATTAGTTGTCATCATCAAAATTTAATTAATGATATACTTGCAAACACATAGATCAATTGTTCTTGGACCATAATTTACCAATCAACAATATTTTAAGTCTTAATATTTAAATATATTAGTAATTTCAGACTTAACAAAATCAAAGTGATCCATTAGTTGTGTTGATCAAACCTCAATGTGTCGAGCAAACTACAATTCGAGGCGAGCTACAGCCGACTCAATTTTATTTAAGCTCTTTTTCCTATTAAAAAACACTTTTCTTTATAGAGATACTATCAAATCATTCATGCATGGTAAATGTTATACTAATAGAAAAGACTATATATAAATAAATATTTACATATTCAATTTCTCTTTTTTTGTTTTGTTTTTACTATTAAGAAAAACCATTCTTGTACGCCACCCAACCGGTTCCCTTGAGAAGACGCTTTTTCCACAAACCCCATCAACATTAGATACTCACGCTATTCTCCAAAGTAACCCAAATCCCTCATAAATCCATTCTTTACTGAATGAGTTCATCGTAAATTTCACTTCTCAATATTCATCTTCTTTGTTGCTGCACCTATCACAATTCCACCACACTTTTCATCGTTAATATCAAGGTTCTTCCCCTTCTCTCTCTTCTCTTTTTCAATTTCAATTTCAATTTATTTATTTATTACTCTTTTGATATTTCATCAGCATTGTGATCTTTGTAACCTAATCAACAATGGAAGAAAACAATTCTCAATCCGAGTCTCCGAAATCAAAACCAGATCTAATCGATGCAGACTCAGAAATTCCCAATTCCAACAACAATGATACCTCGTTGGAAACAATTGTTCGGAGTTTCCAAGATTCAATGTCTGTAACCAAACAGCACAAATTCTGGGAAACTCAACCGGTTGGTCAATACAAAGATGCCGGAGACTCAACCTTACCTGAAGGACCGATTGAACCGCCAACACCTTTATCAGAAGTGAAACAAGAGCCTTATAATCTTCCAGCTGCTTATGAATGGACAACGTGTGACATGGATTCTGAAGAAACATGTGACGAGGTTTATCTTCTTCTGAAGAATAACTATGTTGAGGATGATGAGAATATGTTTAGGTTTAACTATTCCAAAGAGTTTCTTACATGGGCTCTGTGTGTTCCCGGTTATTACAAGAGTTGGCATATCGGGGTTCGCGCGAAAGGGTCGAAGAAATTGGTTGCTTTTATAACTGGTATTCCTGCTAGGATTAGGGTTAATGATAATGTTGTGAAAATGGCTGAGATTAATTTTTTATGTGTTCATAAGAAACTTAGGTCGAAGAGGCTTGCACCGGTTATGATTAAAGAAGTTACTAGGAGGGTTCATTTGGAGAATATTTGGCAAGCGGCTTATACGGCTGGGGTTGTTCTTCCGACCCCGGTTGCTACTTGTCAGTATTGGCATAGGTCGTTGAACCCTAAGAAGCTTATTGATGTTGGGTTTTCGAGGCTTGGTGCTAGGATGACAATGAGTCGAACTATTAAGCTTTATAAGTTGCCTGAGTCGACGGTGACTAGTGGATTTAGGAGAATGGAGCTGAGGGATGTACCGGCGGTTACGCGGTTGCTTAGGAATTATTTGGGACAGTTTGTTGTTGCGCCTGATTTTGATGAAAATGATGTTGAGCATTGGCTTCTTCCGCACGAAGATGTTGTGGATAGTTACTTGGTTGAGAGTCCTGAAAACCATGAAATCACTGATTTTTGTAGCTTTTACACATTACCTTCTTCTATCCTTGGGAATCAGAGTTACTCAACTTTGAAAGCTGCTTATTCTTACTATAATGTGGCTACTAAAACTCCACTGACTCAGTTGATGAACGATGCGCTGATTGTGGCAAAGCAGAAGGATTTCGATGTTTTCAATGCCTTGGATGTAATGCATAACGAAGGTTTCCTTAAAGATCTCAAATTTGGACCTGGAGATGGACAGCTTCACTACTACTTGTACAATTATAGGATTCGTAATGCCATGAAACCGTCCGAACTCGGGCTTGTGCTCTTGTAGCCAGATATGTTTTTTTTTCTTTCAGTTTTGTTATGCAATTTGGATAAACCATTCACTTGTTTTGTTTCATTAGCTTGTTGTTTCAGCTAAACACCATTTATTGTTCTATTGAAATATTGGCAATTTAACATAGTCTTGCAGGGTATGTGAAAGTTTATCTTTTGGTGAGTTTCTTATCTAATATGCTTACATTGCAAAATTATGAAGTTGTTATAATCTGCTGCCTGTTTTCTTTTTGCTCGATTTTGATCTCGTATTTCTTTATGCATTATTGCCTTTATATGTTGGAAAAAGCTTCCTACAATTCTTACAAAATTGTTTCTCTTATTTTTTTGTTTGGATGGATATGTTTTGTTCGTTGTTCATGAATGTCGGTGATCAGTTCGAGGTTTATGAGGTGTTGGCGTCTATCTAAATATAATTTTATCGGTATCTACTTTTGATTGTTAGTAGACTTGGAACTTTATGCAAGGGATAGCTTTTTACGAAGGTTAGAAACAAAATTAAAAACTTCCCTTCTAACTGTTTGGTTAAAAGGAACTGCATAGAGTTTGTTCCTTGTGGAGATCTCCTTCTAAATTTTGATGTTAAACTGTTGAATATCTAGTAGTTATATGATGAGACATGGGTATTATGGGGTGTCAATTCCAACATCTGGTAGTATGAGATGCTGGGGAAAGTATTTAAGTGATTGGTTCTTCCCTGTTGATAGCTGCTATTACAAGAAGGTTCTTTCAAGTGCTTAGATACTTTAACACTGTAGTATACTTTATGTTCTCTGATGAGTTGCAAGTTATTTGCATTGTTTTATATATAAGTACATATTGTTGCTGAATAAAACTTGTAGCATCCAAGGAAAACCATTCATTTGTTTTGTTTGAATGAACATAACACATTTTCAGCTACTCAAGCAGGCACAAGAATCTTTGGGCTAATGGAAACTTTGTGTGGTCACGTCTTTGAGTGGTATTTGGAGAGTCTTTGAGTGGTATTTGGAGTCCCACACTGGGAAGAAATCTACTAGGCACCCCTTCACTTTTACACCCACATAATTCACTGATAACAAAAATATCTCCACAAATTTTGACTTTAAGTTTTGATTGAATAATTGATTTATAAAGTATCTATATAATTTAAGTACATTATCTATTTTCATTGAATCTAAAAGATAAAATTTCTTTATAAAAGAGAATCGAGGGAGTATCTTTCAAAATGTACGGTTTTTGCCAAATTTTTAGTCAATTTATTTTAGTAGTGTGAGGAAAAAATCCCGTAGATTTGTACCGAATTAAAGGAAAGACACATTTTTACCTAGGTGTTTCTAAAAATCTAGTGAGCTTTCATTGAATTTTTGAAATATCTAGTGCGTAATTTTCACTCTCTTTACGAGCATATGCTACTACCATTGACGGTTTCATTTCCTCAGAATTATCGTGTACTGATGCTCAACATTACATACCATTTGCATGTTGGTATTCCCACCCTAATGGGTTATCATCAATCCTTATGAAATTCAAAAATGCTTTTTTTTTTGTTGTGTTTGGATATCGGAATCCGGGCATAGCTATTTAACAACAAAATAATTTTATTAGAGAGACACTTATTCTCTTTAAAATTAATTTGGATATTAATCTCCAGATAAATTGGTGAGTCCGATGAACTACTTGATACTAAATTTCTTAAAATTTGACATTTCTTTTTTAATAAATCTTATTGTAATTAAACAATAGACATTTGCAATTCAATTAAAATATTATATATTAAATCAAAATGGTGGTAAGGATGTTATCACTATATATAATTTGTTATCAAATAATTAATCAAATATCACTTTTCACAAAATATAAATCATAATATGAATTATCAAAATGTTACGGTGAAAATATAAAGAAATGTCAACTATTAAGTATATTTGATCCTGTGGTTCCTCTTTTGCCTCATGTACTACAAAGTATTGTGCCTCAGTTATCATAGTTATCATGACCTGTACGGTGACTATCGTGTTATATCTATATTTATCTATATATCTATCTATCTATGGCCATAATACGCTGATAGATTGACAACACATCAACAACATGGTTTGTCCTAGCCAACTCCTTTTCTAATATCTCTTGATGAGATGACCTTAGTGGATTTCATTTTACATTTGATGTCATTTAAGGATGTGACACTCAATAAATTCATTGAATGTAATAGTATATCGCACTCCATGGCTGAGGAGCTAGCACACAACGTAAATCTGTTAGGACTAGATGATCATTGAACATCCCAAATATTTGATCAACGTCTTTGCACATGACAGTTGGAGGAGCAGACACAATAGATACCCTACATATACTCTAACTATTGCATGACTCTCTCAAGTAAATGTTGATACATTAGTCGTGACCCACAAGCCATCCAACCGAAATAGAAGTCTATCACATTCAAGGGGTGTGTCTGACGTTAATCAACATATGGCATGAAAGAGATATCATCTATCACGATACATTCAAGATAATCTCGTAATGACTCGATCACCTGATTTCCTCTAAGCGAGATGATGGAGCAAGTACGTGACAAATCCTTAGAGTAGTCTTCCCCACATGCCCAACTAGAGAGATGTGGAAAGTGTCGGTGGATCCATGCTTAAAAGTGGTCCAGATGGAATATTACTAACAAAGTAACACGAGTATTATGAAATATTAGTGACAGTAAAGGTGAAAAATATTATCGCAAAGGCAACTATATCCTGTCATATGTCTAGTCTTCCATAAACAAGCTTTAATAATTTGGAGTATAGGTAAACCAAACAAGAGGTCTCCCAATTGTACTCATAAATCCTCTCCAAGTCAATGAAGTATCTAAGATAAATGATATCGACATAGGTTGCACTTTTTTCTACAAATATCAACATGCTCACCAAAAACATGAGGTATGTCCTCAATGCACATCCTCTATGATACACAATCCTCTATACATCATCTCAAAGAATGAAAATCTGGCATGACATCCTCCGGTGTGATCTTTAGGCATTACCTGGGTTAGCTCCTAAATAGGTCACCATAATCTCTAATGTCTCGGATCTACTACATATATATAGTTTAATAATCTTTCCACGATCAAAAAATATAGGGAGGATGATACATCATCAAGTGTAATGAACATCTCACCGATCAGAAGATGAAATGATGATGTCTTAGCGTGCCATCTCTCCACAAAAGCATACAACAAACCATGGTTAATACAATCATACTTAGTCCTGCATAAATCTTGCAGACTAAATGCCTCAATGACATCTTAAAACCATGGTTCATCAGGTTGCGACAACTTTGCAATCTTCCTAAATGGTTGATACACTTAAACGTATCACGATACTATAAAATAAAACATCACGTCAAGAAGTTCAAATCTTATAACACATGTGGTTAAAAAAAATTACACACTTATGTTACATCTCCATCCCACACGTGCCTAGCATAATGGTTTGGATAGAAAGGAAGCAGTGAAAGGTTTGAGGAGCATCTTAGAAAGACATGAGGAACGACAGTAGGAGGTTCATTAACATGGGTTTCTAGTGCTTTAAGGGCATTGTGGACAACAGTAAGGGACTCATTTCTCTAGGAAGACGATGTTGGAGACACATGAACTCGAGAAGATGATGATTCTGCATCAAATAAAGTGTCACCAACATCTAGACGAGAGAGTGTAGCTTTTTCCCTTCGAAAGATAACATGTTGTTAAGCCACTATACCATGTCTCAACATTTCTTGATTGTCAAACGTTTTACCTATATTTATACTCGAAAAATCATATCATAATCAAAGAAGACAAACCCAGAGGACAAAATAGGAAAAATCAAACAAACGAAGCATAACAGGTAAATCCAAATTTTGTTATCCGGACTTAGGGTTTGGACAATCTCTAGACAAAACTAGAGAATCAAAAACGCGAACAGATAAAAAGGAGTAAGCCCTAAGCTCTAAACTTGAAAAATTATGAAAAATATATCACAAATAAATCTATTATGCTTTTTAAATACAACCTAATGTACCATACACAACCTATTTAGATAATGCATTCATCATAAATAAATGAAAAGTAAGAAAATGAAAAACTTATCAAATTGTGACAAAGCTTAAAAAACTAGAAGCCTTGATTGAATGGAGCGGAGTAGAGATTAGCAATTTTGACATTTTATTTTACAATTTTAAATTCTTTATATTACATGTAATTGACAATATTTTGTAGGTAACATGTGAAACAAGATGTTCTATCAAGTTGTGAGACATCTTGTCTCAAAGTGGTTGTGTCGATTTAGTGGAAAGTAACATGTTAAACAAAATGTCCTGCATTATGTGAGACATCTTGTCTCGAGTTAATTTCTTGGTGCGCAAGGATGATTGAAGTATATCTCTCATTTTTGAAGTTTTGTTTCCTTTTCTATCCAATCAGAGATATGATTGTTTAAGCACATTTTGGTTTAGGAAAGACGCATTATGAATCTATTTCATTAAGATTGAATTTCGTATTCTTTAAAGATTCAGATTTATTCAAGATTTATTTTAATCAAGATGTACGATCAACATTATGAAGATTGATTATGTTCATTTTTAAGTTCCAACCACCCTCATGCCATAAACCCTACTGAACTTTCTAGTTGAACTAGCTAGACTTTCTCCTTTGTGAAGATCTAGACCGGTCACTACTAAGTTTAGTGTGTTTAATTGTTATAGAGTATTTGTTACTAAGTTTTATGTGTTTAATTGTTATAGAGTATTTGTTTTATTTTGTATTACTTTATTCCTATGTCATATCTAAGTTAGGAGAATAGAGTATTTTAGTTGTATTAGTGTTTTATTATTCATATACTTTTGTAATTGTCCAAACACTTGGGAGAGTGGTTAAGTGAAAGGGAGAGAGACTTTAGATTCAGGAGAGTTTGGATTGAAGTTCATAGATACTATTAGAAAAAAAAGACATTGAATTGAGAGAGTTTAAATAAGACCAATTTGTATTTCTGATTATTAAAAATACATTTTTTTTCATTAGGTTGATGCCCTCGGACATTGATGACGTTGCAACGAACTACATTAATAATTCTTATTTTATTTATTTTCTGCATTTATCCTTTCACTTTCACAACTTATTGTCATATACATTGTTCAAACATTATTTCTAACCTTTTATAAAAATCAGAATTCCAAATTCATTATTCTTTCTATTTTTTTAATACAATTCTCAAATATCACATCTACCAACCTTCTCCATGTCAAAGAAATATAAGGATCTCATGATTGTTGAGTTTGATAAACTCAATTTTGCAAAGACATAATTCACTTAATGATAAAATGTGAACTTCATTGCATTATACTTGATAAGTTAGTCTCTTACAAAGTCATTGGCACTCATATTTATAGAAGCCCTAGCGCTATCATGTTACACTCATGCATGGAATTCTCATGTGAATCTCTACTACATACATATATATGCATGGTGTTCTACACTTACATTGCAGTTCAACTATATACACGGTGCAACACTTTATAGAAAAAACGAAAAGAGACCTATCCCATGCTACTCTTCTAATACATCCAAATACTCAAATCATTTATGTCATATTATAGAAAAAACGAAAAGAAACCAAAACAATTCTTAAAAAAAAATAGGGACTGAAAACCAAATTTTATAAATAAGAAAATAGAACAAATTTTCAATGTAACATCTAACTCCAAAAGTGCAATAAAGCATAGAGATTAAAAACTACTGTAACAAGAAAGTGGATCCATTTTTAATATCTTACCCTTCTATAGTTTGACATATATCCCATCCCACCAAGTAGAAACAATTATTTAACAGTAGCGGGCGGCACCCTTGTGTTTTAGGAGTCAGAATCCATTTACCACCAAATAACATTTTTAAATTCTCAAAATGCTTGCACAAACAACTTCACAGTGCTCCAAAAGTTTTACAAGTAATTCATGTGCTTATCTTCAAAATCTTTTTAACTCATAGTGGTTTTGTTCTTGTCTTCATTCACAAACTCAAATAGAATATTTACATTTTTTGCAATTTCATAAGTAGGATGACACCACTCTCCTGTAAAAAGAAAAGTGTGACACTACAAAAATAAACCTTTGTTGCCTATAAATACAACCACAGTTAGGTGTGTTTGTCAATAACAACAAAGTGAAAATGAATAAGTCATTTAGAGCTCTTGCATGTTTTTGGCTTATGATGAGTTTCTTCATTTTGAGTCAGGCTGAACCTATGAAAACCTCATTGAGTCCAGATTTTTATAGGACAACATGCCCTGATCTTTGGACAATAGTTAGGCGCGAGGTTTTGAATGCAATTGAAGATGAGATTCGAATGGCTGCTTCGTTGCTTCGCCTTCATTTCCATGATTGCTTTGTAAATGTAAGTTAGAGACACTAGCATTTCACAAAACTCAAATTTGTCCGTTAAACTGTGACTAAATAGAACTTTATAAAATATTTGTCACAGTTAAACCGTGGTTAAATAAGATTTATATTTATTTTGTCATAGTTAAACCGTGACTAATTTACACAGAATCTTCAATTTTTTTGTATGACTTACAGGGTTGTGATGGTTCAATTCTGTTGGACGGAGACGAGGAAAGTGAGAAATTTGCCACTCCTAACAAGAATTCTGCTAGAGGATTTGAAGTCATAGATAGAATCAAAACCTCAGTGGAGAGTTCATGTAGCGGAATTGTGTCTTGTGCTGATATATTAGCCATAGTTGCAAGAGATTCTGTTTTCCTAGTATGTTCATTTCAAATTTCAATCATCAAATTTTCATAACACAATGCAAAAGTTAAAACAATTATCTTTTTTTTTGTTAACCTTTATTTAATCGTGACATTTCGCAGAGTGGTGGTCCTTTTTGGTATGTTCAGCTAGGGCGCAGAGATGGATTGGTCTCAAACAAGACATTAGCCAATCTCGCAATTCCTTCTCCATTTGATACACTAGAAAATATTACTTCCAAGTTTGATAACGTCGGTCTCAATCTCAAAGACGTTGTTACATTATCAGGTATATTTTTATATGAAATTGTTTACTTTTTAGATAGTGACGCGAAATGTCTTAAAGAGAGGGATTTGTAACTTTTTCTAGGTGCTCACACTATTGGACGAGCAAGGTGCACATTTTTTAGCAACAGATTGTTCAATTTCTCGGGGACAGAAGAACCGGACAATACTTTAGAATCCGAGATGCTCTTTGAATTGCAAAATTTGTGTCTACAAGATGAAGATGGGAACGCAACTACGGTTCTAGATTCGAATTCATTTGATCAATTTGATAGCAATTACTTCGAGAATTTGGTAAATGGGAAGGGTCTTCTAAGCTCTGATCAGATTCTGTTTTCAAGTGATGAAGAGGTTACTTCAACCACTAAACAATTGGTCCAATTATACAGTGAGAATGAAAGAATGTTCTTTATGGAATTTGCTTATGCTATGATTAAGATGGGGAATATTAATCCACTTATTGGTTCTGAGGGAGAGATTAGGAATAATTGCAGGGTGATTAATTCTTAATGATGTTTATGTTGTTCTTTGCTAGCTACTCTTTGTTTTGCTGTATTTTACAAGAATAAAGTTTGAATAAAACTATTATCTAATCTATTTTTACTGAGATTCTTAGTCTTAAATCATAAGCAAAATTAGCCATGAATTTAATTGAATGATATATTTGTCTATAAATTTTAAACCTATGAAAATGAAACGGTTGTAAATAAACAACACATAAATAGTGTTGATATATGTTGAAACCAAGGATCAACTCTTTCATAGAAGTTAGCATCATAAATTATATAACTAGAGGTTAAGTAAAGATTCTAGTGTTGGGTACTTTGGTCATTATGGATAAAATTATTTCTTAACTAAATCTATTTTAGTTAAGAGGTACTATATATGGTTATGCATTTGACTAATGAATTTTTAAATATTGGCAACTAAAACAGTAACACCACATATCCAAAAAACCAACTAAAACACTCTAAAATATCAACAACTCAAGCATTTTAAAATAACAAACTAAAAATTTAATTTAGTGAATGTCAATTATAATTATAGTACCTTTTGATCAGCAGAGTAAATACTTGAAGAAAGAGGAAAAAAACTTATTTATTTGAAAATCTAATTATTTGAAAATCTAAGGAATATACGATACAACTCTAAGTTATGAATCTTAGATAGTAGTGTGATAGGGACCATCCCAACAAATGGACCGGGGCAAATACTATTTATTAGTGCAGAAGTATATTTTAGACAACAGTTATATATGTGCTGTTTAAAGTCTATGGAATGAGAAAAGATAGAAAGAAAAGGTGAAGAACTTATTTGACCTGCAAAGAGGTGAGAGGATGAGAGTTTAGAGGCTGTGATTTGCAAAAATATGAAGATAAGAAAGATGCATTTGACCTTAGAAAAGGATTCTATCCATTTCAGTTTCTGTCTAACTTAGATAAGTGTTCGTAATACTAACTATTCTTGATATATAACTTGTCTGCTTAGAATGTAATTTCTTGTGTCGAAGCATGTTGCTCGACAGAAGTAGGGAGTTGTCGAAATGTCGAAGAGTGTGTCTTCGACATAAATTTAAGACTTAATTTTATTTGTTTGTTTATCTTAGTTAGTTAGGTTAGTTGGAGATTGTTTGGTGTGCAAACAATCTCAGCCTATAAATAGGGAGGTACCCTATCATTGTTTGAAATGCAGTTGCATAGAGAAAAGTGTGAATAATATTGTAGATTGCAAAGTAAAGAGCAAAAGCTTTTCTGCAAAATTTACAACTCTTTTTCTTCCACTTTTCATTGAAACCCTAATTTCTCTTTCTTTCTCAATTCATCTTTTCCTTTCTTCTTCCATTATCAATTGTGAAGCATAATCATCTTGCAACCAAAGTCTGGTTGATTCACTCGAGTGAAGAGTAAAAAACAAGAGGAGTAACCAATCAGAGAGATTGATTCTTGTTCAACAAGATTGATTCAGAATTCTCCAAGATTTGGTGAAATTCCACACCAGGAATTCGTCGTAATTCCAACATCTGGTATCTAGAGCATTGTCTGTGTGATTCTTGGGAAGAATAGCACAATGAATCCTCTGAATGAGCATTTTTCAAGGAGTCTCCCAATTCTGAAGAATCAGAATTACGAGAATTGGTGCAAGCAGATAAAGATTGTTTTCTGCTATCAAGATATTTGGGATCTTGTGAATGAGGGACTGACGCTTGAATATCATGAACAAATAATGGAAGAAAGAGTTGCAAGCAAGTCGAAGAGTGATGTGGTTTTGCAGACGCAATCACTCAAATGACCCGAATAAGGGATTTTCTATGGGCTCCCATAACACAAGTTCTACAGACTGCCCAACCTCCACCTCGACCGGAAACCCCAGTCCGACATGAGGAGTTGTTAGACGAAACGATTGACCAAGAACACCAGGTGGTCGAACCAATACCCAGGGTGGCCCAATGGCCTCCCGTTGTGTTAGTTAATAGAAATCAAGATCCTGACCATGTGGTCAGGGAAGTTCAACAAGATGTAATGGTTGGGGAACAAAATTTAGAGGCCATTGTCGAACGAATCATGGTTCGAAATGGGGTAAAACCAGGCCTTCAAAGGCCAACGTATTCATCTCCATTACTAGACTTCGTTTTACAAACAGAATTACCTTGGGGATGGAAGGTTCCAAAGTTCATCAAGTTCGTCAGAGACACTGAAAAGTCCAATGTCGAGCATGTTTCCAGATATCAAACCGAAGTTGGTTACATAGCAAATAATCAGGATCTGAAAATGAAATATTTCCCAAGTTCCCTCACAAAGAATGAGTTCACTTGGTTTACGATGCTATCTCCACAATCCGTCCATACATGGACGCAATTAGAGAGATTGATCCATGAACAGTTCTACCTGGGATAGTCGAAAGTAAGTTTGGAAGAACTGGCCAGCGTCAAACAAAAAATCACTGAGTCAGTCGATCAATATCTCAACAGGTTTAGACTTTTAAAAGCAATATGCTTTCCTCAAGTCCCTGAGCACGAATTAGTCGAAATAGCTGCAGGCGGTTTAGACTATTCTATCAGGAAAAAGTTAGACACACAATATCTTAGGGATATGGCATAATTAGCTGATAGAGTTCGACATATCGAATGCTTGAAAGATGAAAAAAACCAAAACTGGTAGATACCATAAGAAAGATAAAGTGTCTTATGTAGCTGATGACGAATACTCTTCTGACGATGAAGAGCTTGTCGTCGAAAGCGAGGTCAACGTGGCTGAGCTTAATCCAGGACCTCCTTACACGTGTAAATTGTTGAAACCATCAAACGGGAAAAGTTTCGTAGAAACGGAGAAAACAGATAAATACGTTGCTAAAACTTACACTTTCGATGTGTCTAAATGTGACGAGATATTCGATTTGTTAGTTAAAGATGGTCAAATTATTATTCCTCAAGGTTTAAAAGATCCCCCATTATAGCAGAAAAAGAAAAGGGGATTCTGTAAGTTTCATAATTTTCTTGGTTACAAAACATCTCAATGTATTCTTTTTAGGGATTTGGTGCAGAAAGCATTGAAGGAGGACATGCTTTAATTTGGCGAAAGGCCAAAGATGCAAGTAGACACGGATCCTTTGAAGGTCGGAGAAGCATTATATTCCGAGCTTTTCGAGTGCATGATGGTTGAGACTACTGATGGTCTCGAAGAGCCTTTGGCTGCTGGATCTTTTGAATGCATGATGGTTGAAACTACTGATGGTTTCGACAAAAAGACTGAAGACAAATTAGAGGCAGTTTATCCTCAAGTTGGAGAAGACTTGACTGATCTCCAGGAGAAATGCAGAGTGAGTGGGTCGAAGGCAGCGCTATATCGAAGGTGCAATTATGTTTTCGATGAGAAAGTCGCTGAAAAGTATGAAGTTGACAAGAAGAAGGCACTAAAAGAGGAAAAGCCCAATATCCCAAGGTTTATGTTCGAAAAAAGTGGGGAACCTTGTCAAAATGAAGAGTACTGAAGGCAGTTCCAGCGGCCTCGACCAAAGACCTTTCGTTCTCCATCAGATATCCCATAAGACAAATGGGTGGAACCTGTGAATTAGAAGGGGAGCAAAAGGCCAAAGTGGAAAACGCTTGATCTGGAGAAAGAATCAAAGACTTCAAAGAAGAGGTTTAAACCCAAAGGTTATGTGGTTTCCCTTATTACAAAGGGAAAAACCCTATGACAAGAACGCAATGAAGGCGTTATCAGAGAAACAAGAAAGCTGGGAAAGAGGCTTCAACTTCGCAGCTGGAATCTGTCAAAACCTCTGGACAGAAAAGACAATATCCAAAAGGAATATGAGTTGAAAAAGGGAAAATCGTGGCAAACCAGACAATGGCC
Organism: Lathyrus oleraceus; assembly: GCF_024323335.1. Lineage (NCBI taxonomy): Eukaryota > Viridiplantae > Streptophyta > Magnoliopsida > Fabales > Fabaceae > Lathyrus > Lathyrus oleraceus. The sequence goes on from NC_066579.1 coordinate 358,471,760, forward strand.
ATGACCATGGACTCTTCAGGAGAGAAAGGAATAGTATCAACCCAAAGCACAAAATGCACATCTCTGGTCGAGGATAAGAAAGAACCTAAATGCACTCCTCAATTGAATTAGGAGGAACCTGAATACTCTCCTCAATCGAATGAGGAAGAACCTGAGTATTCTCCCCAGTCTGATGAAGAATACAATCCGTCACCAGATGACGATATGTATGATGATACTAACTAATCCGCTGTCGTACATGGGTCAAAAACGAGTAATTACGAACGGTTGTCTAGGGAAGCGACACTCGAGTATTGTATCACAAGGACTTTTGATAAATTATCCAAATAAGAAAACGAAATAATGGGTTTTGATTCTATTAAGAATAAGTGATTATAAAATGTGATTATAAAAAGTGATTATGAAATAAACTGATCTGCTGGTTTGGTTTCCTAACTTATCATTGGTTAATATGATTTTCATGCCCTAAACGGATTCTAATCCCTTTTCGATTAAAGTAACAATAACAAGTGCATTGACATTAATATATGATATGTGTTCCTAATTTATGAATTAAGCAAACAAATTCTGAATTAAGCAAACGGGTTAAACACACACGAATTAAGCAAACGCGATTATGGAACATATATCAATCTAAATTAATCAACACATATTCTATAGAACTTGAATAAAACATACAAGATATTAAACAAAATATTGAAAGGGAAAATACATTTGATTGAAAATTAAGAAACCTTGAAGTATCGGCGGAAACCGATTACAGCAAATCAACCTTGTGAATTTTAGTTCTCCATGAAATCGTCTAAACAATATTGTATCATAAAAATTCAGAATAGGATTCATGTAGCAATGAAATACCTAATATAATAAAAGGGAAATTCGGGCCCTTATGATATCCGACCCGAAAATTACAAAAACCGACCCAAACTAACTATTTTAATTAAGTATGGAACTTCAACGAATTATTCGACCCTTCTTCATTCCGAATCTGCTTTTGACTTCAACATGAAACTTGTAGTTCTTTATCTTAGCTTTCCAACAGAACATGTCAATCTGACTCCTATAGCTCAAGTTATGATGTGCATGGTGACAAGGTATCAAATAATTGTTTATGCTGAAAATAAAGTACGAAAATAAAATAAAGGCAAAAATAAACTTAAATATAAAAACACACTAAAATAGTAAAAACAATAAAATACATTATAGAGATGCCTAAGTAGAATAGTAGAAGAATGTGCATCAAAATGCACTGATCAAATTCCCCCACACTTGAACTTTTGCACTCCGAGCAAAATTATAAATTCAAAACTCAAAACAGAAAAAACAAGAACAAACAAAACATGCAATTCCAAAGGTTATCAAAATACAAGGTACAAGTAGAATTCTAAGTCCAAGCTTCAAGAATATAGTGTTAGTGAGCATCTTCTTGTGACATTCAAAGAAGATAGGAAAACAGATTACCAAAGAGTACATCCAAAAGCAGTAAGATTCTCACAGGATAAAATTCACTCAACTCTCAAGTGTTTAGGTTAACTGTTTACGCTCAAAGCACAACATGAAAGTTAATACTACCATAAGCTTGAAAAGGCTCTAACATCCACAATTGAAATACATGCACACAATGATCAAAAGGACTTTTATTTGGTTGTAACCTGGTCAAGATAAGAGTGAGATAAATCCTAAAGGGGTACTAGGCTAAAATTCAAAGAGACAAAAGAGACTTGAAAGAAATTGCGGGAGTTGAATTTACAAAAGATTTCATTCACTTCAATAACTCTATAGCAACTGTTTTCTCTTCTCCTTTCTCTTTTTATTCTTTTTTTTTCTTTTTCAAAAGGAGTATGTATTGACATCCTTCTATTTTTTTTCATTCATTTTTTTTCTTTTCTATTTTCTTTTTCCATTTTTCTTTTCTTTTTCTGTCAACTTCTGAAATATTACGAACATAATTATTCAACTACACACCACTCCAAACAAGATTCTTTCAACCCTTTTAGTAGGGTGATAACATTGTTTTTCACTTCTCGACTTGTAATGAGTTTTAAACAAAAAAAAGGATAATAGGCTCAAGGGGGTTTCAAACAAGGAATGAAATTATTTCAGGGTTGACTTTTTGGCTAACTGGCTAAAAAAACAAAATAAAATAAAATCGTTTTTATCATATCAGTGTGCACAAGTAAACAACAACATCAATAAGAGTCAATTCAAGTTCTAGAGACTAACAAACATGAATGAATCACACAAGAAAGAAAGAGATGGATATTTGTATGTTATCCATATAAGGCTTAAAGCTCACAATGGTTAAAATGACCTACTGCTAAAGATGTACAATTTAAAGTTTAGTCTTACCTATCATACTAAAAATGCATAGCAAATTTTTCATATCACACCACAAGACTTTAGTTAAGAGAACTAAGAAAAATACTCATAATTGTAACTCAAAAACCAAAGGAAAAAGCATGCAATTTTTTTATTTAAGAAAGCAAACAAAAACCAAAACAGGGAAAAACTGAAAACAAAACAAATAAATGGTCCCCCCGCACACACACTTAAAATATACATTGTCCTCAATGAAAGAGCATAAATATAAAATAAGAGCCAGAGAAAGAAAAGAACACACCTGAGGAGTCAAGGCGGATAAATGATTTAATAAATAACCTTTCCCAAAGAGAGCTCTTCTACAGTCTCTTCTTCCAAAGTTGGGCTCTCATGGAGTAGCCTTAGGTAGTGTCCATTGACCTTGAAATTTTGATTAGTGTCTTCGCCTTGTATTCCAGGATCAAAGAAGTATCTTCGATAAGTAAAAGTGTTGAATGTGCACGTGAAAGTGATCTTCGTTTTCACAACATCAAGAATCAGAGGATTACAGAGTTGCCTCACTACTTTTGTTTCATCTTTAAGTGAGATATTACGCATACATATGAATGGGTTAATATCATGAGTGTCATCCAAGGTCCATTTGATTCCCTTCTTATGTTTCTGCTTAAGTTGAAGCTTTGATGAATAATATGAATCCTCGGGAAGTGGTTTATGCTCTAAAGAAGGTGGTTGTTCAATGGATGATATGTTTGGGGCAGCCAGGATGTCAAGAGCTTCAGCTACATAAACAACTTCATTTACACTGTCACCCTGCAAGGCAACCTCAATCTCAGCACAAACAACACAAAGGTTAGTGTTAGTATAATCATCATATGAGTAAATATCATCAAAACCATAAAAAGTTGGAAAATCAGCTAAAAATAAATCAGAATAAGCTTCATCAACAACTTCAGAAAGCAACTCTATTTGAAAAATAGAATGCTCTTCCTCGTCAATCTTCTTATTTTTCAGTACTCTTTGTGGGAAAATGATTGGTGATACATATTTTTTGTCAGCCTCAACAACAATAGAAGGTTGAGGTTTATTTTCAGGTGTTACATTGACAATTTTTTTTTCTAGGGCTGGTTCTGTAACTTTTTTGGATCTCAAGAAAATTGCACTCACATTAGGGCCTTTTGGATTAAATATTGTCTGGGTAGGTAGTTGGTTTGATCCTTGAGCTTGTTGCATGGCATTCATTGAAGTGGCAAGTTGTCCAATTTGTGTTTGCAGAGTCTGAATACTAGAATCTGTTCACTGCTAAAATTGGAGACTATTTACAGCCATTTGCTTGACAAGTTCCTCTAGTGAAGGTTCAGAAGGTGAATAGGTGGTTACTTATGGAGGGTTATATGGTGGTGGTGGAAAGGGTAGCATCAATTGTTTCACTAAAGAGGTAAGTTCATCAATTATGGTTTCTAAAGCTTTGTTGGAAGAAGAAACCTGGATCTCATTCACACATTTTGCTTGGACCATATAATTATCCCTTGTTGTGAACTGTTGGGAGTTAAGTGACATGTTCTCAATCAAGGATTTGGAAGCAGCTGGAGTCTTATCAATAAATGATCCACCACTAGCAACATCTAAAATATTTCTTTCCATTGGTAGCAATCACTCATAAAAGTATTGTATTAGCAATTGTTCAGAAATCTGGTGGTGAGGACAACTCAAAACTAACTACTTGAATCTCTCCCAGTATTCGGACAATGATTCCATGTCAACCTGACTAATACCACATATTTCTTTTCTAATTGAAGAAGCTCTTGAAGCAGGGGAAAAAATTCTAAGAAGATTTTCTTCATATTATTCCAACTTGTAATAGAATTTGGCTCAAAATAATATAATCAATCTTTTGCAGCACCTTGTAGTGAGAATGGAAATGCTTTAAGCTTGACATGATCTTCAGTAATTCCTTGAGGCCTCAATGGTGTAGAACACACAACCTGAAATTTTTTTAGATGCATATGCGGATCGTCACCTGTAAGACCATTAAACCTTGGAAACAAGTGTATTAAACCATATTTCAATTCGAAAGGTACAACAACAACAGGATATTCAATACATAAAGTATTATAATCAACATCAGAGACAACAAGTTCTCTCAGAGTTATTTGGTCAGCCACGTTAAACTCAATAGAAGGAAAAAAAATCAACAAACAATGAGAAAACACATAATTAATTTAGCAATGCAGCAATAAATAGGAAAATATCGATAATATCCCTATTAAGCAAAAACAATTGAAATATGGAAGTAACGATTAAAAGAAAATAAATAAAAAAATAAAAATACAAAAATTAATCTAATAAAGTCAATTAAGAATTTTGAGATTTTTTTCGGAATTTTCTAAAACTATCAAAACAAAAAACAAATCATAAAAAATAGAAAAATAAAGAATTTCGTATTCTTAGGGCGTCCTCCACTATTTAGTTTCTAAATAAAGGATTTCGATCATTGATTTTTTTCTAATGAATTGACAAAGAATCGGAATAATCTGAGAAAATTTTCTTTAAAATAGATTTTTTTATGCTAAAACATGAAAAGGCCAGAACGTCAGAATGCTAGGACAAGAATGCTGAAACACAACACCTATGACTATAATAATTGTTAAAATCTACAAGAGTCCCCGACAACGGTGCCAATTTGATCCGCTATCGCACACGAGTCAAAAACGAATAATTAAGAACGGTAGTCTAGGGAAGCGACACTCGAGTATCATATCGCAAGGACTCTTGATAAATTAATCAAATAAGAAAATGAAATAGGGGGTTTTGATTCGATTAAGAATAAATGATTATAAAATGTGATTATAAAAAATGATTATAAAAAGTGATTATGAAATAAGTTGATCTAGTGGTTTTGTTTCCTAACTTATCATTGGTTAATATAATTTTCATGCCCTAAGCGGATTCTAATCTATTTTTTATTAAAGTAACCTAACTTATCATTGGTTAATATAATTTTCATGCCAAAGATCCGGAAAAGAAAGGTCACTGAAGTCAACAGCTCAAAAGAGGTAACCCAACCAAAGTGGAATAACTCCACTCGGAAGGGCTTTCTCCAAAGAACCTCGTCCGGCTGTGGTATGTCACGTCTCCCCATCATGTTAATACCACATGTGAGGAAACATGAGACCACGCTAGTCCTAGGTGTACACTCGGGTCTGGGTTTTACCCCACTCAGAACACCCACCCCAAATAAGAGGAACCAACCTGTACAGAATCCAGCACAGTGATAATATGATGCATGCAAACATATATGCAAATATATACAATCACAGTATAATAATCACAGATGCAATAAATAAAGCAGTAAAAGCAACCAAAACTATCCTAAAGAGCGCTAGGATTGACTCGCTTAGGGAAGATGGACCAGCAAGAGGTCAACTTTAAGTCCCCAGTAGAGTCGCCAGCTGTCGCAACGCGAAAAACAACCTGCGGGAAAAAAAATACAGAGCCGCCACCGACGCTATTCATCCTCTGACGGAAAGGGAGCGCAGGACTAACCTAAGAAAGGGAAAGGAACGGTCTTACGACTAGAGATTGCAAGGTACGGGAGTCGGTTACGCAAGGGGAAGGTATTAGCACCCCTCACGTCCGCCGTACTCGACGGGATCCACGCTCAAAAGAATAGGAAAAGGTTGCTAACAAACTGCTCAAATAAAATGCATCAAACTGGGATAATAAACAGGTGAAAGAAGACGGAGGAAATGGACTCGACAGGATGTCGCATCCTGGGCCTACGTAGTTTGTCAGAAACAAACGTCAGAGTCAACGTAGTTCGGGGAAATGGGAAACATGCTCGCTAGGACATCGCATCCTATGCATACGTATCTTCTTTATCCATAGTAAGAATCAGAGCACTCGTAGCTCGGCTAACGCACGGCGAAACAAACATCGAAAAGAGACACTGAGACGTCACAAGAAAACACACAACAGGAAACAGAATGCCAATAGATGGACTTATATCTAACTCCTCAAAATAAACAAACATAAACAAGGAAACAGAATGCCAATACATGGACTTACATCCGACTCCAAACAAAAACCAACAAGGAAACAGAATGCCAATACATGGACTTACATCCGACTCCAAACAAACAAACACACAAAGAAACAACATGAAGGGTGGACACACACACAACAAAGAAAATAAAAACAAAAGGGTGCCCGGAGAGATCTCGCTCAATCTCCTGCCTACGTATCTCATCTGGTATGAGAATCAGGGCGACATAGTTCCCCTTAACAGGGGTACAACTCTCTCCTAACCAGAGACCAAGGAGACAACAAACTAATAGGGAGACTACGACTCGAGCCTAAAAGTTATCATGCAAACGATCCCTAAGTTGAGGTCTCTAATCAGAACCTAACTCACACAGGAAGCAAGTCAGCTCAAACAGCAAATAAACATCATCACAAGTGAACAGGCATCACACACTATATGCAAACAAGTGGCTCAGACAAATAGTTGGGCTTTAGTCAAGAGGGGTCATATCAACCTCGACAAACAAGCCAAAACTGTAGGGGTATGCTGAAGCTCTTAACCACTAACATTGAGAGTTAGGGTGAAGCTGATGAAAGGTGGTAATGAGGATAAGACCTCATGCTCTTAACCCTGGCATGGGTGAGCTCAAATCAAAAGAAAGTGTGGGGATCCAGAAAGAGGGACCCTATTCCACTTGACTGACACTATACAAAGATCTTGGGTTATGTTCAAGAGCATCAGCACGTAGTGCGAGCATAATGAACGACTCACTGAATAACAAGGGATTGATTGCTAATCCCTTCTATTTGTCAATTGCCTCTTCACTTAGGAGGACTTAACAAGTAACATGCCTCACTTGGAGGTCTTTGGCACAAATGTAAACAATCACAATCATTGCCTCTTAAGGAGGACTTCAGCCAAATGCCTACCAAAAAGGTGGCAGGACTTCCAGACTACATGGAGAAAAAGAGTGGCTACCTAAGTGGTGTACCAACCACACTCCAAAGCGAAGCTCAAGCAAGAGCTAAAAGCAGCTAATGTACCTGTACAAAAGCCAAATAGTTAATAGTGTATTCAGAGAACCAACAAACAATAGTGTAACTTTCCAATATTTACACAATGCAAGCCCTAAGTGCAAGCACTCAAGTGAGTTCATCACATCAATGGACCTACAACACAACAAGGGTTAGTAATCAAAGCAACTTGCATCTCAAATAATGAGACCACACCAACCATCAAAGCTAAATGCTCAGACCTGAAACACAAAGCTCAATTGGTAAGTACAAACCACTAGTGCAAAGACTAGGGTCAAAGGCAAGTCAAATGGCCAAAACAGAAGTCAATATTTCACATGAAGCACATTCAATCAAACAAGAAAGAGTCCTCAAAAGGACCAAAACCAATTCATAAGGCAAAGCCAACAAATGATCAAGGTAAAGCAAAGGCAAGCAATGGTGCACAAAGTGGACAATCAAATTAGAAAATCCAAATTAAAACAGAAAAGCATCCCATGGCTATGAAATTTGTTATACAATCTTATCATGTTAAGAATGAACATCATACAAAAACTCAACTCCAGAAGAGCTACAATGATATGTAAATGAAAATGCACAAATGCAACATCAAGTATGTGACACCAAATGTCACACTACAAGTTCATGTGTCCAAAACAGTGATGGTATGTGATAAAAGTCTCAAACCAAAGCCAAATAATCATATCACATGTTAGGATCAAGCATGCCAAATTTCAAATCAATTGGACAAACCATGAGCATTTTACAATCAAATGAATGCAACATATCAATATGGCATCATGTTTGTCATACCCCAAAATTTGCCCACAAATCTTATAAAACATTTCTCGAAGCACTCTGACTTATTCTGCAAGGCACTGACCTTAAAGGAACAAAAGGCCAGCTCACAACGGACCCACTCTAGAAAAAGGCCCAAACTAGCTCGCTCGCTCGGCGAGCAATTCCTTCGCCTAGCGAACCCCTCGTTATGACACTCACCCCAGCGAAGCACCAGATCCAGTAAAAGCCCAAACTAGCTTGCTCGCTAGGCGAGTAACTCCTTCGCCTAGCGAAGCTTGCGAATATCAGAATTTCTGGGCTTCATTCTGAGCCCATTAGGTCACAACAAGAACATTATAAATAGCCAAGCTTCAGTCAGGAAAGGGGGGGACGAAAACAGACGAAGACGGACGGAAACCCTGGCACAGAAACCCTGGAGACCAGCTTAAGGAATTCCGAGTAAAGAAACCCTAAAGGCTGCTCATCCGCTCCGAAGCTACCGCCGCCCAATTCCATCCGATACCAAGAGTGGTCAGTCCCTTCAACATCGCAGCTCGGTTGCAAACAGGTTTGCGTATCTCTAATGTTTTATGCTTTTAATCGATAATCTCTACATACATAAGGCATCATGATTAAATTTTCGGATATGTAATTTGATTTCACATGCGAATTTAAATATGCTTGAATATCCTGAATGTTTGTCCATGCTATTCCTGTAATTCCATGCCACAAAGTTCAGGGTTCCGGAGATCATGTTGTCATCAAATTCAAAACCAGCAGCCGCTCGCTAGCACATCGCTAAGCGAGCTTGTAGCGAGCACTTGCTAAGCCTTCGCTAGGCGAAGCAGGAGCGAACGAGACAGTGACTGTTTTATTTCTTTTCTGTTCTGCCTTATGTTCGTCTAATCAAGCTTCATTATAATTCTGCATTATTTGGCCTGACTTTATGACTGTTATGTTTATTTTGTGGTGCAATTTTCAATTGTACTTTACCTCGGTGCTCTAACCCGTGTGCTGAATTGTGTAAAGGTTTACATATTCCCGAGGAAATGGCCGGCTAGGTATTCCACCTTATGTGTGGGATATCCCTATGGAGATGGATTCTGAATTACTTAATTTTAATGTGGAGATTCATCCTAAATTCTCTAGTTGATTTTAATGTATTGATTTCATCGATGTTAATGTGGACCTAATTACCTAATTGATTACGGCTATATAATTAATTGTAAAACTTTGCCTTTTAATAAGTGATCTTGGACCTCTCTTTTGTTACCCTACGATTACGGTATTATGGTCATGTCCCACGAACATGGGGATACACTTAGCAAAGACCCTTCGGTTAAATCATTATAGTCCCTCGAATGTTGCCTTTGTCCCTCGATGACCCTTCGGTGAAGCCTACGATTAAATGATGATCGTCCCTTCGAATGCTAAGGTACCCTCACAACTGTTGCCTTCAATGACCAATCGATGACCCTACGATGACCCTTTCACATCCAAAGGATAAAACTACTTACTTCTCAATAGTAAGGACAGTTTTACCCTCATAAGGATAGGAAATGCCCATAAAGACCCTAGGAAGGTACAACTCTTAATTGCTGGCTCACAACCTAAAATACTTTTCACACCCCACTCCTTTCAAAACATCTTTTAGAAAATCACCACTTGGTATACATTCATACTAGAATCACTACCGAGTTATATTTTTCTAAACAACTTTCAAAACTAAACGAGATAACCACTTTGTATACATTCATACAAGAATCATTACAAAGTTAAATTCTCTTTTCAAAACATTTTCTAAACAATTCACAACCACTTTTTTCAGACAAACATAAGTGATCAAGCAATTAAGAGCCCATGGATAACCATGGATACAAAGGGTGCTAACACCTTCCCTTTGTATAATGTACCTCCCGAACCTAAGAATCTAAATTAAGGTCTTTCCTGTTCTTTTCCACCTTTCCTTATTGGATAAAAGAAAAGTCGGTGGCGACTCTTGCTAACCGCGACATTGCGATTAAAAACACATTAAAGTCAGTTCACCGTATGACAGAACTGGCGACTCTGCTGGGGACCCTATTAAAGAGAGGTTACCTTAAAAACAAGATCACTTATTTAAATTGTCTGATTTACTTTTAAGGGATTTCTTGGGTATTTTATGCTTGAGTGAAAGATCCTACACCCGGATCTAGTGTGCCTTAGGTAAGTAGCAATAGATCATCGCGACTATCCGGCGTATACTGGAATGGTCAAAATGATGGCTACGGTTAATGTGGCACTTTGGATGTCCTGATGTTCCTCATGTTTACTTGAGGAAAAATTTGGCTTCCGCGTGGTGTCATCAAAGCATTAACCAGACCTTTAGAACCCTAATTGACTCATCCTAGCCATTAGAAAGTAGTGAGATAACTGACTTCGGTCCCGACTGGGGTTGGTTGAGACTCGATACTACACTCTTTGAGATTGGACTTTAGGGAAGCTTCGGTCAACCACTTGGTGTTGCACTGAAGTGGACTTAAGGAAAGGTCGATGATTTGAGATCCTTTTAGAACCCGGTTACTATTCTAGGACAGGTTGAACCAACCAAACTTCAGTGGGGAGGGTACTTACCTATGGAATTCATGCAAGCCTTAAAACCTAAGGGTGATGGTTGTGTGACTTGTTTGTGCTTGTTATTTACATAACATCATAACATCATAACATTGTACTAACCATTTCAAGGACTTAGGGATTTAGCTTTGCTCTGTTAAACAGGTTATGGCTTCCCGAAAGACCATTCGGATCAATTTTGTAGCAATCTCTCCTCAACTAAAGGATTTAGTGTCAGAACTTCCCGATCATGCTCAGTTCATTAAGAAGCATGGTTCCCTCCTCAATTTGGTTACTACTGGTTTCAAAGAAGATATGATGAGAGTTCTATTCCAGTTCTTCGATCCTAAACATCATTGCTTCACCTTCCTAGATTATCAGTTGGTACCCACATTAGAAGAATTTTCTAGGCTGCTTGGAATACCTATCCTTGATCAAATACCTTTCGGTGGTTTAGAAAAGATTCCGAAGTCTGAAGAAGTTGCCGCAGCTTTACACATGACAAAGTCCGACATTGAAGCTAATTGGGTAACAAGAAGTGGAGTTAAGGGTTTACTTGCCAAGTTTCTGATAAATAAGGCCCGAGAATTCTTAAAGATTATGAATGTCCATGCTTTCGAAGACGTCCTAGCATTACTAATCTATGGTTTGGTGTTATTTCCTAATCCAGACCAATTCATAGACATGAATGTTATTAAGATATTTCTCACTCATAACCCTGTGCCTACCGTGCTTGGAGACATTCTGCATTCCCTTCACACTCGTACTATGAAAAGGCAGGGGACTCTCATGTGCTGCATACCTCTATTGTCTAGGTGGTTTATTTCACACCTTCCTCAATCAGTCTTGAAGAATGAGCAAAATCTGAAATGGTCTCAAAGGATAATGTCACTCTCCCATTCAGACATCCGTTGGTGTCCTCATCTCGAAGGAAATGTTACCCTCATTGATCGTTGTGGAGAATTCCCTAATGTACCACTCCTGGGGATAAGAGGAGGTATTACTTATAACCCAGCTTTAGCCCTACGCCAGTTTGGTTATGCTCGAAGAGATGGTCCACATGAAATAATTATCCAGGGCACTGTGTTTGACTATGACAACGATTCCCAAGGTCTCCGTCAAAGATTTGTACGAGCTTGGGGCATGGTGAAAAGAAGTACTTTAGGACGGAAAAACTCTATTCCTATGGAACCTTATCTCAGGTGGGTACGCGCAAGAGCTCGTGAACTTGTCATGCCATATCTTGTGGTCGGACCATTGATTGTTGAACCAGGGGTTGAAGGAGGTACTCCTCAGATCATTCCTTATCCAGATATGCCTACCGATGTTGAAGAATTGAAGAGATCCTGGATCCAGTTGAGAGAGGAAAGGGATACTTTTGAAGCCCAGTTCTGTGCTGAAAGGAAGAAAGTGTCAGAACTTACCAGCCAGCTTAATGAGGAACGAAGACTCAATGCATATCTTCGCCCAAAAAGAAGTCGCCCCTGGGAGACTTGAGCTTTCATTGTATTTTGTTATTATTTCTTGTAATGAGCAATGATAAAGAAATTATTAATAAAAAGTTCCTCTCTTTTTGGTAGTTTACGCAAAATTAAATTCCAAAAGTCCTTGAAAACATTTCATACATTGCATAGCATAACATAACATTGCATAACAGGTATCCTAAAAGATCAATGTTCTCACGGTCTGCCTTCTAAACAGAAAAATGGCTCTCGAACAAACTGTCAAAGATCTCCAGGCTCAGAATGCTCAATTCCAGGAGATGATGCTGAGCTTATCCAAAGGGCAGGAAGAACTGAAGGCTCTCTTGCTCGAAAAGAAGAAAGACAAGAAAGCCGTGAGTTACATCAACACGGGAAGAAGGCTTAAAAGACAGGCCGCGGGAGTCAAGTTTGGAATTCCGAATGGTCCAGAAGAGGAGACGGAGAATGATTCAGAGGAGGAGAATGTTGATTTCTCCAACCCTGAGGATGACGATGAAGATTATGAAGGTGAACAGTACTCTCCAAGAGATGATAAGTACAAGTTGCTGGAAGAACGTATGCTAGCCATGGAGGGTCAGAAGGCGCCCGACCTGGATTTCGAAAGTTTGGGTCTGGTCTCCGATGTGACCATTCCTCGCAAATTCAAGATCCCCACTTTCACTAAGTACGATGGTGCGTCTTGTCCTCAGATGCATCTGAGAGCTTATGTGAGAAAGATTCAGCCGCATACCACTGATAGGAAGCTATGGATCCATTTCTTCCAAGAGAGTCTGTCTGGCACACAATTGGAATGGTATTATCAGCTCGAGAGCTCTGACATCCGCACCTGGACTGATTTAGCAACAACTTTCTATAAACAGTACCAGTATAACTCTGAACTAGCGCCTACTCGGCTACAGTTGCAGAATATGACTATGGGATCCAAAGAAAGCTTCAAAGAATATGCTCAGAAATGGAGAGATTTGGCTGGCAGAGTCAAACCCCCTATGACTGACCGAGAATTAGTGGACATGTTCATGGGCACACTGACCGGCCCATTCTACAGCCATCTACTGGGAAGTTCTTCATCAGGTTTCACTGAACTTATATTGACAGGTGAGCGTGTTGAAAGCGGCATCCGAAGTGGAAAGATACAGGCGGCTACCCCTGTAAGCACCAAAAGGTCCTATCAGGGGAGGAATGAATCAAATGCTGTGTACGGTCAAAAGGGTCGTAACAAGAAAAATCGTGACCATACCATTGGAGCGGTTACGATTGCAGCACCGCCATCTCAAAGCTTCCAGCCCAAACAGGACAGGCCGAGAAGGCAGTTTACCAGGATCAATATGACCTTGGCACAGGCACTGCAGGGAATGCTAAAGGCAAATCTGATCACCCTCAGAGATCCTCCTACGAAACCCAACACTGCTTCTTCTCGTTATAATCCCAATGCCAGGTGTGCATATCACTCCGATAGCCCCGGACATGATACAAACGATTGCTGGTCATTGAAGAACAAGGTTCAGGATATGATCGAAGCTGGAGAAATTGAATTTGAGCCTCCGGAGACTCCTAACGTCATCACTGCACCTATGCCTAATCATGACAAGGCTGTTAATGCTATGGATGACAATTCTCACATTTCTAATGTAGCTGATTTAACATCTCCTCTCCTGATCATCAAGAAGAATTTATTGCAAGCTGGTTTATTTCCAGGTTGTGCTGAAAATTGCGATCGCTGTATACTCCGACCCAATGAGTGCTTGAAGTTGAGGAATGGTATTCAACAGTTGATGGATGATCGCACAATTCTCTTCGAAAAGGTTCCTGAGGTGGAAAACCCTACTGAAGAAATATCTGTGATTGCTAGGTCCAAAGTTCCGGTGAAGATTACCGCTACTAGAGCGCCTGTGAAGATTACTGCTGAGCCCAAGGTGGCTCCCCTAATCATTACTGCACCTGGCCCAATACCGTATTCCTCCAGCAAAGCCATTCCGTGGAATTATGGAGGTGATGTTTACATCCATGGCGTAAAGCAAGTTGGTAATTCTGCTAATCCTAATGACATTGTTGGGACTAGTAAAGTTACTCGAAGTGGAAGGATCTTCTCTCCAGAAATCTCACCTCCCGACCTTGAAACTCGAGGCGAGGAACCAGTCAACCCTTCTCAGTCAAAGACACCGGTCGAAGTTACTGCTGAAAATGTTGCCAAGCAGGAAATGGAGGAAATGCTGAAAATCATCCGTAAGAGTGATTTTGATGTGGTAGAACAGTTGGGGCATACCCCGTCTAAAATTTCGATGTTATCCTTGTTGTTATCTTCTGAATCTCATGCCAACGCATTGATCAAATTCTTGAAGACCGCTCATGTACCTCAGGAGACATCTGTTGATCAGTTCGAAAACTATGTTGCTAACCTGACTGTTGACAATGGCCTAGGCTTTTCCGATGCTGATCTGACACCAGCAGGAAAGAATCATAACAAAGCTCTGCACGTCTCCATTGAGTGTAAGGGGATCACCTTGGCTCATGTGTTGATCGATAATGGCTCTTCTTTGAATGTGCTACCGAAAGCAGTACTCGATAAGCTTGACTGTAAGAGCATCGAATTGAAACCTAGTGATACTGTGGTGCGTGCATACGACGGTGCGAAAAGTGTTGTCCATGGTGAAGTGGTTCTCCCTATCAAGATAGGACCTCAAGTCTTCAACACTACCTTTCACGTGATGAACATTCGTCCTGCCTATTCATGCTTGCTGGGACGCCCTTGGATCCACGGGGCAAGTGCCGTAGCTTCATCTCTCCATCAAAAGCTGAAATACCCAATAGAGGGTAAGATTGTCACTGTGTGTGGAGAAGAAGAGTATATTGTCAGTAATGTGCAGGCCTTCAGATACGTCGAGATGGATGGAGAATTCTTCGAGACTCCTTCTCAGTCATTTGAAGTGATTCCTCCGCCTAGCCCTGTCCTTAAGCCAACTCCCCTTGTGCCCAAGGTTATTCATGCTCCTCCTGCCATGATTTCTCTGAAGGACGCTCAAGCCGTGGTTGAAAACGGTGGTCGTACTGGTTGGGGTCAACTGATCAACGTACCATACAAGTCTGACAAGTCTGGTCTGGGATTTAACTCTGAAAAGATGGTCAAAGATCAAATTAATGCTGTAGAAGATGCTGATAGCGATTGCGATCTGGATAGCTGGATTTTCCCAACAATTGGTGACGGACTCAATAATTGGAAGGCTGAAGACACTATCCTGATTTCCTTTAGTCAGGAGTAATTGCTATTATCTGTTTTAGTGTTGCAATTTTTTAAATTTTATAGTTGAACTTCTTAAAGCATTGTGTCTATGCCCGGGGCACAATAGCTAATTTGTTAAGGGTTTTGTCATTTTCATAAGCATATTCATATTCAATAAATCAATGGACTTTTTGCATTCAAATATTGCGCTCTTTATCTTTCCTGTCATCTTTTAAACAAAGCTATGTTTTCTTGCACACACTCACGTAACAATTTGCCGATCCATATCCACTCTGGATCCTGTTGGTAATAGCTCTGCTACTGTTCATTATGACTTTGAAAATCCGATCTACCAAGCCGAGGATGGAAGTGAGGAAGATTGTGAAGTACCTGAGAACTTGCCAGACTACTGCAAGAAGAAAGGACTATTCAGCCGCATGAGGCATCGATCGAAATTGTGAATCTGGACCACGTCGCCCGATCTATCTCCCATTTGACTGCTACTTGCAAACCCATCTTCAAATTACTGAGAACAGTCAAGAGATGATGAATGTCAGGAAGCTTTTTGACAAAATCAAGAAGTATCTCCTATCACCTGTTGAAGGAAGACCTCTAATCATGTATTCGACCGTGTTAGAAAATCCAATAGGGGGTGCTGGGGCAACATGACGAGTCTGGTCGAAAAGAGCATGCCATATACTACCTTAGCAAAAAGGTACCGACTGTGAAACAAGATACTCACAGCTCGAGAAAGCTTGCTATGCTTCGGCTTAGGCTGCTCGCCGACTAAGACAGTATATGTTGGATCATACCACTTTATTGATTTCTAAGTTGGATCTCATCAAATATACATTTGGAAAACCTGCTCTCTCCAAGTTGAACAACCAGATGATTACTGAACTCTGCACGCAGTTCAAAATAACACACCATAACTCTTCTCCGTACTGGCCAAAGATGAACGGCGCCGTGGAGGCTGCTAATAAGAATATTAAGAAGATTATACGAAAGATGACAGTGACGTACAAAGACTGGCATGAAATGTTACCATTTGCTCTTCATGGTTATCGCACGTCAGTGCACACTTCGACAGGGGAAACTCTCTTCTCTTTAGTCTACGGAATGGAAGTCGTCTTACCGGTGGAGGTTCAGATTCCCTCTCTAAGAATCATGAAAGAGACAGGTTTAGACGAGGATGAATGGATCCAAACTCGACTCGATCAGATAAATTTGATTGATGAAAAGAGACTTGCGGCTGTTTGTCATGGGCAGATATATCAGAAGTGCATGACCCAGGCCTTTAACAAAAGGGTCAAGAGACGGGTGTATCAAATCGGCGACTTGGTGATCAAGCGTATCATTCTACCACAGAGTGATCCCAGGGGCAAATGGACTCCCACATGCGAAGGGCCATTTGTGGTTAAGAAGGTATTCTCTGGTGGAGCCATGATGCTTGCTACAGTGGACGACGAAGACTTCACGCATCCCGTGAACACGGACATAGTTAAAAAAATACTACGCATGTACACCCGGCAAGTCGAAAACCTGAAAAGGCGGCTTGGGTAAAAAGGGGTATCCTGGTGGACTGAAAACCTGAAAAGGCGGTCCAGGCAAAAATTAGGGATTAAAGCGTATGACTATGTCCCGTTCTCGGTCAGCTTCACCCAAATCAAAAGGATTGCACAAGCCAATCACTTTTATCCGACAACAGGTGATGAGAGGCTTGAAGACATAATGACAGTAGTGGAATTAAAATCGATGGGACTTTTTCTGCATAGCTTTCTCTTTGTTTTCTGGACGACTTCCTCTTACTAGGATTTCTGTCTCCTTGTACTCAAATTGCCTGTTTATAGGCCCTCTTTCAAAATCGATACCACTTTGCTCCCAAAAAGATGCTTTTGTTTTACTTTCTTTGTTTTGTTTGCATAAACGTCCATTGATTTAATTTGAATTGATATATGCATTTGAATATGATTAATGTTTACCGAAAAAACATGCATGAAATAGCAATAACAGTTACTGAAAGACTTTAGGGTCGAAGATAAGGTCTAACCATGCTTTCCAACAAGTCCGGTTACAAATCCTGTTCCCCAACAAAAAAACTGGCTATTTCCAGAAGAAATTGGCATCACCGGACAGACTAGTCATCTCTTCTATCCCCAGCCGGGCTCTGTTGGATATTTCTGCCATCAGACAGAAATCGAGTATCCCCAGCTAAGGAAGGGTCATCAGTACAAATATCTCCAATCGTAATATGGGGATTTATTTTCCCCAGTAGAGCCCTCGGGAGGAACCTTTCAGATGCATAATTCATTCATTACATCATTTCACAGCATACATGCATACATTGCTCGCATTTATTGTCGAAAGCATAAAACATCTCATGCATCATGACATGGCATGAAGCTAACTTTATTTTTCAGGATAATTTTCCTCCTACGGATGGTATCTTTAAGCCCATCCCGGCCATTTATCGCAAATACAGCATCTACAAATACGATCAGATACAGTCTAACGTACGGTTCATTCTGATTCAGCTCAACATATGACTCCTTCAACTCAGATACGATCTAGCGTACGATCCATTCTGACCTTCAACAACTCCAATACGGTCTAATGTACGATCCAGTTAGACCTTCAAGTCCTCAGATGCTACCTAGTGTACGGTACATTTCTGAAGTGTAGTCTAGCGTACGACTACCCCTTTTCGTCATCAAATCCAGCCTAACGGACGGCTCGTTCTGCTCAGAGACGGTCTAGCATACGACCCACTTGGATGTTCATTCCCTTAGATGCTACCTAGCATACATACATCTCTGAAGTGTAGTCTAGCGTATGACTATCCCTTTCATCCTCCGATGCAGCCTGACATGCCACAACTCCAACACGGTCTAACGTACGACCCATTTGGATCTTCAACTCAGATACGATCTGGCATACGATCCATTCTGATCCCTTATCCCCAGCAGTATATAACACACTCCGACTCCCCGGCGAAGTCGACAGCATAATGGAGGGCTCACTATACAGTCTAACGTACGACCCGATATGACACCCATGTCTTCAGATATCGCCTAACGTACGACACAATCTGAAGCTCTCATCATAAAACTTCCTGGATGGCATCTTTAAGCCCATCTCCGTCAAGACTAATTGACAAGTGCAAATTTTTGGAGCATTCTAGTGTTCAATAATCTTCCACCTCCAGACCACGAACGGCATACTTGCCATCCTAACTCTCTCGGTTCAAGAATATTGAACAGGGGCAGCTGTCATACCCCAAAATTTGCCCACAAATCTTATAAAACATTTCTCGAAGCACTCCGACTTATTCTGCAAGGCACTGACCTTAAAGGAACAAAAGGCCAGCTCACAACGGACCCACTCTAGAAAAAGGCCCAAACTAGCTCGCTCGCTAGGCGAGCAATTCCTTCGCCTAGCGAACCCCTCGTTATGACACTCGCCCCAGCGAAGCACCAGATCCAGTAAAAGCCCAAACTAGCTTGCTCGCTAGGCGAGTAACTCCTTCGCCTAGCGAAGCTTGCGAATATCAGAATTTCTGGGCTTCATTCTGAGCCCATTAGGTCACAACAAGAACATTATAAATAGCCAAGCTTCAGTCAGGAAAGGGGGGGACGAAAACAGACGAAGACGGACGGAAACCCTGGCACAGAAACCCTGGAGACCAGCTTAAGGAATTCCGAGTAAAGAAACCCTAAAGGCTGCTCATCCGCTCCGAAGCTACCGCCGCCCAATTCCATCCGATACCAAGAGTGGTCAGTCCCTTCAACATCGCAGCTCGGTTGCAAACAGGTTTGCGTATCTCTAATGTTTTATGCTTTTAATCGATAATCTCTACATACATAAGGCATCATGATTAAATTTTTGGATATGTAATTTGATTTCACATGCGAATTTAAATATGCTTGAATATCCTGAATGTTTGTCCATGCTATTCCTGTAATTCCATGCCACAAAGTTCAGGGTTCCGGAGATCATGCTGTCATCAAATTCAAAACCAGCAGCCGCTCGCTAGCACATCGCTAAGCGAGCTTGTAGCGAGCACTCGCTAAGCCTTCACTAGGCGAAGCAGGAGCGAACGAGACAGTGGCTGTTTTGTTTCTTTTCTGTTTTGCCTTATGTTCGTCTAATCAAGCTTCATTATAATTCTGCATTATTTGGCCTGACTTTATGACTGTTATGTTTATTTTGTGGTGCAATTTTCAATTGTACTTTACCTCGGTGCTCTAACCCGTGTGCTGAATTGTGTAAAGGTTTACATATTCCCGAGGAAATGGCCGGCTAGGTATTCCACCTTATGTGTGGGATATCCCTATGGAGATGGATTCTGAATTACTTAATTTTAATGTGGAGATTCATCCTAAATTCTCTAGTTGATTTTAATGTATTGATTTCATCGATGTTAATGTGGACCTAATTACCTAATTGATTACGGCTATATAATTAATTGTAAAACTTTGCCTTTTAATAAGTGATCTTGGACCTCTCTTTTGTTACCCTATGATTACGGTATTATGGTCATGTCCCACGAACATGGGGATACACTTAGCAAAGACCCTTCGGTTAAATCATCATAGTCCCTCGAATGTTGCCTTTGTCCCTCGATGACCCTTCGGTGAAGCCTACGGTTAAATGATGATCGTCCCTTCGAATGCTAAGGTACCCTCACAACTGTTGCCTTCAATGACCAATCGATGACCCTACGATGACCCTTTCACATCCAAAGGATAAAACTACTTACTTCTCAATAGTAAGGACAGTTTTACCCTCATAAGGATAGGAAATGCCCATAAAGACCCTAGGAAGGTACAACTCTTAATTGCTGGCTCACAACCTAAAATACTTTTCACACCCCACTCCTTTCAAAACATCTTTTAGAAAATCACCACTTGGTATACATTCATACTAGAATCACTACCGAGTTATATTTTTCTAAACAACTTTCAAAACTAAACGAGATAACCACTTTGTATACATTCATACAAGAATCATTACAAAGTTAAATTCTCTTTTCAAAACATTTTCTAAATAATTCACAACCACTTTTTTCAGACAAACATAAGTGATCAAGCAATTAAGAGCCCATGGATAACCATGGATACAAAGGGTGCTAACACCTTCCCTTTGTATAATGTACCTCCCGAACCTAAGAATCTAAATTAAGGTCTTTCCTGTTCTTTTCCACCTTTCCTTATTGGATAAAAGAAAAGTCGGTGGCGACTCTTGCTAACCGCGACATTGCGATTAAAAACACATTAAAGTCAGTTCACCGTATGACAATGTTCAAACAAACAATCACAATTAAAAATCCAGAAACACAAAAATCATGAAATAAATGCTATAAAAATCTAGAGGTTAAAACAAGAATGTGAAAAAAAGTTTGGATCAAATTGGACATGTTTACTACTTTTTTTTGATTTTTTGAAGTTGATGAAATATTATGAAATAAAATGAAATAAAGTGGAAAATGAAATTTGAATGAAATTAGCAACATGTACATAAACAGATTCGAACCCACGCTCCAAGGGACAAGAGAATATTCAAATGAAATTTCAGAAATACATGCGCCAGGTTTCGAACCCACGATGGCCAGGTAAAATGATAATGCAAATTAAATTCAGAAAAGCGCATCGGCAGGAATCGAACGCAAGCATCCAAGGATAATGTGAATATTCATTTGAACTTTCAGAAAACACACACGCGGGGAATCGAACCCACGTATGCCAGGCTCAAGAGCGCATGAAGCGATGCGTTTCATTAAACGCGTGGAAGCCAACTCAACATGCAAATGCCATGCAAGCACGGTCAAAGAAGCGTAGGCCAATGATTCAGCCAGGCAAGCGCACAGGTGGACGCTGATAGGGCAAAAACCCTAGGCAATATGCAGAGACGCCGGAACAGTGGTTCCGGTCGTCTTCTCCGGTGAGAAACCGGTGGAGCTTCATGCAAAATTTCCAGAATTCATCATATCATACATGGATCGAAAGCTCATTCAACCAGGAGCATAAATATCATAATCATTCAATCTAAAACTCCATGAATCAACCGGATCGAGCGAAAACATTATGGACATCAAAACTCTAATTCCACATATCTAGCTCATTATTCAACCAAATCAAAATCTAATTATATCAGCATCACTAACACAACACGATCTACATAATCATGGCAATGAATTGGCGAAAAGAGAGGTTCGAATTTTCACTTACTTGAACTTGCAGTGATTGGATTCGTGCGCTACAGCTCTCAAACTTTCCAGATCTTCTCCTCTAACCGTGACTTGAAGCTTGATGCGAGAATTACCAGTTGGAAACACCTAGATCCAGCTCAATTTGAAGCTTCCATTAATGTGTTCAAGCCCTTGTTCTGCTCAAGATCTTGCTCAATTCTTCAATCCAATCCTGCTCAAAATTCCACAAGGAGTAAGAATATGCAAAGAAAATCAAGGTTTGTGTGAAGAATTTTGGAATTCGAGGAGAGAGAAAATTGGGAAGGAAATGAAAATTTTTGAGATCTGAAATTGTTCTCTACAAAACCAGTTATCATTAGGCTTATATACTCCTCCTTAATCACACTGAAATTAAGATTAGGCATTGGTTAATTGGGATTAAGGAAATATGAAGTGGAATACAAAAAATGCAAATGTGACTATGCATGGCTAAAGTGCACGTGAACAGTGCCATGTTATGCCTCAATTCCACGTAAAATCAGTCAATAAGCAACATTGGATTGGTATTAGGCTTGCATGATCCACCAAATTCAAATTATTCAATTTCCCTCCAAAATGCACATGTATGGACACTTGATCATGTGAGCTTCTTTCATGCAAGGCAATGAATGATTTGGAAAGTATTGGTCACAAGGAGCATTTTGCAAAAAGAGTGGTCCAATTTGGAGTTTTGAAGCCAAAGTTATGCCATGTTGAACTTCCATGTACACTTTGTGATCATTTGGCCATAACTTCTCAACCAATCATTAGATGATCATGATCTTGGACTTTTTGAAAAGGGGAGAGAAAGATATTCAACTTTCATGTTCACCAAAAATCCATTTGAAGCTTATTTGATATTTGAAAATCAAGTTGAATGTGGACCAAAAACTTGCCATTTTTGGAAACTTTGAATTACAGGTCATTTTCCATTTTTGGAAACTTTTGCTCTGACCTCTGAATCTTCAAGATAGATGTTTGAAATGATGAATAGACCTCTTTTGAGTATTAATGAAGTGTCTCAACTCATTTCCCCAACTCAAAGCCCTCAGTTGACTGCACAGTTGACTGTTATGGTCCTCAGATGCCCTGGACATGTCTGATGAATTTGAGCCTTAACCACCTGATGAAACTGCTTCAAAATGAACCCTAGCTCATATAAGCTCTTCAGAATAATCATGTGGCCTTCATCTCAAGGAAAGACTTGCTCTTTTGTACAAAGGATTCTCTTGATGCCAATTCTGACTGCCATGGTGCAATGCAATATGGAATGATAAATGACCTAAAAGAGAAATGAATGCATGAATGGGGAGGGAAAATTTGAGGTGCCACAGCTGCCCCTATTCAATCAACTGTGAACCTGAACGGATGAAAGCAACGGCTATCAGACTTTCAAGGTAAACAGGGATTGAATACCAAAAGAACCGGAGAATTTGCACTCCGATAGGTGATGAATTAAGGAAAGCGAGGCCATTTACCGTTGGCGGCTTCAAAATAGATTTAGTATTTACCGATATCAAGGAAAGCAGGGCCATTTACCGATGGCGGCTTTAACTGGGGAGGAAAAAGATGTTTACAACTGGAACAAGACCAGACATTTACTGACGACTCTACTGAGGAATTGATATTTATCAAAGAAAGGATACACGACCATAAATTTACCGATGACTGGGAAGAAAGGATACACGACCAGACATTTACCGATGACTGGGAAGAAAGGATACACGACCAAACATTTACCGATGACTGGGAAGAAAGGATACACGACCAGACATTTACCGATGACTGGGCAGAAAGGATACACGACCAGACATTTACCGATGACTGGGAAGAAAGGATACACGACCAGACATTTACCGATGATTGGGAAGAAAAGATACACGACCAGACATTTACCGATGACTGGGAAGAAATGATACACGACCATACATTTACCGATGACTGGGCAGAAAGGATACACGACCAGACATTTACCGATGACTGGGAAGAAAGGATACATGACCAGACATTTACCGATGACTGGGAAGAAAGGATACACGACCAGACATTTACCGATGACTGGGAAGAAAGGATACACGACCAGACATTTACCAATGACTGGGAAGAAATGATACACGACCAGACATTTACCGATGACTGAGCAGAAAGGATACACGACCAAACATTTACCGATGACTGGGAAGAAAGGATACATGACCAGACATTTACCGATGACTGGGAAGAAAGGATACACGACCAGACATTTACCGATGACTGGGAAGAAAGGATACACGACCAGACATTTACCGATGACTGGGAAGAAAGGATACACGACCAGACATTTACCGATGACTGGGAAGAAAGGATACACGACCAGACATTTACCGATGACTGGGAAGAAAGGATACACGACCAGACATTTACCAATGACTGGGAAGAAATGATACACGACCAGACATTTACCGATGACTGGGCAGAAAGGATACACGACCAGACATTTACCGATGACTGGGAAGAAAGGATACATGACCAGACATTTACCGATGACTGGGAAGAAAGGATACACGACCAGACATTTATCGATGACTGGGAAGAAATGATACACGACTAGACATTTACCAATGACTGGGAAGAAAGGATACATGACCAGATATTTACCGATGACTGGGAAGAAAGGATACATGACCAGACATTTACCGATGACTGGGAAGAAATGATACACAACCAGACATTTATCGATGACTGGGAAGAAATGATACACGACCAGGCATTTACCGATGACTGGGAAGAAATGATACACGACCAGACATTTACCGATGACTGGGAAGAAACTCGATGTTTACCGACATCGAAAGATGATGTTTACCGACACCAAAAAAAACAGACATTACGGGGATCAACACGACACTTACCGGTATCGCAAGGATGACATCTACATATGTCAAAACAAGGCAGACACTTGTCGGGGACTAACTGGGGAGAATCAAGCTTTCCTTTCACGGACTGGTGAGGAAACAAATCTCTCTGGGGATTATCGACTCTGAACGTTGCCAAGAGCAACCGCTGCAAATGTGCCATACAGATGTTGAAAAATGATTCGCCTCTGCTGGGGATATGATCCAATCTGGCTTAACACATCTATGCATATGTTTGAGTTTTCTGTGGCGTAATGCTCCACACTAAATGGAAATGCTACGCGATTTGAGAATGCGAATGCAAATGATGGTTACTATATGCAAGATGCAAAGGGAGGAAAACTTCCGCTGGGAAAGAAAACAATCACTTTGCTGAGCACCCGATTCTGATTCGATTTTCCAACTCTGTGGGAACACACAACAATTCTGCTGCGGATACTTACTGATCTGACATTCTCGGAACGACAGAGAAACCAACTCAACTAAGGAGTCACTTGTTGGGAAAACACCAACCTCTCGATCATGATGGGGAATAGCACTGTTGCTGGGGAAAGGATAACCCTCCCTAGGGACTACCTCCACTGAACCCGATCTGCTTGGGGATTTCACTGGGGAAAAACTACCAACGCACACCTCCGTTGGAGAAACAGCAACCTTCAGGCCTGGCCGCTGAAGAAACACCGACCTCGAACCTGCTGGGGAGATGACAATCTCAAACCTGCTAAGGGAGACAACCAACCTCAGGCCTGGCTGCCGAGGAAACACCGACCTCGAATCCGCTGGGGAGGTACGGAATTTTTGACATGGAACACCCATCGACTCGTCGAACACTGGCATTCACCATCTAACCACAGTGTCAACTTTCCACTTCTTCAGACTTTGAATAGTCTTCTTGATTAACCCTCCAGGATCGTCGCAATCCTTTCGCCGTCTTTTCACCATTCCTCTATCCCTCGTCCCTGATTGGACTTCAAAGGATTCTTTTGTCAAAAGGCTTCATATCACAACCTGCAAGTGAGTGAAAATAACCAACAACACCTGCAAAAGAGATCGTTAGATAAAACGTGCCCCAGGCGTGCCAAAATTTCAACACCCAGGTCACTCAACCTTCCGAATAAGATTTCCGGTTTTCAATCTTATAAACATGCATTGGAAAGGACCCCTATGTCTCAAAATGCAAAGATTCTTTATCAAAATAAACTGATGTTTTTGCAATCAAAGCGGTAATGAAAACAAAAACAAAATTATTTGACTGAATATGCATTTTATTGGTTGAACAAAAGTGGCTCGTAACTGAGCAATACACAGGAAGCAATCCCTGAAAAGAGGTAATTGCGCACAAAAGGAAAATCTATCCTAATGGCAATGTGAACACGTGATCTCATCGAGTTCCAACTCGGTTACACCCCATATGTCCTCAAGACTCTCCGTGCTTTCTGCCTTTTGAACAAGACGCTTCCAATCGATCCCTGCTGGGGATTATCCAGGTGTCTTAACCAAAGTACAAATGATCATGATGGACGCAGTTGTTCGTTTCATTCCCTCTTTTGCCTGGACCGCCCTTCTGGGTTTTCAGTCCACCGGGATACCCTTTTTTGCCCAAGCCGCCCTTGTGGGGTTTTCGACTTGCCTGGTGTATAATTTTTCCTTTTTATCCCTAATTTTTGCTCGAACCTTTTCATTTTTTTTCGGTTCGCCGGGATGCCCCTTTTTGCCTGGACTATTTTATTCTTTTCGTCCAGCGGGTCTCTTATACGAAGTATTTTTTTAACTGCGTCCGCATTCACAGGGGATGGAAAATCCTCGTCATCCATGGTCGATCAATAATAAGGCTCCGCCAGAGAAAACCTTCTTGACCACGAATGGACCTTCATAATTGGGTGTCCACTTGCCCCGACGATCGTTCTGAGGAGGAGGGAGCCTTTTCAACACCATATGTCCCACATGATATACACGAGGTCGCACCTTTCGGTCAAAAGCGCGCTTCATTCGCTGCTGATACAACTGCCCATGACAAATGGCTATCAGCCTTTTTTCCTCAATTAGGCTCAACTCTTCATACCGAGTCCTTATCCATTCAATCTCTTCCAATCTCACATCCATCAGAACTCTCCATGATGGGATCTGGACCTCAACTGGTAGCATAACTTCCATCCCATACACCAGCGAGAAAGACGTTGCCCCAGCAGATGTACACACCGAGGTTCGATACCCAGGATACAAGCTTCGTATTCAGCCACGTTGTTGGTGCATTCAAATGTTAGCCGGGTAGCAAAAGGAATGTGGGATCCCTTCAGCGCAACCAAAACAACACAACTCCACTACCATTCACGTTAACGACCCCATCAAATATCAGAATCCATTCGGATTCAGGGTCAGGCCCCTCCTCTGGGATCGGTTCCTCACAATCTTTCGATTTGAGAAACATGATGTCCTCATCAGGGAACTCAAACTTCATCGGTTGATAATCCTCAATGGGTTGCTGGGCGAGGTAATCAGACAATACACTCCCCTTGATTGCTTTCTGAGAAGTGTACTGACTATCGTATTCAGTCAAAATCATTTGCCATCTCGCAACCCGTCCGGTCAATGCTGGCTTCTCAAATATATACTTGATCGGATCCATCTTGGAAATCAACAAAGTGGTATGGACCAGCATATACTGTCTCAGTCGGCGAGCAACCCATACTGTCGCATTACGCGAAAAACCGGCCAGAAAATAAAACACAGAGCCACCACCGTGCGTTATTTATCCCGAAGGAGGGAAAGGAAACGCTCGAAGTAAACCTGGAAAGGACATGGTCTCGCGACCAGAGATTGATAGGATCGGGAGTCGATTATGCGAAGGGAAGGTATTAGCACCCCTACGCATCCATCGTCCTCGACGGGATCCACGCTCAGAAAGAATAGAAGAAAGGTTGCTAGATAACTGCTCAAACACTACACACACGCTGGAATCAAACACAGATGAAAGACGGAAGGAGAGGACTCTGCAGGATATCGCATCCTGGGCCTACGTAGTTTGTCAGACACAAACATCAGAGTCAACGTAGTTCAGGTATAGGGGAAACGTGCTCGCTAGGATGTCGCATCCTATGCATACGTATCTTCTCTAACTAGAGAAAGAATCAGAGCACTCGTAGCTCGGCTAACGCACGCCAAACAAAACACAAACAGGAAACCGACTGCCAATCGCTGGACTTACATCAAACTCCACACAAACAAACCCACACAGGAAACCGACTGCCAATCGCTGGACTTACGTCAGACTCCACACAAACAAACCCACACACAGGAAACCGACTGCCA
This sequence comes from Lathyrus oleraceus, assembly GCF_024323335.1. Taxonomy (NCBI): domain Eukaryota; kingdom Viridiplantae; phylum Streptophyta; class Magnoliopsida; order Fabales; family Fabaceae; genus Lathyrus; species Lathyrus oleraceus. The sequence goes on from NC_066579.1 coordinate 358,499,615, forward strand.
ATCGCTGGACTTACGTCAGACTCCCACAAACAACCACACACAGGAAACCGACTGCCAATCGCTGGACTTACATCAGACTCCCACAAACAACCACACACAGGAAACCGACTGCCAATCGCTGGACTTACGTCAGACTCCACACACACAAGAGGGTTGAAAAAGAAAAAGGGCGCCCGGAGAGATCTGCTCATCTCCTGCCTACGTACCTCATCTGGTATGAGGATCAGGGCGACGTAGTTCCCCTTAACAGGGAAAAAAACTCTATCCTAACCAGAGACTAGGGAGATAACAAGCTACTAGGGAGACTACGACTCGAGCCTAGAAGATGTCATGCATACGATCCCTATGTTGAGGTCTCTAATCCTAACTTACACAGGAAGCAAGCTAGCCTAAACAGCACAGAAACAATCATAAGCACAGGAGAGCAAGCACACACACTATATGCAAACAAGTGGCTCACACAAGGTTGGGCTTTAGTCAAGGGGTCATATCAACCTCGACAAACAAGCCAATTGGAATGGGTGTTATTAGCTCTTAACCCTAACATTGAGAGTTAGGGTGAAGCAGATGAAATGGGAAATGAGGGTAAGACCTCATAGCTCTTATCCCTGGCCTGGGAGAGCTTCAATCAATGAAGGTGTGGGAGTCCAGAATGTGGGACTCTATTCCACATGACTGACACAACAAGATTTTGGGTTTTTATTCAACGTGCATCAACACATGGTGTGAGTAGGATGAATGACTCCACTGAATAGCAGGGGATGGAATGCACATCCCTTGTATCTGCCAATGCCTCTTCGCTTAGGAGGTCTTTGAATGTACAAGGCACAAAGATAAACAACCACAAACATTGCCTCTTAAGGAGGGCTTCAGACAGGTGCCTGCCAAAGTAACATGACAGGTCTTCCAAACTACATGAAGAGTAGGAATTTACCTAAGTGGTATGCCAACCACAAGCAAAGCAAAGCAACTCAAGCAATAAGTTAAAGCTACTAAAGTACCTGTGTAAACAGCCAACCAATCAGTATGGTATTCAGACAAATAGTCAACAGACAACAACAACCAGACAACTAATATACACAACAAGTCAAGCCAACAAGTGGCAAACAATCAAGTGAATTCCTCTCCAAGGCACCTACACACAACAAATGTTAGTGAAGCACATCATTTTACATCTCAATTTATGAGATCAACATCAACCATCAAGACTTATTGCTTGCACCTGAAATGCACAACTCAAAATGTAAGTCCAAACCACTAGGTCAAAGCCTAGGGTCAAAAGTGGGAAAAAATTCAAAACAGAATCTAATACTCAACACAAAGCAACTTTAATCAATCATGAACATGTCCTAAAAAGGACCAAATCAAAAGCATTAGGCAAATCCATTTCATGTGCAAGAGAAGGCAAAGGGCAAATTTAAAGCTCACAAGTGATCATCATGAATGAAAATTCCACATCAAAATAGAAATGACTCAAACAATTCTGGAAATTTTTGTGAGCATTCAACACATCCAATACAATCATCATACAAAAAATCAGAATCAACAGAGGTCATTTGATGTGGAAATAAAATTTCACAAGTTGATCATCAAATTGTGTGACACATATTGTCACACCATACAAACATGTGTATAAAACAGAAATGGCAAATGAGAAAAATATCAAACCAAGCCTAAAATGTCAATCGACATGTCAGGAATCATCATGCAAAATTTCATGGCCATTGGATCAATATCAAGCATTTCACAATAGGAAGAATGGAGCAAAGTCACATATGCACACATGTTCAATCATCCTAACACAATTCACAATCCAGCCATGCACAACTTCAGAATTTAACATCATAAAATAGAGGACATCTCAATGAACAAGTAGCAAAAAACCAGGGATTATTTGGAGCATTTTTCAATTTATTATGGATTTTTGAAGTTGGCATAAAAATTTGAAGTCAAATGAATCATGAACATGTAATTTGGAGGGAAAAGGAAGCATGAGAAATAAATTTGAAAAAACGTAGCCACCAGGAATCGAGTCATGTCCAGATTTAAATGAAGCGCGGGAAAGAAAATAATATCCAAAAACGTCACAGCATGGAATCGAAGTGAGGTATATGGATCAAACGCGTTCTGTAGCGTGTTCTTCAACAAGAACCCTAGCGCCATGTGCAAGAACCAGACGGACGCAAAAACGGACGCTAGGCGGACGCTACATCGTCTTCCTCGCGAAGACGATGATGAACAGTACGAAGCTCAAAATATTTTTCCAGAATTTCAAAATAAGTACATCATTCGAATCCTTATTCCACGTAGGTTACAAATCAAGCATTAATCCAGTCCAAATCATCACTAATTGTGCAAATCGATCAAAATAAGTTTGATGCACCAAACTTCAATCACACATATCTCACTCAATAATGCACCATTTTTAATAATATTCATATCAGCATGATGTAGCACCTCAAATTTGCACCTCCCATTTGTTTATACATTTCATTTTTTAGGTCATTAATATTGCATTCACATTGCATAGTCCATTACATCTCATCAGTCAAGACTGGTCAGGAGATTCAACTGTGCAAGAGAGCAAGAGCATTTTCCATGAGATGAAAGCCCTATGGTGGTTCTAATGAGCTTACACGACCCAAGGATCATTTGGAAGCAACTTGGTCAAGTGTTGAAGGCTCAGAGTCCACAGTGCATGGCCAAGTCATCTGAAGCCCATAAAAGTCAACTGCAAAGTCAACTGTGGATTTGGAGGTGGGAAGTGATAAGAGATACTTCATTCATGTTCAAACAAGTCTCATTTGACATTTCAAACACTCACATTGAAGAATTTGAAGTCAAGTCAAAAATTTCCCAAAATAGAAAGTGACCCATAATTTGAAAATTCCAAAAATGGAAAGGTTTTAGACCAACTTCAACTCAACTCTTCATCTTCAAAGAAGATTCAAATGAAATTTTGTCCAACATGAAAGTTGAATATCTCTCTCTCCCATTTCCAAAAAGTCCAAGATCATGGATTTATGATGTGTGGTTAAGGAGTTATGATCCAATCATGGCAAAGTGTGCTTAAAAATTCAAATGGCTATATCTTTTGAACCAAGGCTCCAATTTTGGTGGTTCTTTTTGCATTTTGTTCCTCATGACATGCACTTTCCAAATATCTCATTACATGGCATGAAATTCATTTGCATGATCATATGCTCATTCATGAAGTTTTTGAAGGAAAATTACTAAAATCAATCTGGTTGATCATATGCATGAAATACCAATTCCAAAGTGTGCATGGGCTATTTTTAAGTGAATTTGGGCCTTGGTGGTGCACTGTTCACGTGGCCATCTCATGCATGGAGTGAAAATACCAATTGATGCATACACCTTGTAACTTGCTAATCTCATTTAGTTTTGGCTTAAGCTTACTTTCAGAATCATTAGCAAGACATATATAAGTATAATCACAACTGCATTTGCCATGAACATACATTTTCAGATCTGAATCTTGAATTGATCAAATTTTTCTCTCAAAAATATTTTCCAAATTCTTCACATAAACTTCCATTTCCTTGCATAATTCTGGTTTCTGGTAAGGTTTTGAGTGAATTTGAACGTGAATTTGGAGGAGTTCGTGCCATACTCAACCATACATGAAGCTTGAAGCATTAATGGAAATTTCAAATTCAACTGGATTCACACGTGTTTGAGCTTCAATCTCTCTATCAATCATTTCAACAAGCATTGTAGAGGAGCTTTGGACCATTGCTGAGCCTTGTAGCACGCGTTTCCAACTTGCTGCTCTTCAAGAGGTCAAGTTTCGATCTCACTAATTCTTAAATTCATTGTTATATTTGTGTAGATCTTGTGTTGGTGATGATTCTGAGCAAAAAATCAAGTGAAATGGTGCATTATTCATGAAGTTATGTGTATTTGAAATTTGGATGTCCAATCTTATTCTCTTCGATTTGAACGATGCATGATGTTTTAGCATGATTTGTGTTTTGATCTTTAATGTACATGAGACAAGGATTCGTTTGGTATGAATTTTTTTTATTTCTGGAATTTTTCTGGATTTTCTGGAATTTGCTCATGAAGTTCATGCAATCTTCATCTTCAACCTCCTGAAGAGGATGAAGATCATCATCGTTTCCAGAATAGCCACGAATTTGCTACGAAACCTTCATCATTTGCTACGAATTCTGGATTGCTTTGCCAGGCTTAGGGTTTTAACCAAAACGATGTCGTTTTGGTGAGGCGCTCATATTTGAATCTGGACCAGGTTCGATCCTGGCCGAGCGCTGTTTTCAAATTTTAATCCATTTTCACATGTTCCCTCCATTATTCCATGCTTTGTTCATTTTTAAATTCCAAATTTTCTCCCAACTTCATAAAATCATATAAAATTGAAAAATGCTCCAATGGATCCCCAATTTTTTGCAAAATGCTCCTTGTTTTGTCTAATTTTTTATGATCATAAATTGGAAAGTTGTGCATGGCTGGAAATTTAATTTGCTCTAGGATGATTGAACACATGTACATTTATGACCTTGCCTTGTTTAAACTATCATGAAATGCTTGTTTTTAATCCAATGGACTTGAAATTTTACATGATGATTCTAGACACATTGATGGATGTTTTGGTTTTGGTTTGGTATTTTTCTCATTTACCATTTCTGTTTTATGCTTGTGTTAACATGGTGTGACAATTTGTGTCACACATTTGATTGCCTAACTTGTGCAATGTAATTTCCATATCAAATGACCTCTAATGCTTCTGATTTTTTACATGATGGATGTTTCGGATATGTTGAATGTTCATGATTTTTTCCAGAATTATTTGAATCATTTCTGTTTTGATTGGGATTTTTCATTCATAATGATCAAATGCATGCCTTGAATTGGTCTTTGACTTCTCTTGCCTATTACATGAACTTGCATGATGATTTTGCTTTGGTCCTTTTTAGGACTTGTTCTTGATGGATTAAATGTGAGCCATGTTGAGTTTGAAGTTCTGTTTTGGATTTTTGATCCTCTTTTGACCCTAGGCTTTGACCTAGTGGTTTAGACTTACCATTTGGGTTGTGAGTTTCAGGTTCAAGTGTACATTTCCATGATTGGAGTGGCTCCTTCATTTAAGCTTGGTCCTTTGTTGTTATTTGCTAACCTTTGTGTGTGTTGGAGTCTGACATAAGTCCAGCGATTGGCATTTGGTTTCCTGTGTCTTGTTTGCTTGTTGGAGTCTGACGTAAGTCCAGCGATTGACAGTCGGTTTCCTATGTGTGTGTTTATTGGTTCGGAGTCTGATGTAAGTCCAGCGATTGGCATTCGGTTTCCGTGTTTGCCTGTTTGTGGTGGAGTCTGACGTAAGTCCAGCGATTGGCAGTCGGTTTCCTGTGTGGGTTTTGCTTGGCGTGCGTTAGCCGAGCTACGAGTGCTCTGATTCTTCTCTGATTAGAGAAGATACGTATGCATAGGATGCGACATCCTAGCGAGCACGTTTCCCCTATCCCGAACTACGTCGACTCTGATGTCTGTGTCTGATAGACTACGTAGGCCCAGGATGCGATATCCTGCCGAGTCCGTTTCTTTTGTCTTTCTGTGTTTGTTTCCAGCCTTATGCAGTGTTTGAGCAGTCTTTAGCAACCTTCCTTCTATTCTTTCCGAGCGTGGATCCCGTCGAGTACGACGGATGCGTAGGGGTGCTAATACCTTCCCTTCGCATAACCGACTCCCGATCCTTGCATCTCTGGTCGCGAGACCATGTCTTTTCCAGGTTTACTTCGAGCGTTTCCTTTCCCTCTTCTGGGATAAATAACGCACGGTGGCGGCTCTGTTGTTTCGTTTTCCCGCCGGTTTTTCGCGTAATGCGACACATGATTAGGGAGAGAAGACCTACATAACTATGGCAATGAAATAGAGAATAGTGAGATTCGAAATTTCACCTTCTTGAAGAACAGTTGGCTAAAACAGTAGGTTCAGGTCCTCAGTCACGCCCAGATCCACTCTATCCACTCTGATATGAAGCTTTGTGTATGTATGGATGCTTGATTCCCCTTGAATCCAACTCAATTTTGAATTTCCATTATCACCTTCAAGCTTGTGGTATGCACGAATTTGAGCAGAAATTCACCAAATGCACGTTGAATCACACTCAAAAGCACTCCATGTTCATGATTGTGCAAGAAAATTCCAGGTTTATGTGCAAATTTTGGAAAATCAATGAAGAGAAAAATTGAGAGTAAATATGGATTTCTAGATCTGAAACTTTATGTAATGAGCAATGCAGTTACAATTAACCTTATATATGCCCTCCTAATCAATCTGAAATTATCCCTAAGCCAAGGTTAATTGAGATTATGAAAATACAAGGTGTATGCACAAATTGCCATTTTCACCTCATGCATGGAATGGCTACGTGAACAGTGCACAAAGAGGGCCCAAATTCACTCAAAATCAGCCCATGCACACATTGGAATTGGAAATATATTCATATGATCAACCAATTTTGATTTTAGCAATTTCCCTTCAAAAATAACATGCATGAGCAAATGGTTGTATGAGTGAATTTCATGCCAAGTAATGATTGATTTGAAAAATTCATGTCATGAGGAGAATTATGCAAAAAGGAGCACTCAAATTGGAGTCTTGGTTCAAAAGATATGGCCATTTGAATTTTCATGCACCCTTTGCAATGATTTGATCATAACTCCTTAACCATTCATCATAAATTCATGATATTGGACATTTTGGAAATAGGAGAGAAATATCTTCAACTTTCATGTTGGACAAAATTTCATTTGAAGCTTCTTTGATGTTGGAAAGTTGAGTTGAAGTTGGTCCAAAAACTTGCCATTTTTGGAAACTTTCAAATTACAGGTCACTTTCCATTTTTGGAAACTTTTGATCTGGCTTCAAAATCTTCAATGTAGACACTTGACATGATGAATGAACCTCTTTTGGACATGAATGAAGTGTCTCAAACCATTTCTCCACCTCCTAGCCCTTAGTTGACTTTCAGTTGACTTTTATGGGCCTCAGATGACTTGGACATGTACTGATGACTTTTGAGCCTCTAGCCTTTGGTCAAGTTGCTTCAAAATGATCCTTGATTCACATAAACTCTCTAGAACAAACATAGGGCCTTCATCTCATGGAAATGTTTGGTCTCTTGCACAGATGAATCCTCTTGATACCAGTCTTGACTGATAAGATGCAACATGATATGCAATGACAAGGTAATGTTAATTTGATGTTAGTGTAATGTCAATGACCTAAAAATGAAGTGAATGTACAAATGGGGGTTGCAAATTTGAGGTCCTACACATACCAAAGCACATCAAGTTTTCTCGAGCAGTGAATATCTTATTTCACAGTCGGTAAACTTTTGCTAAGGTAGTAAATTGCATGCTCTTTTCGACCAGACTCGTCATGCTTCCCCAGTACACACCCCATAGGCCCCTCGAGGACTGTCAAGTACAGAATTAACGGTCGTCCCTCCACAGGAGGCATCAGAATCGGAGGCTCCTGCAAATATTCTTTTATTTTTCAAATGCCGCTTGGCAATCATCCTTCCACCTGACCGTTTGATCTTTTCTCAACAACTTGAATATGGGTTCACACGTGGCTGTTAGATGAGATATGAACCGTGAAATGTAGTTCAATCTACCTAAGAAACCACGAACCTCCTTCTTTGTTCTCGGTTCAGGCATTTCTTGTATCGCTCTTACTTTAGCAGGATCAACCTCGATTCCTCTTTCGCTTACAATAAGCCCCAGCAACTTACCGGACTGCACTCCTAAAGTGCACTTATTCGGATTCAACCTCAGTCTGAATTGTCTCAACTGGTCAAACAACTTGGCCAAGTCTACCAGATGCCCCTCTTCTGTTTGGGACTTTGCTATCATGTCATCAACATAGCATTCAATTTCATGATGAATCATATCATGAAACAAAGTCACCATAGCCCTCTGATACGTGGCACCGGCATTCTTGAGACCGAATGGCATCACCTTATAGCAAAAAGTGCCCCACGGTGTTATGAACGTTGTTTTCTCCATATCATCTGGCAACATTTTAATTTGATTATAGCCAGAAAAGCCATCCATGAAGGAAAACACCGAGAATTGAGTTGTATTATCTACCAACACGTCGATGTGAGGTAATGGGAAATCATCCTTCGGGCTAGCTCTGTTCAGATCCCGGTAGTCCACACACATCCTCATCTTTCCATCCTTCTTCGGCACCGGCACAATGTTCGCGACCCAAGGCGGATAATTGGTGACAGCTAGGAAACCAGCATCCAACTGCTTCTGCACTTCCTCTTTAATTTTCATGGCCATCTCAGGTCAAGTTCTGTGCAACTTCTGCTTCACTGGAGGACAGTCTGCTCTCAATGGCAACTTGTGCACAACGATATCGGTATCCAACCCTGGCCTATCCTGATAGGACCAGGCAAAGATATCAACATACTCTTTCAACAAGGCTACCATTCTGCTCTTGACATTCTCCTCCAAAGCGGCCCCAACCTTTACTTCCTTTCTGACCTCCTCGGTACCCAGATTCACAATCTCGACTTGCTCTTCGTGCGGTTGAATCACCTTCTCCTCTTGTTTCAACATCCTGACTAATTCTTCCGGCAGTTCACAATCTTCTTTGCCTTCTTCTTCGGCCTGATAGATCGGATTGTCAAAGTCATATAGGGGTGTAATAGGATTGTTATCAATGAGATCCGGAGAATGATCGCATCTGCATGAATGTTGATTCATGCATGGCTTTTAGAAACAGAACGAGACAAATCGGAAGAAAAAGAAAAATGAAAATAAACATTGCCATTTTTATTGTGTTATTAAACTGCAAAAATAAATGAAAAACAGAGAGCACCGCTTTTAATGCGAAAAACATCCATTTATTACTGATGCAAATGTTGCAAAATGAAACACATGAGGTGGCCCTTACAATGGACCATTACGTTTCGGGCAAAACGTATGGCTTTCATGCAAACAGAATTGAAAAACAGAAATATTACTCTTCACGTAGAGTGACAGTGATGATCTTTTCGGCCTTCCGATTCTGGATCTCCATCCTTGGTACACACGGTTTTATCCACGAGTTGAGCTCGCAGTCACTGTCAATCTCTTCATCCACCGCACAAACGAGATCTGGATCCAGCATTCCAGCACTGGTGAACGTGAATGGTTGACGACGTCCTTTATTCTGTCCAGACGAGCCTTGGCCCGACTGATAGCCAACCCCGAACCTATCTGCTTTCACCGTAATGTCTATCATTTTTCCCCAGCCTGGGGCCTCTCCATTTCTCACCACCTCCATGGCCTGTTTGTAAGAAGAAATGGACGGCTTTTTCTCTTCTTTAGCAAAAATGGCATTCTCCACCTTGACGGTTTCAAACGCCTGACATGGTGTTTCACATATTTCACCGTCCATTTCCACCTCCATCATTCTCTGAATCGTCTCCCTCATCATTACACACCCATTCATAGCGACAGCCGCACAACAATTATTACAACCAGGGAAAACTCCACTCCTCATCAGACGTCTCTTGACCACAGCCATTGGAGTCCTTAACTGATCCACCTCCGTCACCTCTATTTTCCTCCTATCCTCTGACATCACGTTCACCCCCATATGACCATGCATAGGCATGGGGTTAGCATTAACATTCGGCGTCGGTGCAAAATTGATGGCTTTAGAATCCACCAAATCTTGAACGACATGCTTAAAAGCTCTACAACCCTCAATGTTATGCCCGGGTGCACCAGAATGGAACTCGCACTTGACGTTCTCATCGTGACTTGCAGGCCTCTGATCTAGTCCTACCGGAGCCAACGTCCTCGGCTGAACTAACCCAAGATCCTTCAACCTCTTAAACAGAAAGGTATACGTCACGGGTGGCCTATCAAACTGACGATCTGTCATCCTTCTTCTCACTTGGCACCCAACTCTCTGTGCTCTCTGTTCAGGTGGTTGCTGTTGCTGTTGTACAGATAGATTACCAGCAGGAATCGTTACTGCAACAGCATACGGGTGGTAACGATCCCTACCGTGTCCCCTTTGGGCATACACATCACTCGATTCACCCTCCTTCTTGCATTGACCATTAGCAAAGGGCTTATTTACTCCAGAAGACGGAGCATTACCCGTATTTCCCCCATTCTCAGCCAGCTTTCAATCCTCTCCACCTTCTCGGCGATTGCTTTCTGCCCCAAGGCAAACCCTTGTATAACGTTGATCAACTCACTCATCTTCTCTTTCAGCTCGAGAATGTCAGCGTTGGGTGGATCCATCATTCTGGGTTTGTTGCGTCTGGTAGGGTATCCGTGCGGACGAGCTATGTGCAGAGGGATGATTCTGCATGCGCGAGCAGTGATTCCTAAGTCAATCAAACATGTTAGAAACTGACACCTACAAAACAGAAGACAGGTTATTATGACTCACGCATGAATGCAATGTCTATCCGTATGAGGAACATTCTGTCCTTTGATTCTGGATTCATCGAGACGGATAATAATTTGATAATAACATTCTGACATCAGGATGTCTCTCAACCAGAATCTCAATCGAGAATGTACCCTCCATATGGATAAACATGAGTTAGATGCAGATGAATGCAAAATGGGAATGATGCAGATGTATGAATGTAAGTCACAGTGCCATCCTCCAAGTCATTTGAACATCAACTGTACGGAAGGTCCGGTCTCTGAACTGATCACAACCACCTGAGGGACTAGGTAACCATAAATCCAACTCGGGGTTCCGAAATAAACGGAACCTGAGGATATATCACCATCATCATAGGAAAATCACTGACCATATAGCACCAAGATCCTCTGGACAAGTACCCTCAAATCCAACCCGGGGATCCGAAATAAACGGAACCCACGCTGATAAATACCACAGACAGAACTCCGGCGTGTCAGAAATAAATATCCATAAATCTGACTTATAAATAAGACCCAGATCAAGAGCTGAACCAATAGTCACCATCAAAGAGTCACCAACAGAGCCTGCATCTGTAGGAACCAAACCCTCCCCTCACAGGTGAATTTTAATAAGGTCATCCTAAGGCGGATAATGGTCTTGACAATCGGACAAGATACTCAACGGGTTTGCCCTTTCGGGTGTGCCGTTGCAGCTCTCATAAGATCATCTAAGCCAAAGATCCGGGAAAGAAAGGTCACCGAAGTCAACAGCTCAAAAGAGGTAACCCAACCAAAGTGGAATAACTCCACCCGGAAGGGCTTTCTCCAAAGAACCTCGTCCGACTGTGGTATGTCACGTCTCCCCATCATGTTAATACCACATGTGAGGAAACATGAGACCACGCTAGTCCTAGGTGTACACTCGGGCCTGGGTTTTACCCCACTCAGAACACCCACCCCAAATCAGAGGAACCAACCTGTACAGAATCCAACACAGTGATAATATGATGCATGCAAACATATATGCAAATATATACAATCACAGTATAATAATCACATATGCAATAAATAAAGCAGTAAAAGCAACCAAAACTATCCTAAAGAGCGCTAGGATTAACTCGCTTAGGGAAGATGGACCAGCAAGAGGTCAACTTTAAGTCCCCAGCAGAGTCGCCAGCTTTCGCAACGCGAAAAACAACCGGTGGGGTAAAAAATATAGAGCCGCCACAGACGTTATTCATCCTCTGACGGAAAGGGAGCGCAGGACTAACCTAAGAAAGGGAAAGGAACGGTCTTACGACCAGAGATTGCAAGGTACGGGAGTCGGTTACGCAAGGGGAAGGTATTAGCACCCCTCACGTCTGCCGTACTCGACGGGATCCACGCTCAAAAGAATAGGAAAAGGTTGCTAACAAACTGCTCAAAGAAAATGCATCAAACTGGGATAATAAACAGGTGAAAGAAGATGGAGGAAATGGACTCGGCAGGATGTCGCATCCTGGGCCTACGTAGTTTGTCAGAAACAAACATCAGAGTCAACGTAGTTCGGGGAAATGGGAAACATGTTCGCTAGGACATCACATCCTATGCATACCTATCTTCTCTATCCAGAGTAAGAATCAGAGCACTCGTAGCTCGGCTAACGCACGCTGAAACAAACACCGAAAAGAGACGCTGAGACGTAACAAGAAAACACACAACAGGAAACAGAATGCCAATAGATGGACTTATATCTAACTCCTCAAAATAAACAAACACAAACAAGGAAACAGAATGCCAATACATGGACTTACATCCGACTCCAAACAAAAACCAACAAGGAAATAGAATACCAATAGATGGACTTACATCTGACTCCAAACAAACAAACACACAAGGAAACAGCATGAAGGGTGGACACACACACAACAAAGAAAAGAAAAACAAAAGGGTGCCCGGAGAGATCTCGCTCAATCTCTTGCCTACGTATCTCATCTGGTATGAGAATCAGGGCGACGTAGTTCCCCTTAACAGGGGTACAACTCTCTCCTAACCAGATACCAGGGAGACAACAAACTAATAGGGAGACTACGACTCGAGCCTAAAAGTTGTCATGCAAGCGATCCCTAAGTTGAGGTCTCTAATCAGAACCTAACTCACACAGGAAGCAAGTCAGCTCAAACAGCAAATAAACATCATCACAAGTGAACAGGCATCACACACTATATGCAAACAAGTGGCTCAGACAAATAGTTGGGCTTTAGTCAAGAGGGGTCATATCAACCTCGACAAACAAGCCAAAACTGTAGGGATATGCTAAAGCTCTTAACCACTAACATTGAGAGTTAGGGTGAAGCTGATGAAAGATAGTAATGAGGATAAGACCTCATGCTCTTAACCCTGGCATGGGTGAGCTCAAATCAAAAGAAAGTGTGGGGATCCAGAAAGAGGGACCCTATTCCACTTGACTGACACTATACAAAGATCTTGGGTTATGTTCAAGAGCATCAGCACGTAGTGCGAGCATAATGAACGACTCACTGAATAACAGGGGATTGATTGCTAATCCCTTCTATTTGTCAATTGCCTCTTCACTTAGGAGGACTTAACAAGTAACATGCCTCACTTGGAGGTCTTTGGCACAAATGTAAACAATCACAATCATTGCCTCTTAAGGAGGACTTCAGCCAAATGCCTGCCAAAAAGGTGGCAGGACTTCCAGACTACATGGAGAAAAAGAGTGGCTACCTAAGTGGTGTACCAACCATACTCCAAAGCGAAGCTCAAGCAAGAGCTAAAAGCAACTAATGTACATGTACAAAAGCCAAACAGTTAATAGTGTATTCAGAGAACCAACAGACAATAGTGTAACTTTCCAATATTTACACAATGCAAGCCCTAAGTGCAAGCACTCAAGTGAGTTCATCACATCAATGGACCTACAACACAACAAGGGTTAGTAATCAAAGCAACTTGCATCTCAAATAATGAGACCACACCAACCATCAAAGCTAAATGCTCAGACCTGAAACACAAAGCTCAATTGGTAAGTACAAACCACTAGTGCAAAGACTAGGGTCAAAGGCAAGTCAAATGGCCAAAACAGAAGTCAATATTTCACATGAAGCACATTCAATCAAACAAGAAAGAGTCCTCAAAAGGACCAAAACCAATTCATAAGGCAAAGCCAACAAATGATCAAGGTAAAGCAAAGGCAAGCAATGGTGCACAAAGTGGACAATCAAATTAGAAAATCCAAATTAAAACAGAAAAGCATCCCATGGCTATGAAATTTGTTATACAAGCTTATCATGTTAAGAATGAACATCTTACAAAAACTCAACTCCAGAAGAGCTCCAATGAAATGTAAATGAAAATGCACAAATGCAACATCAAATATGTGACACCAAATGTCACACTACAAGTTCATGTGTCCAAAACAGCGATGGTATATGATAAAAATCTCAAACCAAAGCCAAATAATCATATCACATGTTAGGATCAAGCATGCCAAATTTCAAATCAATTGGACAAACCATGAGCATTTTACAATCAAATGAATGCAACATATCAATATGGCATCATGTTCAAACAAACAATCACAATTAAAAATCCAAAAACACAAAAATCATGAAATAAATGCTATAAAAATCTAGAGATTAAAACAAGAATGTGAAAAAAAGTTTGGATCAAATTGGACATGTTTACTATTTTTTGTGATTTTTTGAAGTTGATGAAATATTATGAAATAAAATGAAATAAAGTGGAAAATGAAATTTGAATGAAATTAGCAACATGTACACAAACAGATTCGAACCCACGCTCCAAGGGACAAGAGAATATTCAAATGAAATTTCAGAAATACATGCGTCAGGTTTCGAACCCACGCTGGCCAGGTAAAATGATAATGCAAATTAAATTCAGAAAAGCGCATCGGCAGGAATCGAACGCAAGCATCCAAGGATAATGTGAATATTCATTTGAACTTTCAGAAAACACACACGCGGGGAATCGAACCCACGCATGCCAGGCTCAAGAGCGCATGAAGCGATGCGTTTCATTAAACGCGTGGAAGCCAACTCAACATGCAAATGCCATGCAAGCACGGTCAAAGAAGTGTAGGCCAATGATTCAGCCAGGCAAGCGCACAGGTGGACGCTGATAGGGCAAAAACCCTAGGCAATATGCAGAGACACCGGAACAGTGGTTCCGGTCGTCTTCTCCGGTGAGAAACCAGTGGAGCTTCATGCAAAATTTCTAGAACTCATCATATCATACATGGATCGAAAGCTCATTCAACCAGGAGCATGAATATCATAATCATTCAATCTAAAACTCCATGAATCAGTGGGATCGAGCGAAAACATTATGGACATCAAAACTTTAATTCCATATATCTAGCTCATTATTCAACCAAATCAAAATCTAATTATATCAGCATCACCAGCACAACACGATCTACATAATCATGGCAATGAATTGGCAAAAAGAGAGGTTCGAATTTTCACTTACTTGAACTTGCAGTGATTGGATTCGTGCGCTACAGCTCTCAAACTTTCCAGATCTTCTCCTCTAACCGTGACTTGAAGCTTGATGCGAGAATTACCAGTTGGAAACACCTAGATCCAGCTCAATTTGAAGCTTCCATTAATGTGTTCAAGCCCTTGTTCTGCTCAAGATCTTGCTCAATTCTTCAATCCAATGGTTCAATCCTGCTCAAAATTCCACAAGGAGTAAGAATATGCAAAGAAAATCAAGGTTTGTGTGAAGAATTTTGGAATTCGAGGAGATAGAAAATTGGGAGGGAAATGAAAATTTTTGAGATCTGAAATTGTTCTCTGCAAAAACAGTTATCATTAGGCTTATATACTCCTCCTTAATCACACTGAAATTAAGATTAGGCATTGGTTAATTGGGATTAAGGAAATATGAAGTGGAATACAAAAAATGCAAATGTGACTATGCATGGCTAAAGTGCACGTGAACAGTGCCATGTTATGCCTCAATTCCACGTAAAATCAGTCAATAAGCAACATTGGATTGGTATTAGGCTTGCATGATCCACTAAATTCAAATTATTCAATTTCCCTCCAAAATGCACATGTATGGACACTTGATCATGTGAGCTTCTTTCATGCAAGGCAATGAATGATTTGGAAAGTATTGGTCACAGGGAGCATTTTGCAAAAAGAGTGGTCCAATTTGGAGTTTTGAAGCCAAAGTTATGCCATGTTGAACTTCCATGTACACTTTGTGATCATTTGGCCATAACTTCTCAACCAATCATCAGATGATCATGATCTTGGACTTTTTGAAAAGGGGAGAGAAAGATATTCAACTTTCAGGTTCACCAAAAATCCATTTGAAGCTTATTTGATATTTGAAAATCAAGTTGAATGTGGACCAAAAACTTGCCATTTTTGGAAACTTTGAATTACAGGTCATTTTCCATTTTTGGAAACTTTTGCTCTGACTTCTGAATCTTCAAGATAGATGTTTGAAATGATGAATAAACCTCTTTTGAGTATTAATGAAGTGTCTCAACTCATTTCCCCAACTCAAAGCCCTCAGTTGACTGCACAGTTGACTGTTATGGTCCTCAGATGCCCTGGACATGTCTGATGAATTTGAGCCTTAACCACCTGATGAAACTGCTTCAAAATGAACCCTAGCTCATATAAGCTCTTTGTCGCATCCTGCGAAAAATCAACCGGCGAGCCTAAAAATAAAAACACACACAGAGCCGCCACTGCGCGTTATTTATCCCAAGATAGGGAAAGGAAACGCTCAGAAAAACCTGGAAAGACATGGTCTCGCGACCAAGAGAATGGGTTCGGGAGTCGGTTACGCAAGGGGAAGGTATTAGCACCCCTCACGTCCTAGGTACTCCTAGGGATCCACGTCCTAGAATAAAGAAAAGGTTGCTAAACATCACACACACACACACAGGGAACGCAGGTGGGGTTAAGAGAAACGGGCTCGATAAGGCGTCGCACCTTATGCCTACATATCTTGTCTGGAACAAGAATCAGAGCCACTGTAGTTCGGCTTACGCACGCCAAACAACACAAAACAAATAAACAAGCAAGGGTGGCAAACATGGAGCCCGACAACCACTGGATGGAATTACGTCAGCATCCGAACCAAAACACACTCAAAACGGCAAATGTGGAGCCCGACTGCCAATCACTGGGCTTACGTCGGCATCCGAACCAAAACACATAGTCAGATAACAAGTAAACACACGCAAAAAAGAAAAAGGTTGCCCGGAGTGGTCTCGCACGACCACCTGCCTACATACCTCGTCTGGAACGAGGATCAGGGCGATGTAGTTCCCCTGAAAGGGACTAAATTGCTAACCAGAAACCGGGGAAAGACACACAACTAGGGAGCTGAGACTCGAGCCTAATGTTGTCATGCATCGTTAACCCTAAGTTCGGTTTTCTATCCTACTTGCATAAACAAGCCTATCCTAACCAGGAAAGAAGCTAGCACACAAGCATACAATCATATCATACATCAAATGAGAACAGGCATCTCAAACAAGCATGTCAATCAGATATCCATAGAGCACACGCTATAACCAAACAAGAGGCTCAATCAAAGGGGTTTGACCGCCGAAGCGAGTCGTCTGTACATGGTTTTGATTTGCTCTTAACCTTGCCATTACGAGGCTAAGGTGAAGCAGATGATGGGATGAAATGAGGATCAGACCTCACAGCTCATATCCCTAACCAGGGAGAGCTGACAAATGAGCATGGGTCCAGAATAGGGGAACCCTTCTATACTCGATGACTCTGACACAATGTGCACTGCACAAGATCTTGGGGCTTTGATCTCAATGCTACAACCATGTAATGGGAGCAAGGAGAAGACTCACTGAATAGTGGGGGACAGGTTGCTTGTCCCTACCTTCCACCAATTGCCTTACTTGAAGGACTTTTCCTGCTTGGGCTTAAAAATAAACATACACAATCATTGCCTCTTAAGGAGGACTTCAGACAATTTGCCCGGCCCGGTAACAGCCGGGTCTCCAGACTACATGAAGCTTAGGAAGTTACCTCAATGCAAGTTGCTTATGCAAAGCAAAGCAAAGCAATAGTTCACAAGGAACTGAGCAACTAAAGTACCTGGAAACAATCAAACTCAGTCAGTACTCAATTAGACAAACTATACAGCAAACAATCAAACAGTTTAAACAATATAACACAAAGCAAGCTCAAGGCTTAAGCCCAAGCTCCAACACCTGCAAAACAATGTTATGTTAGTGTACAAACATCCACAACATCAATTAAAATGGATTTGGACCATTATCCATGTGCATTGCTTTTTAATCCTGAAAAACCAAGCAAACATTAGCAACTAGACCACTAGGCCAAGCCTAGGGTCCACAAGCAAGAAAAAAGTTAAAACAGCAAGGTATCCACCATCCAACATCAAATTAACATCAAACAAGATCAAACATCATTGGTCTCATGTTTATATCATCCATCATGCTCAATTCATGCACAAAACAATCCATATGAGGTCAAATGAACCACCAAGCATACAAACAGAAGTATTGCATTCAAATCCCTATCAAAATAAATCTAAAAATTCTCAAATTAAATACACCTAAACAGGGGATAATCAAGGTCTACCATGTCAAATTTGAGCTCAATTGGGCAAATGGAACCATGTCAATGAAAATCATCAAAAACAGACACAATTTCATGCTTCAATTCACACCATCAATGCATACATCCAATTCAAAAATTCATATCTCATTGAAAACAAAAAAGAAATGGATGAGACCAAAACAGGGAGGTCACACAATGTGTCTAGTTCATGCATATCAAATTTCATGGCCATACAATACAATATGAGGATTTCCCAATCAATCTACCAACATGTATCACATGAGCTTGCAATTTCAACAACCAGAAATGAAAAATCATGATCAATTAGAAAAGGCAGTGAACAATTCTACAAAAATTCATACAACATCCTAACATATCAACAATTCACCATGCCAAATTTCATTCAGTTCTAACATGCATAGGTTATCCAATTAAATTCAACAAGTTGACATCAAGAGGTGTGACACAAATTGTCACACCTAAGTTCCAGAATTTGCTGCTCTCTGACCAGGTATCAAAAATTCATGAAATTTACATATAAATAATCCTCAATGAGTCAAGAACCACCACAAAAATTTTCAGCCATTTATTTTATGATATGAGTATTTCATGATCAAATTGCCAAAATGTATCAAAATGTGACATACATTAGAAAAGCCTATGCCAAATAAAATATTTGCCAAGCACAACTTTGACCAATAGGTCAAAAAAATCCTACACAAGTCAACAAAGTCAAGGAAAAAATCTCCATATTTTTAGGAATTTTTTACTATTTTTTATGAATTTTTTAATGTCTTTATAATTTTCTATAATTTAAATGAATTAATTAGAAAAACCAATGGCAAACTCGTAATTCTTCAGTGGCGGGAGCGGGAAACTCCCAGTTTGAATTTTCAAATGATTTTTCGGATCAAACACCCCTATTTGCCCAGAAAATTCGTCTTCTCCACTCAACCACTCAAGAACACTCAAATTTCAAAACATCACCAAAATGGACAAGCGAATAACCACTCGAACCGTCTCACCAAGCACATTCCAAATATCAACTCAATTTGTCCTAATTGTTCCTATATCAACCGAATCGAATCACTTAGGGTTTGTGTTCATAACTTCAAACTTAGATTTCTCAAGCTACAGTTAATCATTTGCAAAACTAATTACATCACCATGATCTACATAGCAAGCTCTATAAAACGCATATGAACATCGAGCAAAACATGATAATCGAATTTCTTTCAAACCTGGAATGGCCGTGTATGTTCGTGCAGCTTCGAGCCTCACTTCCACAAAACAGATGAAGAAAAGCTATGGTGAAGACGATTGATGCATCCAAATCCACGTGCCTCGGCTTCTATCGCTCAAAATCCGATTTCACCATTGATGGAGCTTCTTGGAACAGCCATGATTCGAAGCTTGATTGATGATGAGAAGCAAAAACAGTCCTAGCACATGATGATACAAGTTCAAAGCAAAAAGAATTTCGAGATTTGGTTCAAGATTGAGGAAGATTGAAGGATTTGAGGGTTTAGTGTTCTTGATGAAAATTGAGAGAATGTGAGAGGTTTTTGATCTGAATTTTTGGTGAATGATTTTCTGTTATGATTAGGAAGTGTTTTAGAATTTATATGGATGCTTAATCCTCCACTAATCCACTTAATTAACCAAATTAGCATGTTAAGTGAAATTGGTTATTTTGCAAATAAGGGCAAAAATGTAATTTCCATGTACAGCTCATTGCCAGCTGTTTTGACAGCTCATGCAAACTCCAAATGTCATATGTGAACCATAGAAACTTGTCCCATGCTCATTGGTGTTGTATTTCTCAAATTCACATATGTGTGGTAATTGTCCAATTTTCCCCATTTCACTTTTCAAGCCAAATCTCAATTTAAAAGGCCTAGGCATGAAATGAATATTCAAACACACTCCAAATGCCATTCCTGAGGTGTTGGAAAAAGTCCCATTCAAAAATTCCAATTATTTTGACATTTGGACAATTTTGCCCCTGGTCCAATTCAGCTGTCCAGTTGAAAAGTGACTTTTTGCCTTGGCCATTTTTGGGAAAATCCAATGATGCACCCTCAAAGTACATGTCAAATGGAGTTTGTGCATATAAAGAACTTGCAATTTGGACAAAGTATGTGGTAGTTATGGCCTCCTGATTACGGGTCTTTTCTGAAATTCACTGAGCCATATTTTGCAAACCACACATTGGATTTTCAAGTTCTTGGACTTTTTGGAAAGGTGAGAACAAGATCTACAACTTTCATGTTGAACAATTTTTCATTTGAAGCTTCCTTGGACATCTGTTTTTGAGGTCAAAAACTTTCCATTTTTGGAAACTTCAGCTACAAGTCACTTTCTATTTTTGGCAGTTTTTGTCCTGACTTGATTTTCTTCATTTTTAAGCTTTGAGATGTCATATAACACTTGTTCCAACATGAATGAAGTGTATCCAACTCATTTCCACCTCCACATCCATCAGATCATGTACAGTTGACCACAGTTGACTTTTCATCTGACAGATGAATCTGGCAATGCATAGATCAATTTAAACCCCAATTTCCAACTGAAATGGCTCAAGGGTGACACCCTAGCCTCAATAATCACAATATAATCACAAAATTATCCTCATCTCCTTCACAAACCCCATCTCCTGATCCAGCCCTGATTGGCCCAATACAACTGATTAGGGTTGACCAGTGGTCAAAACCCTAATCTCAAGGAATCTTCTTCAATCTTCTGATGATACCCAACCATGATGATGATGATGTATCAATTCAATCAATATGAAGACCAATACCCTTGGGAATCACAAAACCCTAATTCACAGTCCAATCCTCAGATGGCCCATGATCAGTCAAAAACCCTAGGCTTGCACCTTGACTTCCTCACCTCCTGATTAAGACTTGGGAAGATGACTTGCACTATGTAACCACATGTTATGCAATATGAAATGCCTAATGCCCTAAAATGATATGCAAATATGTTAATGCTAGTCCCAAGAGAGGAGGGCAAATTTTGAGGTGTTACAGCTGCCCCTATTCAATCCACTGTGAACCTGTCGATACGAAATAGCCTCGGATTTCGGATGATCAGGATGAAGAGTGATTGAATACCAAGAACAGACGAACAATTTGCACTCTGATGGGATAATAATTAACAACGCCTGTCAGCATCGGCGAAGAAAAACTCGAAAAACCGACGACCTGGATGCCAAAATAAATGGTAACGCAGGGATAACCATGGTCTGAACACCACATCCACTCGGGATTCTCATTCTTTTTTTGCTTTTCTTGAACCCCGAAAATTTTCTCTTCTTTTACCTGGTCCGAAAACCACTTCGGTCTGAACTCCGAAAAACTGGCCTGAATACCATAAGTGCTTCAACCTGATAGTCGGAAACTTCACTAATCACCACTCTAAGGGCAACACGTCAGAGGGTACACCTTCAACCAGACACTGACTGATGACTGGGAAGAAACTCGACGTTTACTGAACATCGGACGATGATGTTTACTGACACCAAAAAAAGCTCGACCAGACATTAACCAATGACCGGGAGGAAACTCGATGTTTACAGGCACCGAACAATGATGTTGACATGACATCAAACAATGATGCGGACAGACATCAAACAATGATGCGGACAGACATCAAACAATGATGCGGACAGACATCAAACAATGATGCGGACAGACATCAAACAATGATGCGGACAGACATCAAACAATGATCGACCAAACACTTACTGATGTCTGGGAAGAAATGGTGGTTCCAAACTCACAATGCTGAACTCCTCGGAGCATCGTCTTCGCTGTCAGACAAAACCAAACCTCAAGCGGTAATCACGGCTTGAATCGCGCTGATCGCGTAACGTCTTCTGACTGTATCCCCATCTCTGTCCGACGGGAACATTTCCTCCAATATCGCACTACTGGGGAACATTGCTGATCTGACGTTGTGATGCTAATCTCCTCAGAGTAACATCTTCACCTTTGGTGAACCCCAAATCTTCAAGCGGTAACCACGGCTCGAGACTAGCTGAACGCATCACCTTTCCATCTCTGCCCGACGGAAGAAATCTTCTCCAGTATAGTACTACTGGGAAACCACCTTTGATCAAATCATGAGGCTATACTACTCGGAGTAACACCTTCATCTTCTGGCAAAACACCTCTCAAACGGTAACCACAGTCTGAGACCAGCTGATGTTTGCAATGATGCATGATTGATTTTTTCTGCGTAATGCTCCATAATTATGGAAATGCTACGCGATTTATTATTTTTTCTATGCAATATGCTATGCTTATTTACATGATGAATGCATAAAAAATATCCCCCTCAAGGGACTCTTCTGAGGAGCACGAGACACTCTGCTGAGGAACTCGTCAATACTCCGATTCCACCCTGCTGGGGAATACCACTGCTGCTGGGAAAAGGTGACCCTTGCTGGGGAAGAACCTCCTTTGCACCCAATCCGCTTGAGAACTGCTGGGGAATACCTCCTTTGCACCCCACCCTCTCGAGGACATGCTGGGGATACAGATCCTTCACTGCACTCTGTGGGAATACCACAGTCTTTGACTTGCTGGGGATATAGATCCCAACTCTGCTTTGGGAACCCTCACAGATACTCCCGCTGGGGAAATGAGCAATCTTCAACCTGCTGGGGGAATACCATCCAGACCCTGCTAGGGGAACGACAACTACTCCGCTGGGGAGGACCCAATCAATCCATATGTAGGATACCCTCGGCTGGGGATGCAGATATTCGTCTGCTACGGAAACTCGTTCAATCCACTGGTAGAATGAACACTGTTGGAGAGATATGTCATTGAAAAAACCCGCTCCACTCGGGGACTAGCTGGGGAGATGAGAAAAGTGGGTACAACACCCATCGACTCGTCGAACCATGCTATCCACCTCCTACTTTCGCATCAGCTTTCCACTTTTGAGAACCCCCAGACTCATCTGGACCTTTTCTGCTCCATCATCTTATATTCCAAGTCGCTCCGCGCTCGACGAGAGACGTACTCCTGGGATTATACAGAAATTTCAATTTTCCGACTTTGAAGAGTCTTCTTGATTAATTCAATTGTCGTCGGACGTCTCTCGTCGCCTCTCCATTCCTCCTTCATCCCCATTCGTTTCTGGTCAGACTCTGCGGGGAATTTCTACAGACTTTCCAATCTTCCGACTTTGAAGAGTCTTCTTGATTATCATCAAGGATCGTCGTGCGCCGCAACGTCACTTCGTCGTTCTTTCATTCATTCGTTCCTGAACGAACTCTCCGGGGATTTGTTTCAAAGCTTCCACATCACAACCTGCAAGTGAGTGAAAAACATCTAACAGTTCCTGCAAAACAGATCGTTAGATAAAACCGTGCCCCAGGCGTGTCAAGATTTCAACACTTGGGTCACTCAACCTTCCAAATAAGATTTCAAGCTCTCAATCTTATAAACATGCATCGGAAGGAACCTGTATGTGTTAAAATGCAAAGATTCTTTATCAAAAATAATTGGATGTTCTTGCAATCAAAACGGTAATGAAAAACAAAAACAAAATTATTTGACTGAATGTGCATTTTGTTGATTTGAAAAGTGTGGCTCAAATGAGCAATACAAAAGGAAGCAATTCCTGAAAAGAGGTAATTGCGCACAAAAGGAAAAATCTATCCTAATGGCAACGTGAAACCCGTGATCTCATCGAGTTCCAACTCGGTTACACCCCATATGTCCTCAGACTCTCCGTGCTTTTCTGCCTTCTGAACAAGACGATTCTGACTGATCCTTACCGGGTATTATCCATGATGCTTTAACCAAAGCGCAAACGATCATGCTAGACGCAATTGTTCGTTTCAATCCCTCTTTTGCCTGGACCGCCCTTTCGGGTTTTCAGTCCACCGGGATACCCTTTTTTGCCCAAGTCGCCTTTTCAGGTTTTCGACTTGCCGGGTGTACATTTTTCATTTTATCCCTAATTTTTGCCCGAACCCTTTTCTGTTTTTGGTTCGCCGGGATGCCCATTTTTGCCTGGACTATTTTGTTCTTTTCGTCCAGCGGGTCTATTATACGAAGTATTTTTTAACTGCGTCCGCATTCACAGGGGATGGAAAATCTTCGCCATCCATGGTCGTTAACAACAAGGCTCCGCCAGAGAAAACCTTCTTGACCACGAACGGACCTTCATAATTCGGCGTCCATTTGCCCCTTCGATCGTTTTGAGGAGGAAGGATCCTTTTCCACACCATATCACCTACGTGATACACCTGAAGTCGCACCTTCTTGTCAAAAGCACGCTTCATACGTTGCTGGTATACCGCCCATGACAGATGGTTGCTAGCCTCTTTTCTCCAATCAGGCTCTCTGAGTGAGAAAGGCGTTTGCCCCAGTAGACGTACGTACCGAAGTACGGTACCCAGGATACCAGCTTCGTACTCGGCCACCATTGGTGATGCATTCCATCGTGCCCCAGGAAGCACTACCTTATTCACCTTATTCTCCCCATCAGACATCAGAACCCGTTCGGATTTAGGGTCAGGCCCCTCCTCCGGGATCGGCTACTCTCAATCTTTCGATTAGAGCACCTCGAGATGTCCTCATCAGGGAACTCAAACTTCATCGGTTGATAATCTTCAATGGATTGCGGAGCGATGTAATCAGACAATACACCCCCTGATTGCTTTCTGGGAGTATCACAAATCAGTCAATATTCTTTTGCTCCTCTCGCAACCCGTCCGGTCAATGTTGGATTCTCAAACCCACACTTGATCAAATCCGTCCAGGAAATCCACAAAGTGGCATGACCCAGCATACACTGTCTCAGTCGGCGAGCAGCCTATGCCAAAGTACATCAAGTTTTCTCGAACAGTGAACGTACTGTTTCACAGTCGATAAACTTTTTGCTAAGGTAAATTGCATGCTCTTTTCGACAAGACTTGTCATGCTGACCCAATACACCTCGCAGACCCTTCGAAGCTGTCCAGTACAGATTTGACAATTGCTCCTCCCACAGGAGGTATCAGAATCAGAGGTTCCTGCAATTTATTCTTTTATTTTCAATGCCCCTTGGCAATCATTATTTCACCTGACCGTTTGATTTTTTTTTCAACATCTTGAATATAGGTTCACACGTGGCTGTTAGATGAGATGTGAACCATGACAGGTAGTTCAATCTATCTATGAAACCACGAACCTCTCTTCTATTCCCTCGGTTCAGGCATTTTTTTTTTTTTTTTTTTTTTTTTTTTTAAGCAGGAGCAACCTCGATTCCTCTCTGACACTTATAATGAACCCCAATGATTTACCGGACCACACTCTGATAGTGCACTTACTCGAATTCAACCTCAGTTTGAATTGTCTCAACCAGTTAACCAACTTGGCCAGATCTACCAAATGCCCCTCTTCTGTTTGGGACTTTGCTATCATGTCATAGCATTCGATTTCATGATGAATCATATCATGAAACAAAGTCACCATGGCTCTCTGATAAGTAGCATCGGCGTTCAACTTCTCTGGAGGACAACCTCCTCTCCGCGGTAGCTTGTGCGCAATGACACCGATATTCGACCCTGGCATATCCCTACATGACCAGGTGAAGGTATCCACATGCTCCTTCCGCAGGGCTACCATTCTGCTTTCGACTTGTCTCTGAAGCGGCCCTAATTTCGCTTCCTTCCTGACCTCGGCGGTGCTTGGAATAACAATTTCGACCCGCTCTTCATGCGGCTGAATCACCTTCTCCTCCTGTTTAAACAACCTGGCTAATTCCAGCAGATCACAATCTTCTTCGCCTTCTTCTTCGGCATGATTGCTCGGTTTGTCGAAGTCATATGAGGTGTAACCAAATTGTTATCAATGAGATCCGGAGAATTATTTTTGAATTCGGAACGAGACAAATCAAAAAGGAAAAAATGAAAACATTGCCATTTTTATTTGTTTTTAAACTGCAAAAATAAATGAAAAACAGGGAACACCGTTTTTTGACTGAAAAACATCCATTTATTAATGATGCAGAAATGTTGCAAATGTAAACATGAGGTGGCCCTTACAATGGACCATTACGTGTCGGGCAACACGTATGGCTTTCATGCAGATAAAATCAAAACAGAAATCATTACTCTTTCGGACGAGTGTCAGTGATGATCTTGTTTAAGCCTTCCAGCTTCCTGGTACGCACGGCTTTATCCAACCATCAAACCTGCAGTCATTGTTGTTCTCTCCACCCATTGCACAGGCGTGATCCGAATCTTCAGCAATTGCACTCACCATCGCCTGACCATGTGCCGGCATGGGATTAGCATTAACATTCGGTGATGGTGCAAAATTGATAGCCTTAGAGTCCACCAGGTCTTGGACTACGTGCTTAAAAGCTTTGCAGTCCTCTACACTGTGCCCGGGAGCACCCGAATGGAATTCACATTTGACATTTTCATCAAAATTGGCTGGCCTTTGACCAGGTCCCATAGGTGCCAAAGTCCTCAACTGTACCAGCCCCCTATCTTTCAGCTTTTTCAATAGGACAGAATATGTCACAGGCGGTCTGTCAAAATGCCGATCACTCATCCTCCTCCTGACTGGATATCCTACCCTCGGAGACCTCCGCTGAAATGGCTGATGCTGCTGTTGCTGTTGTGCAGGCTGATTGTCAGCAGGAATAGTTACCGCAGCGGTGTGCTGGTAGTAACGACCCCTACCGTGTCCTCTCTGGGCGTACACAGCACTCGATTCACCCTCATCCTTGTGCTGGTCATTACCAAAAGATTTCTTCGGTCCAGACAACGAAGCGTTTTCTTGCACGTTCCCCATCTCCAGCCAGTCTTCAATCCTCCTCACCTTTTCGGCAAGTACTTTCTGCTCTAAGGCGAACTCTTGCATGACACTGATCAGTTCTCCCATCTTCTCTTTCAGCTCGAGGAGATCAGTACTCGGAAGATCCATCAACCTAGGAGTGTTACGTCTGGTGAAGTATCTGTGAGGACGGGTTGAGTGCAAAGGGATGACTCTACGAGCGCGAGCAATGATTCCTGCAAAACAGCAAACAGGTTAATATGCATGAATGCAACGTCTATCCATATGAGGAAGCTTCTGTCTTTCGATCCTGGTTTCATCGAGACAGATAATATTTCGCCAATAACATTTTGACATCCAGATGTCTCTCAACCAGATTCTCAATCCATAATACTCCCCATATGGCTAGACGTGAGTTTGAGTGCAGATGAATGCAAAATGAGAATGATGCAGATGTATGCAATGCACTGGGCCATCCTCCAAGTCATCTGATCATCTGTACTGAATCTGGTCTCTGAACTGATCATAACCATCTGAGGAATAAACAAACACAATTCTGACCCACGGGTTCCGAAATAAACGGAAGAAAGATACATCATCATCATCACCAGTCTCTGAGCAGACACCCACAACCATCTGAATCGGCCCGGGGAATCCTGAAATAAACGGATCCCCACTGATAAATATCTCGGCCCGGGGAATCCTGAAATAAACGGATCCCCACTGATAAATATCTCGGACAGCACTCCGGCGTCTCGGCAATAAATGACCATAAATCCGACTTATAAATAGGACCCACGGAACAAAAGTCACCATCTGAGTCACCATCTGAACATGTATCTGAAAGAATTATCCCTCCCCTCACAGGTAAATTCTAATCAGGTTATCCTAAGGCGGATAATAGTCTCGATAATCGGGCAGAGATACTCAATGGGTTTGCCCTTTCGGGTGTGCCATTGTAGCTCTCCTGAGATCGTCTAAACCAAAGATCCGGGAAATGATCGGTCACCAGAGTCAACGGCTCAAAAGAGATAACCCAACCAAAGTGGAAAATCCCACTGGAAGAGCATTTCTCAGATGAACCTCGTCCGGCTTGTGGTATGTCACGTCGCAACATCATGCCCAACCGACATGTGAGCGACGCGAGACCACGCTAATCCTAGGTGTATACTCGGGCCTGGGTTTTAGCCCCACTCAGAACACCCACCCCAAAACAGAGGAACCACCTGCACAGAGGACGGCAACAATATGATAGTATGATGCATGCAGACATTAATGCAAATATAGATACACACTGGTTAGAATAATAAATGCAATAAATAACACACAATAAGCAACCCAAACCAATCCTAAAACGCTAGGAAGGACTCGCTTAGGGACGATGGACCAGCATAGGTCTACATCGATGCAGTCCCCAGCAAAGTCGCCAGCTGTCGCATCCTGCGAAAAATCAACCGGCGAGCCTAAAAATAAAAACACACACAGAGCCGCCACTGCGCGTTATTTATCCCAAGATAGGGAAAGGAAACGCTCAGAAAAACCTGGAAAGACATGGTCTCGCGACCAAGAGAATGG
This sequence comes from Lathyrus oleraceus, assembly GCF_024323335.1. NCBI lineage: Eukaryota > Viridiplantae > Streptophyta > Magnoliopsida > Fabales > Fabaceae > Lathyrus > Lathyrus oleraceus. Next base: position 358,528,010 of record NC_066579.1, read on the forward strand.
GTTCGGGAGTCGGTTACGCAAGGGGAAGGTATTAGCACCCCTCACGTCCTAGGTACTCCTAGGGATCCACGTCCTAGAATAAAGAAAAGGTTGCTAAACATCACACACACACACACAGGGAACGCAGGTGGGGTTAAGAGAAACGGGCTCGATAAGGCGTCGCACCTTATGCCTACATATCTTGTCTGGAACAAGAATCAGAGCCACTGTAGTTCGGCTTACGCACGCCAAACAACACAAAACAAATAAACAAGCAAGAGTGGCAAACATGGAGCCCGACAACCACTGGATGGAATTACGTCAGCATCCGAACCAAAACACACTCAAAACGGCAAACGTGGAGCCCGACTGCCAATCACTGGGCTTACGTCGGCATCCGAACCAAAACACATAGTCAGATAACAAGTAAACACACGCAAAAAAGAAAAAGGTTGCCCGGAGTGGTCTCGCACGACCACCTGCCTACATACCTCGTCTGGAACGAGGATCAGGGCGATGTAGTTCCCCTGAAAGGGACTAAATTGCTAACCAGAAACCGGGGAAAGACACACAACTAGGGAGCTGAGACTCGAGCCTAATGTTGTCATGCATCGTTAACCCTAAGTTCGGTTTTCTATCCTACTTGCATAAACAAGCCTATCCTAACCAGGAAAGAAGCTAGCACACAAGCATACAATCATATCATACATCAAATGAGAACAGGCATCTCAAACAAGCATGTCAATCAGATATCCATAGAGCACACGCTATAACCAAACAAGAGGCTCAATCAAAGGGGTTTGACCGCCGAAGCGAGTCGTCTGTACATGGTTTTGATTTGCTCTTAACCTTGCCATTACGAGGCTAAGGTGAAGCAGATGATGGGATGAAGTGAGGATCAGACCTCACAGCTCATATCCCTAACCAGGGAGAGCTGACAAATGAGCATGGGTCCAGAATAGGGGAACCCTTCTATACTCGATGACTCTGACACAATGTGCACTGCACAAGATCTTGGGGCTTTGATCTCAATGCTACAACCATGTAATGGGAGCAAGGAGAAGACTCACTGAATAGTGGGGGACAGGTTGCTTGTCCCTACCTTCCACCAATTGCCTTACTTGAAGGACTTTTCCTGCTTGGGCTTAAAAATAAACATACACAATCATTGCCTCTTAAGGAGGACTTCAGACAATTTGCCCGGCCCGGTAACAGCCGGGTCTCCAGACTACATGAAGCTTAGGAAGTTACCTCAATGCAAGTTGCTTATGCAAAGCAAAGCAAAGCAATAGTTCACAAGGAACTGAGCAACTAAAGTACCTGGAAACAATCAAACTCAGTCAGTACTCAATTAGACAAACTATACAGCAAACAATCAAACAGTTTAAACAATATAACACAAAGCAAGCTCAAGGCTTAAGCCCAAGCTCCAACACCTGCAAAACAATGTTATGTTAGTGTACAAACATCCACAACATCAATTAAAATGGATTTGGACCATTATCCATGTGCATTGCTTTTTAATCCTGAAAAACCAAGCAAACATTAGCAACTAGACCACTAGGCCAAGCCTAGGGTCCACAAGCAAGAAAAAAGTTAAAACAGCAAGGTATCCACCATCCAACATCAAATTAACATCAAACAAGATCAAACATCATTGGTCTCATGTTTATATCATCCATCATGCTCAATTCATGCACAAAACAATCCATATGAGGTCAAATGAACCACCAAGCATACAAACAGAAGTATTGCATTCAAATCCCTATCAAAATAAATCTAAAAATTCTCAAATTAAATACACCTAAACAGGGGATAATCAAGGTCTACCATGTCAAATTTGAGCTCAATTGGGCAAATGGAACCATGTCAATGAAAATCATCAAAAACAGACACAATTTCATGCTTCAATTCACACCATCAATGCATACATCCAATTCAAAAATTCATATCTCATTGAAAACAAAAAAGAAATGGATGAGACCAAAACAGGGAGGTCACACAATGTGTCTAGTTCATGCATATCAAATTTCATGGCCATACAATACAATATGAGGATTTCCCAATCAATCTACCAACATGTATCACATGAGCTTGCAATTTCAACAACCAGAAATGAAAAATCATGATCAATTAGAAAAGGCAGTGAACAATTCTACAAAAATTCATACAACATCCTAACATATCAACAATTCACCATGCCAAATTTCATTCAGTTCTAACATGCATAGGTTATCCAATTAAATTCAACAAGTTGACATCAAGAGGTGTGACACAAATTGTCACACCTAAGTTCCAGAATTTGCTGCTCTCTGACCAGGTATCAAAAATTCATGAAATTTACATATAAATAATCCTCAATGAGTCAAGAACCACCACAAAAATTTTCAGCCATTTATTTTATGATATGAGTATTTCATGATCAAATTGCCAAAATGTATCAAAATGTGACATACATTAGAAAAGCCTATGCCAAATAAAATATTTGCCAAGCACAACTTTGACCAATAGGTCAAAAAAATCCTACACAAGTCAACAAAGTCAAGGAAAAAATCTCCATATTTTTAGGAATTTTTTACTATTTTTTATGAATTTTTTAATGTCTTTATAATTTTCTATAATTTAAATGAATTAATTAGAAAAACCAATGGCAAACTCGTAATTCTTCAGTGGCGGGAGCGGGAAACTCCCAGTTTGAATTTTCAAATGATTTTTCGGATCAAACACCCCTATTTGCCCAGAAAATTCGTCTTCTCCACTCAACCACTCAAGAACACTCAAATTTCAAAACATCACCAAAATGGACAAGCGAATAACCACTCGAACCGTCTCACCAAGCACATTCCAAATATCAACTCAATTTGTCCTAATTGTTCCTATATCAACCGAATCGAATCACTTAGGGTTTGTGTTCATAACTTCAAACTTAGATTTCTCAAGCTACAGTTAATCATTTGCAAAACTAATTACATCACCATGATCTACATAGCAAGCTCTATAAAACGCATATGAACATCGAGCAAAACATGATAATCGAATTTCTTTCAAACCTGGAATGGCCGTGTATGTTCGTGCAGCTTCGAGCCTCACTTCCACAAAACAGATGAAGAAAAGCTATGGTGAAGACGATTGATGCATCCAAATCCACGTGCCTCGGCTTCTATCGCTCAAAATCCGATTTCACCATTGATGGAGCTTCTTGGAACAGCCATGATTCGAAGCTTGATTGATGATGAGAAGCAAAAACAGTCCTAGCACATGATGATACAAGTTCAAAGCAAAAAGAATTTCGAGATTTGGTTCAAGATTGAGGAAGATTGAAGGATTTGAGGGTTTAGTGTTCTTGATGAAAATTGAGAGAATGTGAGAGGTTTTTGATCTGAATTTTTGGTGAATGATTTTCTGTTATGATTAGGAAGTGTTTTAGAATTTATATGGATGCTTAATCCTCCACTAATCCACTTAATTAACCAAATTAGCATGTTAAGTGAAATTGGTTATTTTGCAAATAAGGGCAAAAATGTAATTTCCATGTACAGCTCATTGCCAGCTGTTTTGACAGCTCATGCAAACTCCAAATGTCATATGTGAACCATAGAAACTTGTCCCATGCTCATTGGTGTTGTATTTCTCAAATTCACATATGTGTGGTAATTGTCCAATTTTCCCCATTTCACTTTTCAAGCCAAATCTCAATTTAAAAGGCCTAGGCATGAAATGAATATTCAAACACACTCCAAATGCCATTCCTGAGGTGTTGGAAAAAGTCCCATTCAAAAATTCCAATTATTTTGACATTTGGACAATTTTGCCCCTGGTCCAATTCAGCTGTCCAGTTGAAAAGTGACTTTTTGCCTTGGCCATTTTTGGGAAAATCCAATGATGCACCCTCAAAGTACATGTCAAATGGAGTTTGTGCATATAAAGAACTTGCAATTTGGACAAAGTATGTGGTAGTTATGGCCTCCTGATTACGGGTCTTTTCTGAAATTCACTGAGCCATATTTTGCAAACCACACATTGGATTTTCAAGTTCTTGGACTTTTTGGAAAGGTGAGAACAAGATCTACAACTTTCATGTTGAACAATTTTTCATTTGAAGCTTCCTTGGACATCTGTTTTTGAGGTCAAAAACTTTCCATTTTTGGAAACTTCAGCTACAAGTCACTTTCTATTTTTGGCAGTTTTTGTCCTGACTTGATTTTCTTCATTTTTAAGCTTTGAGATGTCATATAACACTTGTTCCAACATGAATGAAGTGTATCCAACTCATTTCCACCTCCACATCCATCAGATCATGTACAGTTGACCACAGTTGACTTTTCATCTGACAGATGAATCTGGCAATGCATAGATCAATTTAAACCCCAATTTCCAACTGAAATGGCTCAAGGGTGACACCCTAGCCTCAATAATCACAATATAATCACAAAATTATCCTCATCTCCTTCACAAACCCCATCTCCTGATCCAGCCCTGATTGGCCCAATACAACTGATTAGGGTTGACCAGTGGTCAAAACCCTAATCTCAAGGAATCTTCTTCAATCTTCTGATGATACCCAACCATGATGATGATGATGTATCAATTCAATCAATATGAAGACCAATACCCTTGGGAATCACAAAACCCTAATTCACAGTCCAATCCTCAGATGGCCCATGATCAGTCAAAAACCCTAGGCTTGCACCTTGACTTCCTCACCTCCTGATTAAGACTTGGGAAGATGACTTGCACTATGTAACCACATGTTATGCAATATGAAATGCCTAATGCCCTAAAATGATATGCAAATATGTTAATGCTAGTCCCAAGAGAGGAGGGCAAATTTTGAGGTGTTACACTCTTCAGAATAATCATGTGGCCTTCATCTCAAGGAAAGACTTGCTCTTTTGTACAAAGGATTCTCTTGATGCCAATTCTGACTGCCATGGTGCAATGCAATATGGAATGATAAATGACCTAAAAAAGAAATGAATGCATGAATGGGGAGGGAAAATTGAGGTGCTACAAACATGCCTTGAGATTTGGATGGCGTAGAATATCGCATTTGTCTTCCATAGGTCTTAACATTTGTTTTGCACCTTGTCGAGCCAGGCTAGGTATTCTTTGTTTCCAGGAGTAGGCATCGATCGGAAAACTCCAGCTTCTGGGTCCATAAACTTGAGATCAATGATGCCATCCTTCTCGAAAGCAACAGGAACAACAGGGGTGAAGTAAGGACATTTTTTGAACCTTTTTGGGTTGCGTTCTTTTGTGTGCGAGTGGCCCATGGAAGGTGAAAAGTTTTTCAGCCACCATGAAGGGAATGAGAATTTGTCGTTGCCAAGTTTCCACCTTGGATGGATCATTTGAAGGTGGTTGAGGAACATGGGTTAAACCTTCTTTTCCAGCGAGGTTGAAAGTCATGGGATGGTTACCAGTATCATGTGTAACTGTATCCACAATGTTAGCAAAAGAAGCCATTACAATGTAAGAAAGAAAGAGAATGAGGAAAGTATTTGTTTTGAGAGTTGAAAAAAAATGTGTAAACAGAGAAGAAGGAAAACAAAAAATATGGAAGAATGGTATTTATAAGCAAATACAATGACAACCAAGAGTCAATCGATATGGATAACAACTATTCTGATTCAGCGGTAGTGGGAGAGTTAGTAAAGGTGGTTGAAAACCCACGACCTAAGAAGTAACTGCAAATGATGGCATTTCCCCTTGGAAATCATGGCGCAAAAAGGTGTCATCATTGTGCATGACATCATCAAATATTACGCACACTCGAGATTTGGTGGAAGACAAAACGCCAAGTTTCTTAGTCAAAATGTTCTCAGTCAAAATTGGCCTTTTAGGGGGAAATTTGTTAACCACTAAATTTCAACTAGAGTAAAAGAATGAGCCAGAGCGAGAGTTTCGACAAGCAAGATGGGCCAAAGGACATAGTCCAGGTCGAAAGGATGTCGATGGGGAATGAGGCAATAGAAGTTGAAGCCAAATAAGCAAAAATAAGATAATCAGTTGAGCAGAACATGGGGGAAGTTACAAAAGACATGGAGCTGCAGATTTAGACGTGTGGCACATTGTAGTGAAGGAGAATAGCGATCCAAAATGCAGCGGAATTTAAAATTTTCTCCTTTAGTGATCCTTACGAATGGGCATGGTCAGTGATAAAATCGTTACCTCTTGTGACGATTGAAACCTTTGATGTAAATCTACGGAGCGATCACGAACGTTGAACGATGACAACGCCTCTACTCAGTCCACACGAATGAATTCCTTCAATCTCAGTGCTAGATGCTACGAATGAAGGCTTTGAGTGAGAGAGAGAGAGAGAGAGAGAGAGAGAGAGAAACAAAATTGCAACTGCACAAATGCTTTTGCACAAGGGTTCTATTTATAGAACCACTTGTGTGGGCTGCAAGCTAAAAGCCCATTTAAATGTATGTGGCCCATATCTTATAATATGCCAAAATCACTTAAGCGCGTGGTACTTACCATATTTCGTATTCTACTTAAGTACACTGTATCTTACGATGTTCTACAATTCACTTAAGTGCATCGTACCTTATGGTGTTCCTTAGTTACTCTATCTCTCATCAATCCATCCTTTTGTGTGTGACCCTGTAGGTTTTCGTGGCATTGGCAATTATATTAAATCACGTATTTAACATAATAAACAGTGAGCGGTATCTAGCAACACATCACTGCTACCCAAGACACAAAAATGTCATGTGATCTGACAAATCCTTTTGTGATAATGTAGCGGTGTATTCGTCGCTATACGATCTATCGATTAAATCATAAGCTAAGAGATACATTGAAATTTCGAGTCGCCACCGCACTTTTATTTATCCAAAGGATTGGCTAAAAAGCGAACAAAAGCCTAAGAAGTTTTACACGTAGAAAACTAATAAAAAGATCAGAGATTCTGGGTAAGGGGTAAATTACGCAATGGGAAGGTGTTAGGCACCCACTACGTCCTAGGTACTCCTAGGGAGCCCTTTTCACACTTGTTGTAAAAGATTGTTATTTGTTATGACATAAGTATTGTGCAAACATGATTGGGATGATGAGAAAAGAATATACAATTTATTATTGGGTTATTGGGTTTGAACGGATGAACCCGCTGCCTACGTACCTTCCATCAAAGGTAAGGATCAAAACGCCGTAGTTCGGCTAAAAGATTTCCAAAAGTTGGTGGATTCAGTTTTAAACACAAGCACTGAGGCTTTTCATTATCAATGGGAGAAAACTCGACCAAGACCAACATCCACCATGCGAGGATAGCTTCGACGTACGAGAGGGGTTAGCCCTGTTTTCAGTACGGAAGTCTTACTGTCGACTCACTAAGGATAGGCAAGATTTACATCAACCACAATGATAATTGAAACCTATGGCTAATGTGAAAAGATTAACAATGGACAGAGCCAAAACAATTGAATGAGTGAAATTAATTGATTGTGATTTGTGAAAATGAAGTCAAAGTATGATTAAGATTGATTCAAAGAAGTATTATGAAATGGAGTTTGAAAAAAGTCAAGGACTTGAGTCCAGGTTTTTAGTTAGAAAACATGAAAATGTTTGCACAATAGTTATGTCAAGTTTGAAATCAAAGTGTGAAAAGGTTTAGGACACAATGAGAGATGAATGGATGAAGATGGAAAGTAAAACTTCTTAGAAGGTTCACTTCTTGAAATCATATAGCAGATGATTCAAGTGTGTCCTTTGGAATGGCAATGGACAATAACAAACAAACAAGAAAGTCAACAAAGGCGGATATCGGATGCCAATCACTGGGCTTATACCAATCTCCTAAAATAAAACTGGATATCAGATGCCACTCAATGGTCTTACACTAATCTCCTCAAACAAAGAAATAAAAAGCGGATACCGGATACCAATAGATGGATTTACACCAGTCTCCTAAAATAAAAATGGATATCAGAGGCCACTCAATGGACTTACACTAATCTCCTAAAACAAAAATGAGAAATGGAAGTTAACTGCCAATCTGTCTGGACTTAGGTTAACTCCACAGATATGCTCATAGGAAATCCAATGCCACATTACAGGGACTTACAATGGATCCTCACATACAAGAACAAAAGCAACATATGTTCACAGGAAAGCAAATGCCAACTTACAGGGACTTACAATTGCATCCTCACATAGACAGATGAAACAAACTATGATCACAGGAAAGCAGATGCCAACTTACAGGGACTTATAACTGTATCCTCACATACAAACAGATAAAACAGAAGATATGAGTGACCAATGAGGTCTTACACTCTATCCTTCCATATCATAGGAGCAAATGCCAAAGCAATGGACTTACAATTGTCCTCAATGGGTAAACCACAATAAAAGTCACACAGACAAATGATATGATCATGCACTAATGGCAATTGATGATGATGATAAATGCATAACATACAGGCAAACAAGTGCACATGAAGCAATCAATCAAGCAATGAATATCAAACAGCACACTCTATAGCCAAACAATGGGGGGCTCACACAAGAGGGTTTGACTATGAAAGTCCACTGTAATGGGTAAAGGTCGCTCTTAACCTTGCCATTGAGAGGCTAAGGTGAAGCAGATGAAAAGGAGATGAGGGGTGTGCCTCATTGCTTCTATCTCAGATCAGAGAGAGCATCAGATAATAGAAAGTGGGGGAGTTCAGAAAGATGGAACTCTTTCCCCTTTATTGACTCGATTAGATCTTGGGTTTTTATCTCAATGCTTCAACCATGTAATGGGAGCAATGAGAGGACACACTGAATAGTGGGGGATAGATTGCTTATCCCTACCTTCCACCAATTGCCTTACTTGAAGGACTTTTCCTGCTTAGGACAAATTTAAACAAACACAGGCATTGCCTCTTAAGGAGGACTTCAGACAGTTTGCCCGGTCAAATAACAGACCGGGTCTCCAGACTACATGAAGGAGAAAGGTTTATACCTCAAAGCAAATGCTAAATAGCAAAGCAAGCAAGCAAGTTCAAAGAACTTGGGCAACTAAAGTACCTGAAAAAGTCAAACTAATTAGTAGGCAGTTCAACAGTCAAAATCAAAAGGAAATGAACCAATAGTCAACCATAAACAGAGGTGCCAAGGCACAAAGCCCAAGGACTCAAGTTACATGAGTCATCCTACAAAACAAGGGTTAGCACATGATAAACAATTCAACTCAATCAAATTTGAATGATCTTTGAGGCATTGGTGCTCAACCTGAAACAATAGCTCAAATGTAAGCTCAGAAGACCACTAGGACTAGCCTAGGGTCAAAGGTGAAAGAAAAAAGTCAAACAGCAAAGGAAAGTCAACCCAATTCATGTTCAATCATGTAAGAAGCAATCTCAATTGGATTCATAATCAAATCATGCATCATTGTCATTTCATACACAAAGGAATGCAAAGCATGGCAAGAGAAAGCACAAATAAGTCAACAGCAAGACTTCATCCAAAAGTCAACCCAAACAATCTCAAAAATCATGAAATAAATCACACTCAATCCTAACATCTAGCATAGCAAGCATGTCAAATTTCATGGCATTTGGATGAGAGGAAGGCAGTCAATTAAAATCATGAAGTCAAACCAAATTCAAGTAAGCATGGTGAAAGTCAACAAGCATGGGTCAACTTCAAAAAATCATGTCAATTTGAAAACAGAAGAGAAATGAATGAGATTAACACCAATGCAAAGCTCAAAGAGTCTAGTTATCATATATGAAATTTCATGGTCATACAATATGATGTGAGAATTTCACAAAAGATTTGGCAATGTGTATCACAAAAAGTCAACAAATGACTAAGCATGGAAGAAAATTCTCAAATAAATTGGAAAACAGCAAGATTAATTCCAAGAAAAATTCATACACAAACTAGACATGTAAGAGATCATTCATGCAAAATTTGGGGTCAATTGGATGTAAGGAAGCATGTGAACAAAATTAGGGAAAATACATGATCATGGTATGACACCAAATGTAACCTCCAACTTCAAAAATTCATATCCAGCAAACCACAAATGGGAAATCCACAAACTCTATATGGAAACAAAGGTCAATGTGTCTAGTTTCATCACAAAAAGTTTCAAGGGCATTGGATGCAACATGACAATTTCACAATTGAAATGGCAAGAGATATCATTTGAGCATACATGTTGGGAAAACAATTATCATTTAAAATCCAGCCAATGAAAAATTAATTAAAAATCAAAATCAAATACTAGACACATTCATGAACATTATGGAAAAAATTGCATGATTTTTGGATGAAAATTGAGAGAGAAATTAATTTTTGAAGTTGGGTGAATAATTGGAAGCAACATGAACAATTAACATGGTGAACAAGTCAACTAAGGGTCAACGCAGTGGCATAAGTGTAAATAGGCGTCCCACTTAACTAAACTGCAGCGTTTTGGCAAGGCAAATAAAATGTTCTGATTGGCTCTCAGCCAATAGAACAGTAACGTGGCCAATGAGCTTCAAATTTCTGGTTTTAGAAACCCTTAGGGTTTACAGCAGCCATGGCAAACTTATCTTCAAGCAATCCATCAAAACGAAATTCAACAAAAGCACACAAACAATATGGCATTGGTACAGCATCATGCAACATGTAACAAACAGCAACCAACACAACATGAATTGGAGTTCTGGAAAATATGAGAGTTCATGAACGGCAGGGCACATTCATGTAATCCACAAACAAAACTCGATCAAGCATCATACAATCATCATGGTAATGAGATACATCATGCAATCACAAGCAGAAATAATGGCCAACACACATGCACATGTACAGGATTCCTGGAAAATATGTTAGGGTTTATGAACAGCAGCATTCATCATCAACAATTAATCATGGAAATTGAAGTGTCCAGAATCACGAAATTAGGCATGGCAATCAACATATCAATCATCCAGCATGCTCATTCCAAAGTTCATTTGCATTTAAACACCCTAGATATCTTAACTCGAGCAGAAACATCCATGAGCATGAAACTTTAAAGCCAAATATCTTTCAGCATACACAAGCAAAACACACGATTCAAAGCACACAACACTCAATAATGTAGAGACTACACATGGCACAGCAAAGTTTTGAGAAAAGAGTTGGTCGAAAACCTTACTTGATTTGAAGAAATCGATGGTACAGTGTTGTTTTGGTGGTTACAAGCTCAAACAATTGCTTCAGGTACTTGGAAATGATGAATGGTTGGATAGTTTTAACTCATTGATGCTTGAAAATCACCACATCATGCTCTGCCATTGTTGATAGCTTGAAGATGCAGAACAAAAGAGAAGGTTCCAGCTGGGATTTTCTGCTTGGATAAGCCTACAAATGTTATCTAGATGATGGAACCATGAAGAAAGCTCGAAGGTTTTTGAGAGTTCTACTCAGAAATTCTGTTTTTGCCAAAATTCCAAATGAGAGAGTGATAGGTTTTTTGGTCGGGTGGCTGCAGCTTGCTTGGTCTCTAGGGTTGTGAAATCAGCAGAAAATTGACTTTATGTAGTCTGTTTATCATTGGTTTAAGGCATGCTAATCTTGCTTAGCTCAAAATGAAGTATTTGCATTTTTACTAATTGTGAGCAAATGGAAATGGAGGTGTGTGTTTGTGGTCGAAATGGGCCTTGAAACCAGCTGCAAACAGACCAAGCCTTTTGCTGTTTGATGTTGCTTAATGAACTGCTCACTTGGTTTTGCTTAATGAAGCTATTTTGCATATTTGCCAATTATGCACCTCTTGCCAAAATTATGGTATAATGGTGATATGAACATGATTTAGGGCTCTAGGCAAATCACAAATGATGTTTCCAAGCATTTCCAATTGGCCAAAGTGTAAAAAAAATCAAAGAATCAAAAAGTCAAAGTTTGGTCAAACTTGATTTTTAAATGGAAAAGGTCAAAAAATGCCATTTTGATTGGCAAGGTTTTGGTTCATGAAATTTATATTTTTGGAAAGAGGAGGAAAAATGTGGTTTGTAGGAAAAAACCTCACCAAATTTGGCCTTATGGTTCATGAGTTATGGCTCTTTGAAGTTCACAAATTTCTGAAATTGAATTGATCATATCTTGACAACCACACATGGGATTTGAGAGTTCTTGGACTTTTTGAAAATGGGAGAACAAGATCTTCAACTTTCATGTTGGGAAAAAATTCATTTGAAGCTTGTATCATGATGTAAGTTTAAGATCAAGAAGTTTCCATTTTTGGCAGTTGAAATTACAGGTCCACTTTCTATTTCTGGAAATTTTCTGTTTGACTTGATTTTCTTCCATGATGAGGTTTGACATGATAGATGAGGCTTATACAAGCATGAATGAGCTCCTTCAGATCAATTCTATCCATCAAATCCTTGATTAAATCCACAGTTGACCAAGTTTGACTTTTCTAGGGTTTTGGATGATTGGACCACTTCTGATGAATTCCAAACCCTAATTCCTTGAGAACTTGACTTCAAATGATGTCCCAAGTTGTATGAACTCTTGATTATTGACCATGGTGCCCAAATTCTGCAAGAATGGCCACCATCCATTGCTTTGACTGACTGTTGACTGTCTTTGACCTAATTGGCTGATAATTGCTTCAACTGCAAGCAACAAGGTTAAACTGACAATATTTTTGTACTTTTTGGTTAGTAAACATATGAAAGCAAAGATATACAAATGCAAAGTATGCTTGGTGATCAAGAAATCAACCCACAAGGCAACCTACCCACTAGGAGGGGAACTAGGGCATGCAATGATCCTTGAGACAATGATATGATATGTTATGGGCCATGAGGGATCTTAGGGCCCAAAATTGGGGTCTTACAGATGCCCCTATTTAAGGTCATTCTAGCCGGAGAAGTGAAGTTTAGAAATCTTCAACTCGACGCGGTAGAATGGGCTTAAATAAACAGTAATGAGACAAATTTTGGTCCCTAAGAGACCTCATGATGCGAATGCATGTATGCAAAAGACACAAATTCTGTGGGGAATATGATTCACACAGAAGAAAAGACGATCCATCGGAGTAATACACTCACCAGGAACAGAGGCTCTGACAAGACTCTAGTTGGGGATAATAAAAGAAATGTGTGAACAAGACACGACTCTAAATTGGGGAAAAAACAAAACTGACACAACGTGAACAAAACACGACTCTGATTAGGGAATACGGAAAAAAGATTGGAGAACTCACTGGGGAGTGAAGGACTCACACTGGGAAAAGATTTCCAAATGGAAAATAAATCCATTGGAGAGACACAAGCTGACTCCTGAGGAGAAGCAAAAGAAAACTCCACTGGGGAAGTAACAAGCAAAATGAGATGCTACCGGTAAGGGTAACAAACTCAGGAAGGAACACCAAGGATACCGGGTTGTAGGTATGTAACAGGTGACCGACCAAAGACGTGAATTGGTGTGTGTTCCAAAACACTCATCATCCTGAAGAGAGCGAAAGCAAACTTGTTTATAGGATGGATATTTGATTCTGTGAAGAATGCAAATCTTACTCAGTTGGGGAAACAAACAAAGTGTTCGACAAGAGAGTGCATGAGATATATTATTCATAGCCGTCAAAACGTGAATAATAACCTCGCATGGAAAATTATCCTGAACCGGGTTGTAGGTTGTTTATAGGATAAAATCCGGGATCGTGAATTGGTTTGTGTTCCAAAACACTCATCACCCTGAAGAAAGCTAGAACAGCAGACTTGTTTATAGGATGGATATTCAATTCCATAAAGAAAATGAATCTTACTTTGAGGGGAAAACAAATCAAAAGATTGACCCAAGAGTGAATGAGACATATTATTCATTACCGGCAGACCGTGAATAATATACTCGAAAGGAAAATTATCCTGAACCGGTTACTGGGTTGTTTATAGGATAAAATCCGAAATCGTGAATTGGTTTGTGTTCCAAAACACTCATCATCCTGAAGAAAGCTAGAACAGCAGACTTGTTTAAAGGATGGCTGAAAAAACGTGAATTGGTGTGTGTTCCAAAACACTCATCATCCTGAACACAAACTGGTTAAAGGATGGGCAAAAAACGTGAATTGGTATGTGTTCCAAAACACTCATCATCCGAAAGAAAGCTAGAACAGCAGACTTGTTTAAAGGATGGACAAAAAAACGTGAATTGGTGTGTGTTCCAAGACACTCATCATCCGAAAGAAAGCTAGAACAGCAGTCTTGTTTAAAGGATGGACAAAAAAGCGTGAATTGGTGTGTGTTCCAAGACACTCATCACCCTGAAGAAAGCTAGAACAGCAGACTTGTTTAAAGGATGGACAAAAAAGCGTGAATTGGTGTGTGTTCCAAGACACTCATCATCCGAAAGAAAGCTAGAACAGCAGACTTGTTTAAAGGATGGCTGAAAAAACGTGAATTGGTGTGTGTTCCAAAACACTCATCATCCAAAACGCAAACTGGTTAAAGGATGGGCAAAAAGCGTGAATTGGTGTGTGTTCCAAAACACTCATCATCCGAAAGAAAGCTAGAACAGCAGACTTGTTTAAAGGATGGACAAAAAAACGTGAATTGGTGTGTGTTCCAAGACACTCATCATCCGAAAGAAAGCTAGAACAGCAGACTTGTTTAAAGGATGGCTGAAAAAACGTGAATTGGTGTGTGTTCCAAAACACTCATCATCCAAAACGCAAACTGGTTAAAGGATGGGCAAAAAGCGTGAATTGGTGTGTGTTCCAAAACACTCATCATTCGAAAGAAAGCTAGAACAGCAGACTTGTTTAAAGGATGGACAAAAAAGCGTGAATTGGTGTGTGTTCCAAAACACTCATCATCCAAAACGCAAACTGGTTAAAGGATGGATAAAAAGAACGTGAATTGGTGTGTGTTCCAAAACACTCATCATCCAAAACGCAAACTGGTTAAAGGATGGATAAAAAGACGTGAATTGGTGTGTGTTCCAAAACACTCATCATCCAAAACGCAAACTGGTTAAAGGATGGGCAAAAAACGTGAATTGGTGTGTGTTCCAAGACACTCATCACCCTAAACACAAACTGGTTAAAGGATGGATAAAAAACGTGAATTGGTGTGTGTTCCAAAACACTCATCATCCAAAACGCAAACTGGTTAAAGGATGGATAAAAAGACGTGAATTGGTGTGTGTTCCAAAACACTCATCATCCAAAACGCAAACTGGTTAAAGGATGGGCAAAAAACGTGAATTGGTGTGTGTTCCAAGACACTCATCACCCTAAACACAAACTGGTTAAAGGATGGATAAAAAACGTGAATTGGTGTGTGTTCCAAAACACTCATCACCCTAAACACAAACTGGTTAAAGGATGGACATTCGATTCTACAAAGAATACGAATCTTGCTCAGTTGGGGAAGATCAACAAAGGATTCCAACTAAAGAGCGCATGAGATATATTATTCATTACCGGCAGACCGTGAATAATATACTCGCATGGAAGATTATCCACAACCGGTTACTGGGTTAATAAAGGATAAATCAACCGAAAAGAAAGGCATCGGGATACCAAACTAGGTATATAATGATGACCAATCAAAAAGGAGCAACAGACATTACCAACAAAAGGGTAAATGAAAGGCGATCTGCTGAGGATAATTTGCAAGCATCCGGCAATTATCCAAAGAAGACTAGCTGGGGATGCATTGGTATTCAACCAATGATCCGGGGAACAAATCACTAGCAGACGGTGAAGAGACCCACTGGGGATAAAATTGCTAGCATACGGCAATTATCCACAAAAGACTTGCTGAGGATATAAGTGCTGATCTGAGCAACTTATACAAGCAAAGGAAAATCAACATCAAATACATTGAATGAAGATAACAACAAAAATTAGGGTTTACATCTACCGAATACGGGGTAGAAGACCAACAACTCCGCGTGGGGATAGAACAAATCACAAATCCGCACGGGAAACCAAAATAGGGTTTATAACAAACCACAAACTGCTGAAGAGCAGGAAAATATAGGATTTACAACTACCGGTATGAGGGTAGAAAACCAAAACTCTCTGGCTGGAGAATAAAAGGTGTATAACCACAAATTCTGTTAAGAAAGCCAGGAAAAGTAGGACTTACAACTGCTGGTTTGTAGGCAGAGGCCCAAAAACATTCCGCTGGGGAACAACCCACTGGGAAACACAAGACATTTGACAAATAGCCAATTCGGGAATGATCCGAAAAGACAGACTGAATCAAGACACGTCCTAATGAGGATGTAACTCAAATAGGAAAATCCATCCCAATATATGTGTTGGGAGGAAACGGAAGAAACCGTCATCCACGAGGATATATCTCAGTGGGGAACTGCAGAAGGAAAGACAACATTTTCTGCTCATGGGCTGACTCTATATGGAGAGATTTTAAACACCCGACATCTGCTTGGGGAGATCTGTAAAGAGATCTATATCACCATAGCAGGAGACACGACAAACAAAAGATATATGGCGAAAAATGCAACATGAATATCTGAACGTTTATGAATATGCGTGATTTATGTTTGATGAATGCTGACAAAACAGACAATTCTAACACAAACAGGTCCAGGAACCAAACGTCCGGTATTATACTTCCAGGGGAAAACCAGCTGGAAAGCCAATCTACGGAGATCCACATGCTGTAAAGCAAAGATCTGCAGGTACTGCTGAAGAAGCAGAGGGTCAGAAATATCAGGAAACAACCCACTCAGGGTACAGAAAGTCACAACGGGCAAAGCAGCCACCAAGACGAATCCGTAGGGGAACAAGAGAAAACCCAAGATATCTGCAGGGGATCCCAGTGTCAACTGAGGAACAAGGGTGCATTGCACAAGCAAGAACTGCTGTAGAAGCAAATCCACAAAACTCCGCTGAGGGAGAATGATATCAATCAAATAGAATCTGACTGCATAAGCAACTCTACTGGGGAAAACTGTCGGCTACTCTCTTGGGGACAAGCCACTGAGGGAGGACAGATCAAACAAGCAGATTCTGCAACGAACCACTCCACTTGGGGAGAATATACAAAGCAAACTGATCACAACAAGTAGATTCTGCAATATAAACCACTCTACTGGGGATCACAAACAGTCAGGAAATCAAATCCGTTCACTGGAGGCTGAAGCCATCATCCGACCATACGGGGATTGAAGAAGTATTCAACAGGCAAAACTGCCGCAACGAACATCCTGCAGACTAAGCTGAGGAAGAGATGATTACAATACTGGGATGTCAACCCAAACAACCACGGAATAGGAAAATAAATCCTGCTCTGCTGAAGAGAAAAACTCTGATGGAGAGATAGCAACAATTCCACAGACGACTTCGCCGGGGAAAGGGTAAAGTACTGGGTATCAAACCGCTGACTTACTGAATCTTTAAAAAGCGATCGTGCTGAGGAAACAGACAATTCCTGCTGGCACACTGCATGGGGAAAAGCGGTAACGACTCCACTTGCAACCCTGGTGGGGATATCAATAACAGCTCTACTCGCGGCTCCGAGGGGAGTATCAACAACATCTCTACTCGCAACCATGGTGGGGATGTTAATAACAGTTCTACTCGCGACTCCGAGGGGAGTATCAGTCAATGGCTATACTCATGACTGCTGAGGAGATAAATAAAGTCTGGGGATATGACCCACTAGAGAAAGTGACGGGGCACCAAGATGACAAACCATCAACCGCCGAAACTTCATAAGAAAAACACCCATGCTGGGGAAACTGCTGCTGGAGAAAACAAAGTCTTCAACAACACTCTGCTTGCGACTGTACTGGGAACAACCCCAACAACACCTCTTTCTGAGGAACAACCTCAACAAAGATCTGAAGAAAGAGGATACAACCAAACCAGGAATATGAACCAATGTCTTACCTGTTGGGAATCATGCCACCCTCGGGAGAGCACTGAGATATTCTTGAGTATCCTTTCAACCTTGTGAATGTTCACTTTGTTAAAAACAAAAATTTTGAAAAATTTGATTTGTTTAAAACAATGACATTTTATCAATTTAAAACATGCAAAACATTTGTTGAATTGAAACAAATAAGAGTGCAAATAATTGGATAAAAAGCTCAAATTGATTTGATGGAATAGTAGTCTGCAAATGGCAAGACTCCATAGATCTATACAAATTTGAAATCAGTGATATATATTGGAAGAGGGCTACATTGAACATAATGATCCTTTCTCTACCAATTTGAATCTCGATGTATCCGAAGCTTCAGTTGACGACGAATCGAGAATCTTCTGACGAAATGACGACTGATAAACAGAAAGTCTTGTCAGGATGCAGTTACTTGCCAAATCCCTAATTTTTGCCTAGATTGCCCCAGGGTGAGGTACTTAATCTAGCGGGATGCAAATATTCTTTTTTTTCAAGTCTCTAATTTTTTGCCTGGATTACCCTTGCGGGTTCTCCACCGAGACGCTCATTTTTGCCTAAGCCGCCCTTTCGGGTTTTCAACTTAGCGAGCTATTATGTTTTTTCATTCCCTTTTTTTTTTTCATTTGCATATACTCTTTTTTTTTTTTTTAGGCAAAGTATCTCTTAACTGCATCTGAATTCACAGGACGAGTGAAATCCTCCCCATCCATTGTTGTAAGCATCAAAGCTCCGCCTGAAAAGGCTCTCTTAACAACATATGGACCCTCGTAGTTTGGAGTCCACTTGCCCCTGGAATCGGGCGCGAAAGACAAAACTTTCTTGAGCACAAGGTCACCTTCTCGGAACACGCGAGGCTTGACCTTCTTGTCGAATGCTTTCTTCATTCTCTGTTGATATAACTGACCATGGCACCTGGCAGTTAAACGCTTCTCTTCGATTAAATTCAACTGGTCGTAACGACTCTGAATCCATTCAGCATCAGTCAACTAGGGACTTGAGGGTATAATTTTCTTTTTTCTTTTGGAAAAAATTTTGAAAATTTTTTTTTCCTGGTTTTTGATTTTTCTCTTTTTTCACCCTCTTTTTTTCTTTCCTTTTTTTTTTTTTGATTGATTTTTTTTTGTTTTGTTTTTTTTGTAATGCCCCAGTTTGACTGTTTTGCTGATTCTCATGATACAGCTGAATGAGCTCCTTTTGTGCTCAAGAAGGTGGGTAATCTCGTCAGGAATCCCCTTCAACATCATCTTCCTCTGCCTCAGATACAAGGACTTCAAGATTGGGAGATGGCGTTGGATCATTATATTCAATGGGTTTAGAAATCCCTGCATAATGATTCTGGATAATGAAAAGCTTTTGAATTTTAAACAAGCAAATCATTTATGCAGATGAAAAAGCTATTTTTGTTTTTCAGGGTTCTTTGTGATCACTGATTTCATGCAAAAAGCAAAAAGTGAAAACAAATGGAAAAACAAATGTTTGACAATGCATTAATTGAATGAAAACATCATTGTATTAAATGCTGCCAACAATGTCATCACTTCTCCTTTTGGCATGGGAGAAGGGTTTTAAGCAAAATGAACAAATCACGCTGATTTATGAATGACCGTAGGAACATCCACAGCGACCCAATTGTGGCAGACACCACCAGGTATGATGAAATTGTTTAGCTCTTCTGCACCTTCTTCTAAGATAGCAGCAGCTTCTTCTTCAGGTTGATCGGCATGGATGAATCCTCCACTTGTGAACAAACCTTGCTCCTTAAGTGCCCCAGAACAGTAGCCAGTGCCAGCCCGGGATTGGTTGACTAGGAATAAATCCATCAACAGCACTTAGTCTGGTAAAAATCTCTCTGAATTCACCATTCTCTAGCTCAGGATGATCCATCAATCTGGCAGAATTGGCTCTGGTATAATACCGGCAAAGTGCGTCTTCAAAATAAATGAAGATCGCAGGGTCAGACCACTGGACGGGAGACCGGAACAAAACACCTGCTTATGCAAATGATGCATGAAGTGTTTATGCATATGCTTGTTTTTTATCAAAGGAACCCGAGGGTTTTATTTGCAAACTTTGAAATATTTAAGCATTTTGATCATACATGAGAATATCTCATCAGATATATCAGGTGAAAAAAAATTTCCCGGTTTTTTCATGTTTTGAATTTTTTTGCAAATAAACTCCTTTGAGTTCCTTGAAAATTTTCTTTTTCTGATGACATGAATGCGGATGGATGCGTGAATGCATGAATGCAACAAACACACTCAAGGATCAAGCAAAGCACGCCAAACAAAGGTCGTGGGAAAGCTCATTGTATCCCTAATATCAATCATCCATTTTGGTGGATTTAGGTTTTCACCTTATCGACACCCAAGTTCCATTGATATTAACGGTACATGAACCGGTTCTAACATTCTTAATATCAACCAGCCGCTTTGGTGGATCTTAGGTTTTACACCTGATCCGGGATCCATTGATATTAACAATGTTTGAACGACTCAACCACGAATCACGGGTTTGTTGAGAGTCACGAGCATGGAGTCTCGGTTAAGAACCACCCAAAGGGAGTGTACTAGGGTTTAAACCTGCCAGACATGTTCTATCAGAGGTTCCCATAATCATCGTTCCATCTTTCGAATATTATCGGAGGAACGAATACTCGTATTCCAAGAATATTCTCAAGAGAAACTCTTATGAGTGTAGTATCGCGTAACAATCGTATCAGAACTGACATCTGAACGACCTCCGCACTACGGTCCTAAAAATAGGCCAAGGTGGGTTTGGTAAACTAAGGTCCTTGGCTTCTGCGGAACATGATTGAAAGAATAATGCCTAACCACAAATAACTTGTGTGACATTATTAATTCAACATGACCTCCACCAAGTGAATGGACTCGCAAGTCAACTGGCTAAGGACTACTCCACACCAGTCAACAAGACTATGCCATTCTCCTATCCTAGAGAGCACTCGAGTTCGGGTACAGAACTCATCTCACAGATCACCAAAGCAAACAACAAATGTATATCAAGCAATTCACACATTACAATCAATACATTCATCCCAAATTGTACAAAAATATGTCAAATAACAAATAATAATATAGCACAACAAGGGTGAAAAAGTAGGCACTACAACCAGAGATTCTGATAACAGTTCCCCAGCAGAGTCGCCACTTTTCTGTAGCGGTGTATTCGTCGCTATACGATCTATCGATTAAATCATAAGCTAAGAGATACATTGAAATTTCGAGTCGCCACCGCACTTTTATTTATCCAAAGGATTGGCTAAAAAGCGAACAAAAGCCTAAGAAGTTTTACACGTAGAAAACTAATAAAAAGATCAGAGATTCTGGGTAAGGGGTAAATTACGCAATGGGAAGGTGTTAGGCACCCACTACGTCCTAGGTACTCCTAGGGAGCCCTTTTCACACTTGTTGTAAAAGATTGTTATTTGTTATGACATAAGTATTGTGCAAACATGATTGGGATGATGAGAAAAGAATATACAATTTATTATTGGGTTATTGGGTTTGAACGGATGAACCCGCTGCCTACGTACCTTCCATCAAAGGTAAGGATCAAAACGCCGTAGTTCGGCTAAAAGATTTCCAAAAGTTGGTGGATTCAGTTTTAAACACAAGCACTGAGGCTTTTCATTATCAATGGGAGAAAACTCGACCAAGACCAACATCCACCATGCGAGGATAGCTTCGACGTACGAGAGGGGTTAGCCCTGTTTTCAGTACGGAAGTCTTACTGTCGACTCACTAAGGATAGGCAAGATTTACATCAACCACAATGATAATTGAAACCTATGGCTAATGTGAAAAGATTAACAATGGACAGAGCCAAAACAATTGAATGAGTGAAATTAATTGATTGTGATTTGTGAAAATGAAGTCAAAGTATGATTAAGATTGATTCAAAGAAGTATTATGAAATGGAGTTTGAAAAAAGTCAAGGACTTGAGTCCAGGTTTTTAGTTAGAAAACATGAAAATGTTTGCACAATAGTTATGTCAAGTTTGAAATCAAAGTGTGAAAAGGTTTAGGATACAATGAGAGATGAATGGATGAAGATGGAAAGTAAAACTTCTTAGAAGGTTCACTTCTTGAAATCATATAGCAGATGATTCAAGTGTGTCCTTTGGAATGGCAATGGACAATAACAAACAAACAAGAAAGTCAACAAAGGCGGATATCGGATGCCAATCACTGGGCTTATACCAATCTCCTAAAATAAAACTGGATATCAGATGCCACTCAATGGTCTTACACTAATCTCCTCAAACAAAGAAATAAAAAGCGGATACCGGATACCAATAGATGGATTTACACCAGTCTCCTAAAATAAAAATGGATATCAGAGGCCACTCAATGGACTTACACTAATCTCCTAAAACAAAAATGAGAAATGGAAGTTAACTGCCAATCTGTCTGGACTTAGGTTAACTCCACAGATATGCTCATAGGAAATCCAATGCCACATTACAGGGACTTACAATGGATCCTCACATACAAGAACAAAAGCAACATATGTTCACAGGAAAGCAAATGCCAACTTACAGGGACTTACAATTGCATCCTCACATAGACAGATGAAACAAACTATGATCACAGGAAAGCAGATGCCAACTTACAGGGACTTATAACTGTATCCTCACATACAAACAGATAAAACAGAAGATATGAGTGACCAATGAGGTCTTACACTCTATCCTTCCATATCATAGGAGCAAATGCCAAAGCAATGGACTTACAATTGTCCTCAATGGGTAAACCACAATAAAAGTCACACAGACAAATGATATGATCATGCACTAATGGCAATTGATGATGATGATAAATGCATAACATACAGGCAAACAAGTGCACATGAAGCAATCAATCAAGCAATGAATATCAAACAGCACACTCTATAGCCAAACAATGGGGGGCTCACACAAGAGGGTTTGACTATGAAAGTCCACTGTAATGGGTAAAGGTCGCTCTTAACCTTGCCATTGAGAGGCTAAGGTGAAGCAGATGAAAAGGAGATGAGGGGTGTGCCTCATTGCTTCTATCTCAGATCAGAGAGAGCATCAGATAATAGAAAGTGGGGGAGTTCAGAAAGATGGAACTCTTTCCCCTTTATTGACTCGATTAGATCTTGGGTTTTTATCTCAATGCTTCAACCATGTAATGGGAGCAATGAGAGGACACACTGAATAGTGGGGGATAGATTGCTTATCCCTACCTTCCACCAATTGCCTTACTTGAAGGACTTTTCCTGCTTAGGACAAATTTAAACAAACACAGGCATTGCCTCTTAAGGAGGACTTCAGACAGTTTGCCCGGTCAAATAACAGACCGGGTCTCCAGACTACATGAAGGAGAAAGGTTTATACCTCAAAGCAAATGCTAAATAGCAAAGCAAGCAAGCAAGTTCAAAGAACTTGGGCAACTAAAGTACCTGAAAAAGTCAAACTAATTAGTAGGCAGTTCAACAGTCAAAATCAAAAGGAAATGAACCAATAGTCAACCATAAACAGAGGTGCCAAGGCACAAAGCCCAAGGACTCAAGTTACATGAGTCATCCTACAAAACAAGGGTTAGCACATGATAAACAATTCAACTCAATCAAATTTGAATGATCTTTGAGGCATTGGTGCTCAACCTGAAACAATAGCTCAAATGTAAGCTCAGAAGACCACTAGGACTAGCCTAGGGTCAAAGGTGAAAGAAAAAAGTCAAACAGCAAAGGAAAGTCAACCCAATTCATGTTCAATCATGTAAGAAGCAATCTCAATTGGATTCATAATCAAATCATGCATCATTGTCATTTCATACACAAAGGAATGCAAAGCATGGCAAGAGAAAGCACAAATAAGTCAACAGCAAGACTTCATCCAAAAGTCAACCCAAACAATCTCAAAAATCATGAAATAAATCACACTCAATCCTAACATCTAGCATAGCAAGCATGTCAAATTTCATGGCATTTGGATGAGAGGAAGGCAGTCAATTAAAATCATGAAGTCAAACCAAATTCAAGTAAGCATGGTGAAAGTCAACAAGCATGGGTCAACTTCAAAAAATCATGTCAATTTGAAAACAGAAGAGAAATGAATGAGATTAACACCAATGCAAAGCTCAAAGAGTCTAGTTATCATATATGAAATTTCATGGTCATACAATATGATGTGAGAATTTCATAAAAGATTTGGCAATGTGTATCACAAAAAGTCAACAAATGACTAAGCATGGAAGAAAATTCTCAAATAAATTGGAAAACAGCAAGATTAATTCCAAGAAAAATTCATACACAAACTAGACATGTAAGAGATCATTCATGCAAAATTTGGGGTCAATTGGATGTAAGGAAGCATGTGAACAAAATTAGGGAAAATACATGATCATGGTATGACACCAAATGTAACCTCCAACTTCAAAAATTCATATCCAGCAAACCACAAATGGGAAATCCACAAACTCTATATGGAAACAAAGGTCAATGTGTCTAGTTTCATCACAAAAAGTTTCAAGGGCATTGGATGCAACATGACAATTTCACAATTGAAATGGCAAGAGATATCATTTGAGCATACATGTTGGGAAAACAATTATCATTTAAAATCCAGCCAATGAAAAATTAATTAAAAATCAAAATCAAATACTAGACACATTCATGAACATTATGGAAAAAATTGCATGATTTTTGGATGAAAATTGAGAGAGAAATTAATTTTTGAAGTTGGGTGAATAATTGGAAGCAACATGAACAATTAACATGGTGAACAAGTCAACTAAGGGTCAACGCAGTGGCATAAGTGTAAATAGGCGTCCCACTTAACTAAACTGCAGCGTTTTGGCAAGGCAAATAAAATGTTCTGATTGGCTCTCAGCCAATAGAACAGTAACGTGGCCAATGAGCTTCAAATTTCTGGTTTTAGAAACCCTTAGGGTTTACAGCAGCCATGGCAAACTTATCTTCAAGCAATCCATCAAAACGAAATTCAACAAAAGCACACAAACAATATGGCATTGGTACAGCATCATGCAACATGTAACAAACAGCAACCAACACAACATGAATTGGAGTTCTGGAAAATATGAGAGTTCATGAACGGCAGGGCACATTCATGTAATCCACAAACAAAACTCGATCAAGCATCATACAATCATCATGGTAATGAGATACATCATGCAATCACAAGCAGAAATAATGGCCAACACACATGCACATGTACAGGATTCCTGGAAAATATGTTAGGGTTTATGAACAGCAGCATTCATCATCAACAATTAATCATGGAAATTGAAGTGTCCAGAATCACGAAATTAGGCATGGCAATCAACATATCAATCATCCAGCATGCTCATTCCAAAGTTCATTTGCATTTAAACACCCTAGATATCTTAACTCGAGCAGAAACATCCATGAGCATGAAACTTTAAAGCCAAATATCTTTCAGCATACACAAGCAAAACACACGATTCAAAGCACACAACACTCAATAATGTAGAGACTACACATGGCACAGCAAAGTTTTGAGAAAAGAGTTGGTCGAAAACCTTACTTGATTTGAAGAAATCGATGGTACAGTGTTGTTTTGGTGGTTACAAGCTCAAACAATTGCTTCAGGTACTTGGAAATGATGAATGGTTGGATAGTTTTAACTCATTGATGCTTGAAAATCACCACATCATGCTCTGCCATTGTTGATAGCTTGAAGATGCAGAACAAAAGAGAAGGTTCCAGCTGGGATTTTCTGCTTGGATAAGCCTACAAATGTTATCTAGATGATGGAACCATGAAGAAAGCTCGAAGGTTTTTGAGAGTTCTACTCAGAAATTCTGTTTTTGCCAAAATTCCAAATGAGAGAGTGATAGGTTTTTTGGTCGGGTGGCTGCAGCTTGCTTGGTCTCTAGGGTTGTGAAATCAGCAGAAAATTGACTTTATGTAGTCTGTTTATCATTGGTTTAAGGCATGCTAATCTTGCTTAGCTCAAAATGAAGTATTTGCATTTTTACTAATTGTGAGCAAATGGAAATGGAGGTGTGTGTTTGTGGTCGAAATGGGGCTTGAAACCAGCTGCAAACAGACCAAGCCTTTTGCTGTTTGATGTTGCTTAATGAACTGCTCACTTGGTTTTGCTTAATGAAGCTATTTTGCATATTTGCCAATTATGCACCTCTTGCCAAAATTATGGTATAATGGTGATATGAACATGATTTAGGGCTCTAGGCAAATCACAAATGATGTTTCCAAGCATTTCCAATTGGCCAAAGTGTAAAAAAAATCAAAGAATCAAAAAGTCAAAGTTTGGTCAAACTTGATTTTTAAATGGAAAAGGTCAAAAAATGCCATTTTGATTGGCAAGGTTTTGGTTCATGAAATTTATATTTTTGGAAAGAGGAGGAAAAATGTGGTTTGTAGGAAAAAACCTCACCAAATTTGGCCTTATGGTTCATGAGTTATGGCTCTTTGAAGTTCACAAATTTCTGAAATTGAATTGATCATATCTTGACAACCACACATGGGATTTGAGAGTTCTTGGACTTTTTGAAAATGGGAGAACAAGATCTTCAACTTTCATGTTGGGAAAAAATTCATTTGAAGCTTGTATCATGATGTAAGTTTAAGATCAAGAAGTTTCCATTTTTGGCAGTTGAAATTACAGGTCCACTTTCTATTTCTGGAAATTTTCTGTTTGACTTGATTTTCTTCCATGATGAGGTTTGACATGATAGATGAGGCTTATACAAGCATGAATGAGCTCCTTCAGATCAATTCTATCCATCAAATCCTTGATTAAATCCACAGTTGACCAAGTTTGACTTTTCTAGGGTTTTGGATGATTGGACCACTTCTGATGAATTCCAAACCCTAATTCCTTGAGAACTTGACTTCAAATGATGTCCCAAGTTGTATGAACTCTTGATTATTGACCATGGTGCCCAAATTCTGCAAGAATGGCCACCATTCATTGCTTTGACTGACTGTTGACTGTCTTTGACCTAATTGGCTGATAATTGCTTCAACTGCAAGCAACAAGGTTAAACTGACAATATTTTTGTACTTTTTGGTTAGTAAACATATGAAAGCAAAGATATACAAATGCAAAGTATGCTTGGTGATCAAGAAATCAACCCACAAGGCAACCTACCCACTAGGAGGGGAACTAGGGCATGCAATGATCCTTGAGACAATGATATGATATGTTATGGGCCATGAGGGATCTTAGGGCCCAAAATTGGGGTCTTACAGATAATACTTATGTGTACAATTGCCCTTTTGCCCTTATGTCTATATTGAACACAAGGCATAGACCGTGTCATCCTTGTCCAGTTCAATATTGGGCCCATAGACATTTATCCTGTTACACAGGATGGGCAAATTCCATCTAGGTCACTCATGTCCCTTAGCATGTTTCGTGGAGTACCCATCAACTGTCTTTATGGTCATCCAGTTACGGACAATGTTTGATCAGCAATAAGGCACTCGACTCTACATCTAGAGTTCATAGTGGTTTCAGGTCGAAGGGTGGTATACACCATTATCACCATGAGAATAACTTATGACACTTTGCATAGCATTCTATATAGTATTCTCATAGCGGGTCAATCCAGTATAAATATTACTCTTAATATTCATACCTATGTTTCAGACTTGATAACTCCTTATCCATGATCCATGAGATGTGATCATCAGTCTATATACATAATAGTCTTAATGCTTTAATGTTATCCCACTTCACAATAAAGCTCGACTACGGATACTTTAAGAATAGTGTCCTTATGTTTAATGTGATCTCATGATTAAGTCACACTTGATACATTAAACGGACTAGCTATTCTAGGGACTTTATTAAACAAACATAATAAAGAAAAAGCCTTTTATTATTAATAAATAATTCGATACAAGTACCAAAAGTATTGGCCTCTAAGGCTTACACCAACATGTAGATGGTCGATGTCAATGTAACTGTTATTTCTTATTACTATTTAAGTAGATTTAATTTCTAGTTTTATGGGTCGCATTTGTAACATTGTAGAGGGAAAACACTCAAAGTACCAAGCGTTTATAGAAAAGAGTTCATTCCTACAAAAATGTATGCTTGCATCTACATTTACCTTCAAGCAATTTAAATTACCAAGTCTTTTTATTTGCTTTGCCATTTATGGTTTATCTTGTCTTTCATTCATCTATTTTAATTGCACCTTTTACAAGCATTTCCTGTCTATTGTTTTCTTAATCCAAACATTTAAATAAAATATCCCATAAACTTAACACTTAGTCTAGGATTTTGTAGTCGGTCCTGCAAGTAAACCTCAATAAGAGGCTAGAGATTGTTCGTGCGAAAACCCGTGCGAACAATATACTAACATATGTTTAAGTATGCAGGATCATAAGCTTAAAATTCAACTCAGAATTGACCCTGATGAAAGCATATGTAGAGAAGCTAAAAGACTCGTACTCTCTGAATCTGATGACTCTGAACATGGTATCTCAACTTCTGAAGGAACAAAATCTAAAAGTGGTATTTCAGCTTCTGGTGACAACTCAGACTCTGGAGACCTCAGCTAAAGGTGCTTAGCTTCTGATTCGTACTCTATCTCCATAGCAGATCAATCTTGTCAATGTCAAACTTATGGAAAAAGTCAACTAGAGTTTCTTAGTGCAATGCTCAATAAAAGTTAGTGCGATCTCTTAGGTATGCCCTAACATCTTGGTTGTTACCTAGTTTGAGAAAAATGAATTGGACAAAGTTATTATACAATGGATGAAGATCTTAAGAGGGTTGTCTTCCAACTTCTCTCTTGAAAATGCTTCTCAACAAAGAACACTTGTGTAAGTTACTTTCCAATGACTCTTTTTTTTGCCTCTATAAAAAGGAGTTGAAGATTTGAAGGAAGGTTAACACCTCACGAATAATCTAAGAAAAGTAACTTTGAGCTAAAGTATTTATCTGTGTAATGCACACGTTCTTAGGATTTCTTATCTTTGTATATCTTAGAAATCTTAAGTTGCTAAGAATATTTGTGGTTGTTGTATCACTTATATACCTCTGATTTACATCAAGTATAGTTGTTATCTATTCTCCAAAACTATTTGTTTAAAGAGTATAAGAAGTCTCTTGCTCGTTTGCTTGAGCAATGGAAGTCTCTGGCTAGTGTTCTTGAGCAGTGGAAGCCTATTGCCCGTGTGCTTGAGCAGAAGTCTCTTGCTAGTTTGTTTGAGAGAAAGTGTCTTTCTAGTGTGATTGAGTAGTTGAAGTCTCTTGCTAGTTTTCTTGAGCAAAGTGAAATCGATTTGATTATAGTGAAAACCTCTCGTTGGACAATGGGACTTGACTACTCTCAATTTAGGAGAGGAACCAGGATAACTCTGTGTGTTGCTTTGTTTCTTGCTTCTAAATATTATTCATTTTGCTGCTATCAACTCTAAGATCAGATTTTAAGCGTGTTCAGATTTTGAAGTTAGTATCTCAGAAGAGAAAAAAGAATTAAAAGACACAATTCAACCCCCCATTCTTGTGTATTTTTCTCACCTTCAGCATCTGCTAGTAGTGGGTGGGTATAGCATTTGTGGTGCATAACCGACACATGTAGTATGATCAAGGGCTTATAATGTGTACATATTTCCAAGACAAACTCATCATGACAAAGCATTCCATGTTACGTGTACTCCCCATGTTTAACGCTTGAGGGACTCTCCCTCCAAGTATCGCTTCAGGGGCTCTTCTCAAAGCTTTGCTTGAGGGACCCGCTTCACTTGAGGGACTCAATCCCAAGCCTCATTTTAGGGACTCTCCCTCCAAGCCTCGTTTGAGGGACTCACCTTATAAGCCTTGCTCCCATAAGTTTCACTTAAAGAAGAGATCAGTGTTCACCCGATTAAATTTCTTCTCCCTTCCCAGGCCTCGTTCTTAAGTGATTATGGATTGAGATAACTTTTATTGGGCCCTATAGGGAAGCAACCCAGAATTTGATCGGTCCAAAAGTGCCACGAAAGTGCCATAAGATAGAAAGAGTGGGTCGCCCAACTGGGATTTTGGGTCGCTCGATTGGAGCTTGGGTTAGTTATCCCTGGTCCATGTCCCTCACAAACTAACTACCTCAGTAAGTGACAAGTGAGGTGTCCCCGAAAGGGATGGTTTGATTACGATTGTTTAGAAAACTTCTCCTATGATCTATGATGGAGAATAAACATGTCTACACCCATGTATCCGCTAAGGAGTTTAGGGAAGACCATTCTCTTTACTTCATTTTAGCCTAGAGACCATGACTATAAATATTTCAACCCTTAAAATTATGAGAAATATTCACAAATTTAGAGATTTTGATACACAACTTCTTTACGTATTCTCTCTTACTTTC
Source organism: Lathyrus oleraceus (assembly GCF_024323335.1). Taxonomy (NCBI): domain Eukaryota; kingdom Viridiplantae; phylum Streptophyta; class Magnoliopsida; order Fabales; family Fabaceae; genus Lathyrus; species Lathyrus oleraceus. Next base: position 358,558,206 of record NC_066579.1, read on the forward strand.
TTCTACGTAAGACAATTTGTCATTCATTGTATTTTAAATATTGAATTATGCCAAATAATTTAATTCTTATGCTAACTTGTACATAAGTGATTAGATGTCGCAAGTTCGAACTCATGCCTTTAAATTAATGTCCTTACACAACTGACATTTGTCTTAATTAGTCTATGATCCATAAATTATATCATTTATGAATTTAATTGTTATAGATTGTGTTAGCTCATATTTTCGACGCCCATTAAGAATTACCAAAAAAGGAAATCATATGTATAGCTGATTTTCAAGGAGGTGATATTCGACCAACTGGTGATGATTCGACTGGATAAGGGTAATAAGGATCAGCATACAGTTGAGACTCCAAAAAGATCTCTTAAAAACGGTTGAAAACGGTTTTCTATCAAAGATTCAAAATTAAAATAAGGGAGGGAACTTCGCCCTTATCAGAAATCATTGTGAGTACACGTGGAGCATAATGAATAGTTGCATACATGCAAGGCGCCATGTGTCTCGACGTGATTGAAGAACCATCAGAAACAGTTATCTCGATCCAGTATAAATATAGAGTCTTAGTGTTAGAAAAAGGGTGTGTGTCAAAGTATGTACAAAAACCTGTAAATTTACCAAGTACTCGTGTGAAGAAGAATCGTAAATCACAGAATGTACGTTTATTTACACCATTGTTAGTTACTTTAAAGCAATACAAATATATCTTTACTTTTTTTTCCAGAAACACACTTCTTTACTTCTTCATTCCAAACGCTCTTCTTTTACTTCGTCATTTACAATCTTAAGATTTACTTGCTTTTAACATTTACTTTTGTTAGTTGTTTATTGCTACAAGTCCTTTACAATTTCTCTCATTCATATCAACCCTTTTATTAGTTTTCAAACTCTAATTTTACGCTTACTATTGGAGTGTTCGTTATTACCAAAACTCATTTTTCAAAACAATTAACACATGTCCTAGGATCAATCTGATCGATCCTGCAAGTAACCAAATTTAGAAATTTGGAAGATCAGCGGTTGTTTACCGATTTTCAAGGTAAACAAATTGGCACACCCAGTGGGACCAGTGCTAACGTTACGAATTGTATGTAGTTCTGGTTACTAAGTTTTTTTTTGGGAAAAGATTCATTGTATGTTATTAAGAAGTGGTAAAGTAGCCATAAACAACGAACAACGATCGGGGAGAGAATCCCATACGAGGATGGTAAATGTGAATGCGCCAGATACCCTAAACTTTCAAAATCCATTAACTAGTAACATAACTCCCCCTTCTTCTTCGATAGGGGCAAACACGGCCATAACGCATGTGTCCAAAGTAGTTTTGTTTATGGTGTGTTCGATGCCTACGCATTCGATCTCCCATACTGAACCAATTTTAACCTACATTGGGCCTAGGGGACCTCCCCATACTCCCCCACCAATTAGAGATAATCCAAATAGGCTGTTGGTACCCCCTGGTTTCTCAATACCATTTGGTAGTCGAGAACAAGCGTATGGAATGCCAACTTCAGTAATGGCCAATTTACACAATGATGGTTCTACTTTTTCAGAACCAGTGGTTAACATAAATTCTCTAGTACAAGGGTCTAGAGTTAACATGGGTCGAACTAACCAATTATCAGGTTTGAGACACCCAACACAACTACCTACTCTTACCAATAACTCTGCGACAGTATGGAGGCAACATATGGACGAAAGAAACCATGAAATGGTTTAGATGTTGACCTAGACTTTGACCACCGTATTGAATCCTCTGATTCAAAATACGACTCAGTCGAATCGACAGATGACAACACAGATGGCGCGAATGTATGGATTCCTTTGTGTACCGCAACACCAACGACACTCTCCTAGAGATTGGGTAAGAGAAAATCAAGAAGCCACTTTTGAAGAAGACCTCATTATTAACAAGACCTCACAAAACCAAGGGGGAGTAGTAGCACCCCCTAGGATCAAACCACAAATACCCATGGAACCAAGGGTATTAATGGTGAATAGATACCAAAATGTCAATGATATCATATGGCAAGTTCGACATGACGATGTGGCAGCAAATAATAATCTAGCAGCTAATCGAAAGAACTATGGTTCGAAATGGGGTAAATTTCGGCCTTAGAAGGCCAAATTATACGTCACCTTTGTCAGAGTATATCTTGCAGGCAGAAGCACCCCCTAAAACCAAATTCCCAAAAAGTTTTCTAGGGATACCACTGAATCCACTGTCGAGCACGTGGCTAGATATTTAATATAGGCAGGAGATATGTCAAACAATGAGAGCCTTAGGATAATTTTTTTTCCAAGTTATCTCACAAATAATGCTTTCACATGGTTCACCACCTTTCCCTAAAGTTCGATCCACACTTGGAACCAAATGGAAAGAATGTTCCATGAGCAGTTTTACATGGGGAAAACAAAGATAAGTTTGAAGGAATTGGTTAGTATCAAGCAAAAGTTCACTGAGCTAATTGATGACTATCTAAATAGGTTTTGATTACTCAAAGCTAGGTGTTTTACACAAATACAAGAGCATGAACTGGTTGAAATGGCCATTGGGGGCCTCGAATATTCGATTAGGAAGAAATTAGATACTTAATACCTGAGGGATATGGCCCAATTGGCTGATAGGGTTCAACAGTTAGAACGTTTGAAGGAAGAAAAGGCCAGGGAAAATAAAGGTAAATGGGTAGCCTATGTCGATTTCAGAAATGATGATGAAGGTTCCTGTCACGGACTTTCAGACTTCGATGATAATGAGATCGACCTTGCGGAGTTGGCACAAGGGCCACCATATGCGTGCAAAGTGTTAGCACCTTCGAATGGGAAAAATCCTGTCGAACCAGAAAAGAGTGACAAACTTCCTAAGAAAACTTATACGTTCGACGTTACAAAATGTGATGAAATTTTTGACTTGTTAGTCAAGGATGGTTAAATGATAGTACCTCTGGGTGCTAAAGTACCTCCTTTAGAGCAAAGAAAGAAAATACGATTTTGCAAATACCATGGTTTTCTAGGTCATAAAACGTATCAATGTTTTCTTTTCAGGGATCTTGTGCAAAATGACATCCAGGAAGGAAGACTCAAGTTCAGAGACAAAACACGGAGCCAGATGAAGATCGACTCTGATCCTCTACAAGTAGCTGAAGCCCATTATACTGAACCTGAAGAAGTGAACCTTATTGAATTCGCTGAAGATTTCAACATGATTGAAGTCACTGAGGACTTCGTCAATGGACCTGTTATGGCGAAGGTTCATGAATACTTCGAGCAAAATCCTCTTAATGATTTTGCTCAAAAGGCTACAGGAGATATCACCAACAAAAATGTTGATGCCTCCAACGCTGAGGACACTGAAAGTTCAAAACTAATGATGATCACCAAAGAAACCGTTGATGGTTTCGTCCAGATGGACAGGGCCACTAAGGGCCTTGAAATACAATTCCAAAGGTTAGATATCATTGAAGATATCCACATGGAGGTCAATATGGTCGATGTATCTCAAGAGACCTCTATGGAGGTCGATGATGAATATCGATAAGAGGAGTATAACAAAATCACATTCCCTCATGAGGAAGAAACGTTGTCTGACTTCCTCCGAAGGTGTCAGAAAAAGAAGTCGGAAGTCATGTTGTGCCCTTGGTGCAATGTTGTATTCGACAAGAAAGCAACTCAAAATCTTGAAGGGGTTATGAAAGTAAATCACCGAGATGGTCGCAAAGCCGTCCAAAATCATTAGGTGGGTAAGTGAAGAAGGGATTTTGAACCCAGGAGATATCCTGATCCAAGACGACCCATGGTGAGACTTGGTGAAGCCAAGCAAGCAGGGCCAGATATTAAACCCATTTCCTTCAAGTCTAGTGTCGAAGGGTCAAATGGAAAGTGGGTCAAGCCAACTGATGGCAGGAAACACGTGGAAAATGGCAGAACTTCGAGGTCGAGAGAGGTTCGTCATTGGCTTATCGCAAGGAGTTTCGGGTTGACAAAAGGACCTCACATGTGTCTGAGAACTATAAGGGAAAGAACCCTATGACCAGATCTCAATGGAGGAGAGAACAAAGAAGGAGAAAAGCCCAGAGAGAAACTGGTGAGAGAGACCAAGCTGAGTCGAGTACCAATGTGATTGTGAAGAAAATGGAAGACTCAAGCTTCGTCAAAAGAAATCTCAATAATCCAGTTAAAACAGCCAGTGAAAGACACAATCAAGTGTCCGCTGAAGATGAAATCCTGACTGACAACTTCGACTCAGAGTCGGAAGCCTCCCTAGATATCCTAATCGGGGTAGTATCCGTGATGCCAAGGGAATTCGATCGGATTACTGAAGTCGAAGATACCGACAACATCACAAAGAGAGAAATGGTTGCTCACAAGCCAGTGTGTTACTATGTGATGAATAATGGTTGTGTTGAAGAGGAAAACACCTTTTTCGAGAGGCCTAGCGAATCCATAATGAGCCACCTTAAACCCCTCTTCATCACTGGAAAAGTCGAAGACGTCCCCGTTAATAAAATATTGATGGATTGTGGAGCGATTGTGAATTTAATACATCACCGCATGCTGAGAAAAATTGGCAAGTATGATACTGATGCCAAACCTCATAATATGGTGCTAACCAACTGTGAAGGTAAAATCGGTTCCACTATGGGAGTCATCCAAGTAGAATTAACAGTAGGGACAGTCACAACATCCACAATGTTTATGATTGTGGAAACAAAGGCTAACTACAATATGTTGCTTAGAAGGGAGTGGATACATGGGGTCAAAGATGTCTCATTCTCAATGCACCAGAGGATAATAATTTGGCGCCTAGATGGCATTGTCGAAAACATAGAGGCGAATTAGGGGTACTTTAAAACACCTATCAATCATGTCGACAAGCGTCAATTTGACAATTATTTGGCCATCATAGCTCCCTGTGATTAGGCTGAGTTTGCATTCACCCCTGACGATAATGCTTATTGTTCCCTGTCACTGCACCCTCACTATGGTTTTCGTTGGGACAGAGAAATAGTAGGAGAATATGACTTCGGATTTTTGGGAGTGTCTGGAATCGAGCCCACAGAATGGGGAAGTGAATTCAGTAATGATGACTGAGTCTACAGCGTTAAAAAGGATTTCGGCTTACATAGCCGAAAGCAAGCAACAATTGGCCTTAGAGGCTGAAGTCAAAAGCATGGTTGTCGAAGCCAGTGAAGTTTCTCAATCGATAGGTCCTGGGAAGGACTTTGACCCAATGCAACCTGACAAGGGTCACAATAAAGAGAAAGACCAAAGGCTCGATACGATCTACGACGAAGAGCCTTTGGGTTTTGAGAAGGATGCACTAGCAATAAACATTAAAATGATGGCTCAGGATCCCCTCGAAGAAGTAGAATTGGGAGAGGGAGTGATAAAAAGGCCAACTTACATTAGTGTCAATATCCATCCTCAACTCAAAGTCGAAGTGGTCCAGTTGATGAGAGAGTTTAAGGACTATTTCGCATGGGACTATGATGAAATGCATGGTTTGAGCAGAGAACTGGTCGAATTGAAATTTCCGATCAAGCCTAGAAAGAAGCCTGTGAAGTAGAACCCAAGGCAATTTTCCCCAGCAATACTCTCGAAGATTAAAGAAGAAGTCGAAAGGCTCCTTCGCTGCAATTTCATTCGCACGACCAAGTATGTCGAATGGTTAGCTAATATTGTACTAGTTGTAAAAAAGAATGGTACTTTAAGGGTTTGCATAGATTTTAGAGATTTAAATACTGCAACCCTAAAAGATGAATATTCAACGCATGTGGCAGAAATGCTAGTCGATTTCGCTGCAGGCTATGAATATTTAAGCATGCTTGACGGGTATTCTGGGTATAATCAAATATTTATTGCTGAAGAGGATGTCCCGAAAACAGCATTTCGACGCCCTGGAGCCTTAGGCACCTACGGATGGATGGTGATGCCTTTTGGTTTGAAATATGCTGGGGCAACCTACCAAAGAGCGATGAATTCGATCTTCCACGATTTTATAGAGACTTTTATGCAAATCTATATAGATGATATTGTCATTAAGTCTGTTTCAGGGAAGAGTCACATAAACCATCTTCGAATATCTTTTTAGAGGATGAGAAATCATGGTGTAAAAATGAATTTTAAAATGCGCCTTTTGTGTGCAGGCTGGGGATTTCTTAAGCTTTATGGTCCACAAAAAGTGGATCGAAATAAATAAGAATAAGACCAATACCATCATGGAAGCGAAAGCGCCATCAACGAAGAAAGGTTTGCAGTCGCTACTAGGCAAGATCAATTTCCTAAGGAGATTCATCTCAAACCTTAGTGGGAAGACACAAGCTTTTTCACCATTGCTTCGACTCAATAAGGAGGGGTTCGAATAGGGGCAGGCTCAACAAGAAGCATTTGATAAGATTAAAGTATACTTGAGTCATCCACCAATCTTGACACCACCTTGTAGAAACAAAAGTATGAGATTATATATATCTGCATCTGACAAGACTTTAGGGAGCATGCTGGCTCAAGAGGATGATAATGGTGTCGAAAGAGCCATCTACTACCTCAGTAGAGTCTTAAATGATGCAGAAACTAGGTATAGCATAGTTGAAAAATTATGTTATGCTTGTATTTCTCTTTTACAAAATTGAAGCATTATATAAAACCTTTTGATGTTTATGTTTCATCTCATTTCGAAGTTATTAAACATATGTTATCCAAACCAATTTTGCATAGTCGAATTGGGAAATGGGTGTTAGCATTAACTGAGTTTTCTTTAACATACATGCCATTAAGAGCTGTTAAAGGACAAGTGGTAGTAAATTTTATAGTCGACCACTCCATAGATGCCAACACATTGAACTATCTCGAATTGGAACCTTGGAAGTTATACTTAGATGGGTCTAGTCACAAGGATGGTACATGCATAGGGGTTGTAATTATTTCTCCTAATAAAATCCCAACAAGATTCAAGTACAAAGTAGAGGGTATCTGCTCACACAATGAGGCTGAATATGAAGCCCTCATAGCAGGACTTGAAATATTGTTGGAATTATGGGCAACTCGAGCCAAAATAATGGGTGACTCATAGTTAGTCATAAAGCAGATCACAAAGGAATATATATGTATTAAGGAGAATTTAATTATGTACTTCATAATAGCCAGTCGACTGTTAAAAATATTTGAAAAGCTATTATTCGACATATACCTCGACTAGAAAATCAAGTGGCTAACAATTTAGCTCAGATTGCATCCGGGTATAAAATTTCAAAAGAAAATTTGCAAAAATTCATCGAAGTTAGAGGAAAGGTCGTGGAAACCAGATTAATACCTCTAGACTTAGAAAAGACAAAGTTGCGATATGTTGAACTTCGAAATATTGGCATTAAACAATTTGACAGATGAAGATTGGAGGAAACCAATAGTGGTGTATCTGCAGAATCCAACGGCGTTTACTGATCGAAAAACCAGGTATCGAGCATTGAGTTATGTTCTTTTGGGTATATAGTTGTTTAAAAAGTCTCCTAAGGGAATTCTGCTTAAGTGCCTCAGTGAGTCAGAGGCGTACTTAGCCCTTTCGACTGTCCATAGTGGAACGTGTGGGGCACACCAAGTTGGTCATAAGATGAAATGGCTTTTATTTCTCCAAGGGATGTATTGGCCTACTATGTTAAAAGACTGCATTGAATTCGCAAAGGGATGGCAAGAATGTCAGATACATGCAGGCATGCAACACGTTCTTGCAAGTGAATTACATTTTATCATCAAGCCTTGGCCATTTAGAGGTTGGGCTTTAGATTTGATTGGGGAAATTCGACCTCCATCATCTAAAAGTCAAAGATATATATTGGTGGGAGTTGATTATTTTACGAGGTGGATTGAAGCTATATCCTTACCAAATATGAATCAAGAGGATGGGATCGAGTTTATCCAGAAGCACATTATTTATAGATTTGGAATCCCAGAGACGGTTACAATGGATCAAGGGTCAATATTCACTGGTCGGAAAATGCAAGAATTTGCCAAAGAAATGGGTTTCAAATTGTTAACTTTGACGCCTTATTATGCTCAGGCCAATGGACAAGGCGAAGCCTCCAACAAAGTGATCATTGGTTTAATTAAAAAGCATGTAGGGAAGAAGCCTAGGAATTGGCATAAAATTCTAGACCAGATTCTATGGGCATGTCGTACCTCTCCCAAAGAGGCCACTAAGTCAACCCTTTTTCGGCTAACCTTTGGCCACGATAATGTTCTACCAGTAGAAATTCACCTACAATCTATAAGGATTCAAAGGCACCATGAACTTCTAACATAATCATATTGGAGCATGATGTTGGATGAATTGGTTGACTTAGATAAATAAAGGTTAAATGCCTTGGAGTTATTAAAACGGCAAAAGAAGAGAATAGAAATCTCTTATGATAAGAGGGTAAAAGTCAAAAGTTTTACGCCTGAAGACTTGGTCTAGAAAGTGATCCTTCCAATGGATCGAAACGATAGAGCCTTGGGGAAATGGTTCCCAAAGTGGGAAGGCCCTTTTCAGATTCTGCAGGTATTCTCTAATGGTGCCTATGAAATCGAAGATCTTAATGAAGATAAAAGGATTCTAAGAGTGAATGGAAATATTTGAAAAATATAAACCAGTACTCCAAGAGATAAAAATAAGAGACGAATAGTTATATAAGTAAAGCAAAGTCAATATGGTAAAAATGCCAAAATTCATTATAAATAAAAAGTTATCCTTACATGCAAAATAGACAAGGAAAAACTAGAAAGGAAGTTTGGCTTTGATCTTAAGATACTTGGATTTAAGAAGCTCTTGATGTTTTTCGCACAAAGATCTCTTCGATCATAGAAGTTTGAGGTCAGACTCAAGTTGTCGAGCCTGTTCTATGATAGCTCTTTAGCCATTAAAGCTTCATCAAACTCTAAGAGTTGATCTTTGCTTCTTTCATCATCAGAAATCTTCGCCTGGAGTTCTTCTAATTGCTTCCTCCAAGAAGCAATGTTACGATCATGACCTTCGATATTTTCTTTGTTTTTCTGTTTGGTCTGCTCCAATTCCATCACCTTATTGGTATATTCGACGGCAGCATCCCAAGCAACAGCCTCAGAACAGAACTTCTTCTCAGTTTCCCCTGTGAGCTAAGGTAACAACTTATGATCCGCAATAGCTTGGTCGATCATAATACTTATCTCCAATATAACATTGGCCACTTTAGGAGAAGTTTCCAATAGGTCGACTTGGTTAAGAAGAACCTTTAGAGTTAAAGGGGCAGAGGGATCAGCCAGCAACAACAGAAACAAGTCACCTTTGAAGACTTTGTCTTTAATCTGATAAAGTATTTCATCTGTATGAGTGCTTGAAGGTTAATCTTCAGACACTGAAGTACTAAGGCTTTTGTCAGAGGAACTTTCCTTGCAGCTTAACATAACCTTCAAATACTCAAGGGGTTGGCTTCATTTTAGAATAGTCAGTCTTTCTGCAGAAAGACCTCCAGTACTACTTGTCGAAACTCCGGCCATTAGAACAACTGCCATAGTTGGAGTGACAAGAGTTTGAGTTTGAGCTTGCTTTTCGCCTGCATTAGCCTCTCTCCCTTCAAAGCCTTCGTCATCATCAGGGATTGCGATTGGGTTGCCTTCATTCTCCTCCTTCATAGTCGTATCCTCGACATCTCCACCTTCTCCCTAAGGATTGTTTGTTCCTTCAGAGTTATGTAAATCATCCTCAAGAGCATCTTCGTCTTCAACTAGTTCATCCACAACCATGGGTTATGGATTGCCTCTAGCCTCACCTTCTTCGATTGAAGCAGTTTCGTGACCGGAGTCACTGGTGTGAGAATGTTGAGTAGCAGTCTTTAGTGGTGAAGCATCAAGGTCACCAGAGGGAGGTTGGTTAATCTCACTTATAGACCCTTTTTCTGATGATGGTCGATAAGTGGGCTCACTAGCACTATTCAAAACATATGGTACAGAGACAGGTGCATAGGAGGTTGTAGTCTTGGTTCGAGCGATAGTGCTTACGCCACCCTGAAATCAATACAATCGAAACTATAAATGGCAAAAGACGGTAAAAATATTATGTAAGGTAGAGAGAAGTTTGTTATACCTTGTCACCTTCGACCCCAGAGCTGGAGTTGTCGCTCTCACTTTGGGTCGCTGCTATCTTCGCCATTTCTTCAGGAGTAGGCTCTTGGATAACAAGTGCAGCAGGCCTTTTCCTTAGAAGTTTTGTTAGAGGATGGTTCAAATTATCGGTGGCCTTTGGTTGTTGCTTCCTCTTCCTAGAAGTTAGGTCGAGAACCGACGACAAATCCTCTTCATCTGATTCTATTATGACGGGGATGTCAGCAGGTTTTTGGATTTTTAGAGGGCTTACTGGAGGTTTTCGAGCAGTCTGAGTTAAGAATGGGAATATTAGCATCATTAAAGCACAACAAAAGCAAAAGAGATGAGAAAGAAAAAGTATACCTTTACAGGCTTGCTGCCTCCTTCAGTCCTCGATTCGACTGGTCTCTTGGTGGTGGGTTTTTTAGGTGGAACCCTGATGGCTAAATAAAAACAACATAAAACAGTTAGTGTTAGCTAAAAGTAAATGGCTTGAAAATGGAATGTACTTAGAGGAAAACCTCTAGTGTCACACCTTTATATATGTCCGATTCGATTCGGACATCCTCGACCCCTATATGAAGATGCCCTTTGAAACTGTCTAGAGTATGCTTAGTCGTAACCACCCGCTGAGTTTTTTTTCTGAGATTGTTGTCGAAATATTTTAATGGAATCTCCACAAATAAACCAATATGGAAATGGAGGGGAAATGGCCACTCTGAAGTCAGTATTAGGCAATGGAGGAAACTTTGAGGGAAATAATTCAAGAGCCATTTCATAGTGTTTCTCATGAGGAACGTATGAAGGAATCTTTAGGTTTTCCATTTTCTTTGAAATTTTTTCTTTAAGTGTGATAGCTGCTTCGCGGATGGTTCGACTAAGATCATCAGGCCTATAGGAAGTTTCAAAGTAGTTTTGAAAAGCTTGGATTTCTTTTATAAACGTGTAAGTAACTTTTCTGGTCTTTTCCTGCACAAGAAGAAAAGCTTTGTCAAATAGTTGAATGAAAGAGGTGACATCACAAAATTCTTCGACGTAATATTTAGTCCACCATTTCCCAAACTCTCGACTACAGAGGAAGTTGGGCTCGAAGTTGAACGGAGTAAGCTGGGTTCTGCCAGTATATCTGGCTATTTGTTTGAGGGCAGTAGCTTCGTTATGGACTGCATTATGGAGAAAGAGACTATCCTTTTTGTCATACAAACACTTTGGAAGAACCTGAACTAACCCAAATTGTCGAGCGACAAGGTTGGGTTGATAGGTTATCAAAGTAACCTGAACCTTCGAAGGGTTGAGTCGAAGGGTTAGAATCCTAGGGGTCAAAAAGGCTTCCCAAATCAGCAAAGATTTTGTCTCCTGTTTCTTGGATGGAGATGGGAAGGTCCTGGTAAACCATTTGGGATCGTGCTTTCTGAAGGCAAATGGGGCCATGCTCGAAGTGAAAACATGGCGCTTAGCAAACATAATTAGATATCCCATGAAAGTCGATTGAAGGGTTTGTCCTTCATCATTTGGAGTCAGCTGAGCTAGCCTCGTGCCTTCGACCCTTTTGTTCTTGATCTCCTCAACATCTTCGCCAATGAAGCCTTTGTTCGACAGACTGGCCTCAAAAGTGGCATTTATCCAAAGTTGCAATAGCCAGAAAGGGCCAGATAGAAGAAGGTTTCCTTTGTCCCCCAAATTTTTTAGTTGAGCCACTCCATCGCTCAAGGATTCATAAATACTTGCCAAGATCATCTCACTTAGACAGATATCATGCCCAACATGTAGTTGGTTTGCCAAAGTGAGATATTTCTTGGCAACTTGCAGGGATTTCGAACAAAAAATAGAGTGGGACAACCACAAGGCCGAAAAGGCTATATGCTCCACGTCAGAGACGACGTCAGTGTCTTTATCATGATAATGAGAAATGTGCATAGAATATACTGCTCTGGTGGTCGAAAAGGCGATGGTGTCCATAACATCAATTTCGGGATCATAGGTGTGTCCAATAGGCTTTAGCCCTGTGATAGCGGCTAAGTCGAAAGGGTTGGCATGGCCATACCACAAGGAAAGTGGAAAGTGTAGTGTGTACTGTCCCAGAAGTACAAGGAAGAAATCAACATAGGAGTGTTGTACTATAAATTCAGCTTCGACGGCATAATCAGGTCATAAATTCTTATGTCTTTCCAAGCCCGAGCCTTAGCTTTCTCTACTTTATTTAACTAGTCTAGATAATCAGTAGGGTCTTTAAAGGTGGGAGGAGTAGCACGAAAAGCTCTAAAACCATTATTCATAAATCTTCGATCTATAATATCACCAGCCTTAGGGTTTTCAGTGGAGGTGATTTCAGTTCTAGGGTTTCTTGCCTGCCCTATTGGTTTACATTTGTGATAAGAAGGGAAAAATTCTCTAAGCTTACTAGGATCAGCATCTAAATCATCTAAGGGTCCATATAATGCATAACTCTTTCTAGAAATAGAGACAAGAATGCGTACCTGAGAAGCGTAAATTTTGTGTTGTTCTTCTGTTTGTGGCTCTGGTATATATTGTCGGTTGCCAATTGCAAGTGGAGCAAACAACATGGCGAATGGAGGAAGCTCTGAGATTTTCTTTGAAACTTTTGTCTTGGTGGCGGTGGTTTTGATGGATACACCTGTTCCCTTAAGAGCTTGGCTTGAGGTTGCCATTGCTAGAGATCTGAGTTTAGTTGAAGAATGTTTGAAGAAAGAAAAGCTAGAGTATTTGGAAATTCAGAAGGTGTAAAAATGTGAAATGGGTAAGTTTGTGGGTTTTATAGGCGTGCTTGGAAGAGAGAGCGTTTCAAATCAGTATTAATGGTTGACAAGTTAGTGGGACACGTGTCTTCCTTGGGCAGTGTGATGGAGATGTCAATTAATGCTTTAGCCCATGGTTTCCTAGAGTCTAGGAAACATGATGAGTGAAAAGATTCGGTTGTGGGCTGAAAGGACGTGGTTAGAAAAAAGATAATGATGACTCTGACGTCACCAGACATTTTGGAGAAACTGAAAAGTTTTGCTAACATTGGGACACTTGGTACAATGTCAGAGTTATTAAGGCGTCAAAACAAGGTCTCAAAAATGTCTTTTTCTCACAAGTGTCGAAAATAACATTTTTAGGGGGCAATTTGTTAGCTCATATTTTTGATGCCCATTAAGAATTACCAAAAAAGGAAATCATATGTATAGCTGATTTTCAAGACGGTGATATTCGATCAGCTGGGGGTGATTCAATTAGACAAGGGTAATAAGAATCAGCATACAGTTGAGACTCCAGAAAGATCTCTTAAAAACGGTTGAAAACGATTTTCGATTAAAGATTCAAATAAGGGAGGGAACTTCGCCCTTATCGGAAACCGTTGGGAGTACACGTGGAGCATAATGGATAGTTGCATACATGCAAGGCGCCATGTGTCTCGGCGTGATTGAAGAACCATCAGAAATGGTTATCTTGATCCAGTATAAATATAGGATCTTAGTGTTAGAAAAAAGGTGTGTGTCAAAGTATGTACAAAAACCTGTAAATTTACCAAGTACTCGTGTGAAGAAGAATCGTAAATCACAGAATATACGTTTGTTTACACCATTGTTAGTTACTTCAAAGCAATACAAATTTATCTTTACTTTTTTTCCAGAAATACACTTCTTTACTTCTTCATTCCAAACGCTCTTCTTTTACTTCATCATTTACAATCTTAATATTTCCTTGCTTTCAACATTTACTTTTGTCAGTTTTTTATTGCTACAAGTCCTTTACAATTTCTCTCATTCATATCAGCCCTTTTATTAGTTTTCAAACTCTAATTTTATGCTTACTATTGGAGTTTTCGTTATTACCAAAACTCATTTTTCAAAATAATTAGCACATGTCCTAGGATCAATCTGATCGATCCTGCAAGTAACCAAATTTAGAAATTTGGAAGATCAACGGTTGTTTACCGATTTTCAAGGTAAACAGATTGTCGACGATTTTAAATATCAACCAATCATTATTGTTGATTTATTAATAATTTTTAATTTTTATCATAATTATGTTTAAAATCATACAAATAAATAGTTGTGATATATGATATTGTAGCATAACAATTAAACTAATCTTTATTGTCAAACTATACTCAATACAAATTACGAAATTTTTACCAAAATAACTCAATTTTTCAAAAAAAAAATCCCAAAATAATCCTGTTTTAAAAAAATCTCACTACCCCATTTTTAGGAGGAGGCGCCAATCCAATTGGTGACTCCTCTTAAAGATAGAGTGCAGACGCCAATTGGATTGGCTAGGGCACATGGTGCAACCAATTCAATTGGCGCCCATGTGTAATTTTTCAAAGGAGGCGCCAATTGGATTGACACCTCAGTGTATTTTGCATTTTTTTGTTATAAATAGAGGTGTTGTATGAATTATTTTTCCATATCTCATTTCATCATTTGGCAATCATGTTTGGTGTTCGTCGTTGCTATGGAAAGGTGATTTATGCGAGAGACAAACCTCAGATGTTGATGCTCTTCTGGAACTTCACTATGTTCGATCAACTGAAGAAGGAGTTGGTTCATTGGTTAGATGGAAAAATACCAGAAGGGAAAAAAAATTAGAAGTATTGAGAGACTCGACAATATATTTGGTTGGGTGCGAATGAAAACTGATAAGGATGCTAAGGAAATGATATTCGGACGAGATGACATCACTTTGATTGTTGTAATCAGTTAGAAATATTATGTTTTCAGTTTGCTTATGTTATAGTGACATCACTTATGTTTTCAGTTAGAAATATTTTGTAATAAGTAACAAAAACTTAATGATATATAAAAATTGAAGGTTACAAAAATCCAATGTTACAAAAAGATTATGACCCAGATGATGCTCCTCGATTGGGATAGTTGTTCTTATTGTGTCCAGGTTGATGACATATACTACATAGTCTTATCATTTTATCTGTCGTATCCATTTATGTCCTGATACGTGTGCTGTTTGGCCGTCCTTTTTTCTTTCTATGCATCTCGTCGTTGTGCCAAACTATGTCACCTTTGTATGGAGGCTAGTATTCCTCCATTTATAGCATCGAGAAGCTTTTATTATAGACATTCATGATAGTGATAGCCTTATACACATCAAATAGATGACTGTAAGCGTCATGGCGAGTATGTGCGCATACTGCAATGACATGGGAGCAAGGAATGCGGAAGACCTGGAATTTTCCACAGTCGCACCAACTTCTGTTTAGTTTGACAACATAGGCTAAATTTGGTCTCCCCTCCTATGACGGTCAAAGACTGTTACAACGTGTGTGCTAGCTTTGATGCTCTCCTCTTTCATGACTTTCATGCAACACTCACTGGATACTTGCCCAGACATTAACACCGCACTCCATCTTTCACCTCTGGTTGCGAACATAGAAGTCAACCTGTAATAGGTTGATATGACCAAGGCGGTTATTGGCAGATTTCTAATGCCTTTGAATACGCTGTTCATGCATTACCCAAGGTTTGTTGTCATGTGGCCCCATCGACAACCTCCGTCAAATGCCCTTGTCCATTGCTCTACTGGTATGTTATTCAAGCATCTTCCCGTATCTTCATTAGACAGTCTAATCTTATCATGATAATATTAAAATGACGGTTGTGTTAGAGCATACCCAACATTCACCACCTTCATGCGAAGATTCTTATCTTTTATTGCATGCATGAAGTTTTGTGCAATATGTATAATGCAATATACATGGGTAGAAGGAGGGTCATGCCATCAGTTGTCATGATTATTGTAGGCACTCTCCATGGCAGTATGTCTATCAGAAATCAAACAAAGATTGGTTTGTGGAGCCACATGCGTTCTGAGATGTCGAAGAAAGAAACCCCAACCACCAACAGTTTCACCTTCAACCAGAGCAAATGCAATGAGAAAGACATTGTTGTTTCCATCTTGTGCAACCGCCATAAGCAAAGTACCCTTGTATTTGATGTATAACCATGTTCCATCAATTTGAATAATAGGTTTGCAGAATGCAAAATCTTTGATGCATGGGTCAAACGCCCAAAAGAGATGGTGAAAGATTCTATTACCAGTAACACAGGTTCCGTCTGGCGTCATTGCTGGCAATGTTTCCATAATTGCCACAGTTCCTGGGACATATGTTTTTAGTGCCCATAAAAACCGTGGCAATTCTTTGTATGAATTCTCCTAGTTGCTGAATACCTGTTCAACAACCTTTGTCCTCGCAATCCACGTTTTCTTGTAAGATGGAGTATACTTATATATTTTTCTGATATGAGATATAACTATACTCACCTTCACCGATGGGTCTTTGTTAACAAGCGGCAAAATGTCTTGACATATCAATGCAACGCTTAATTTACGGTGATCTTGTTCGACGTTAGTTGCAATAAAACTGTGAGGTGAGTCTATTGAAGCTATCTCCCAAGAGTCGCTTTTCTTTTTGTAAGACGCAGCCAACCGAAACTTATAAAGGATGTTACGAATTCGATGACATACCTTCTCGAATCAGTGTGTTTCACTGTAAAATCAGCAGAGTTGTTCATGTGGAATTTTTTGATAGCTCGCACACATTCTTCTTTAGTGCGGAACATGTCTCCCACCTTTAACTCGCATTCTGATCGTGGATACGGGTTATAAAAAACATTATTGGATGTTTCATCGTCATGAAGATCCATGTTTGTCATATGTTGAGGCGGATTGTAGACATGACTAGGAGGTATTGGCGATGGTTCATCATCGTCTTCAATGTCGTTGTTCAACATATGATCGACCTGTATCTCGATTTCCTCTTCTTTTTCATCAATGACGTTGACTTCTGCTTCTGCTTCTGGGTCGACGTCATCTGAGTATTATGAATTGACGTCATCAGATTCATCCTGACTGGTTATTTGAGATTGTTGAGATGGTATACATGGTTGAAGAGTAATATACAACTCAATACAATTGCAGCCAGAATGTTCATGACTAACAAACATGTATTCAACATCTTCATCATTATGTACCTTAAGCGGGAAAAACTTGCATTGACTGTTCTAAAAAAAAATATTGGATTCTGATACATGATCTTTGACACAATACCAAATCCTATGCAGGATTGTATTCTTTTTTTCAAATGCAAGAAATTTGCATTTCTCTTGATCGTAAGTCGAATGGTATCGGTGTTTCGAAAACAAAATCCGTATAACTCATACTCGTATGTCTCACCATTGTAGTGAACATTGACACTATATTTCGGTGAAGATGACATTGTAAGATTTCTGGTGCAGATGAAAATTAATTTCTTGATGTAGATGAATGTGTGTTGATTGTTGAATGTTGATAGTAAGACACTTAAATAGGTAAGTGATTTGTCTAACATGCAAGCTAGTCCAAAGTGGTGTGTCTAACATGCAAGCTAGTCCGAAATGACGTGTCAAACATGCAAGTTAGTCTGAAGTGATGTGTCTAGCATGCAAGAGAGAGTAAATCCACATGTCACACATGTAATCACTAGCTCCAAATGAATTGGTGTCTCCTTACAATCCTTGCACATGGGCGCCAATCCATTTGGCTACACCATGTCTTGCATGCATGCAGACCTCGTAATCAAGCATTCAGACCTAGTGTGTCATGCATGAGCCTATGGAGGCGCCAATTTGAATGACGACACTATGCAAGAAATGCACATGGGCGCCAATTCATTTGGCTACCACATGCAAACACATTTTTCTATGCTTCACACTTTTGCCTATAAATAGGAAGGTAACTCTAACACTTCTTCCACACCATCACTCACTACTTCCTCTACAACATCAAATCTTTCATCTCCAACAATCTTTTTCATCTGCACCAATCTCTTTCATCTCCGACAAGATGTATATCCTCACAATGGGCGAATCACACAGAGGAACAATTGAAAACATAACAACTTATGTAAGCGTTTTATTCTTTTGTTATTTGTCTAGAGTACCTTTTAATAACATATCAACTTAGTAAAGTATTTTCTTGTTTCTTTTATAGGATGTTTCAAGGTTCTGTACTCGGGTCCACGAATATGTCCACATGGACCCGATGATTCAACCGTATGTCGAACTCGCCGGTTTTGAACATATAAGCAAAATTATGTCTTGGTCGGTGGATAATAAATTCATTCTTGCATTATGCGAAAGATGGCGTCCCGAGACACACACATTCTGGTTTCCAACCGGTGAGTGTGCCATGACGTTAGAAGACGCCTACATGCTATTGGGACTGCCTATTGAAGGTAAAACTGTAAATGGTAAAACCAACTATGCGAATTCAATTTGCATGGATCTCTTGGATACTGATTTGTTAGATGATAACTCAAGAGGTCAAGGTATACTCCTTTCACGCCTTAAGTCATATTATAACAATTTACATTTAGATGAGCATTCTATCGAAGAGGCTCGAATAATAAAAACTATGTGTTACATTATGCTTTTAATTGGTTCTTTTTTATTTCCCGAAGGTAGTGGTTCTAGTATGCATATTATGTATTTACCTTTACTAAGACATGTAGATACAATAGGAAGTTATAGTTGGGGATCCGCTTGTCTGACCTATCTTTATAGCTCTTTGTGTAAAAATTCGCACAAAGACACATCTACCTTTTCTGGATGTACTCTTTTACTCCAAGCATGAGGTTGGTCAAGACTACCGTCCCTAGCGCCCGTCAACAACAACCCTTTCACATTCCCGTATGCACAAAAGTAAGTTGTTTAAAATGCTATATATTTACTTACTTTAACGATTATTATCTCTAACTAATATTTTTACCTTTATGGTGCAGATGGTCGGCACGTGGTATGAGTTATAACAGATGTCCTAGACACTGTATTATCCAGTATCGCAATTTTTTGGATCACCTTCGACCGACAGACGTATGGATAATAACCTCATTATTTCGTTATAATTTGTTAACTTCTTCTACCAAGTTTATAATTCAAGTTACTTTCACATTTTAATTCATTTGGCGTCCATACCTAAATTTGGATCATGATCATGAAGTCAACAAAGAAGACGCATCCTTATGGACTGCATGCACACCAATAATAAGATTCACAACTGTGGAGATGCACAATAGTGATCATGTGAAGTTGCAGTTCGGTATGCTTCAACACATCCCAGATCCCCCAACAAGCCTAGGAGAATGGCATATGCGCAAAGTTAACGACTAATGGAACTTTAATCCATGACAAAGCTTCGCAAGATTTGAGTGTCGCAAATGGAAGCACCGCCATGACCATGTCTTAACCGACGCAGTGATTCCATGTGAAGAAAAACCAAGTCGTACTTATATGGCTTGGTACATATCGGTTGGTTTTGAGTTCATCGCCGAGGATATGTACCTATACGATCCACGCCAACAAACTTACACACCAGACGCCTCAACATCTAACCCCCAACAACATTGTTAGATCGGATACACACAACCCCCTGCCCGTCAACCTTTCTGTTCCACAAGCACACAAACATACAACCCAAATATATCATACACTCAACCACAATACCAAGAGCATACCCCATACAACCACCAACAAATAGATCATCAACTAGAGACCCAACATCGCTTCGCACCCAACACATCACCCTACCAAAGTCGCCTTAGCCAGAACACTCAACGATCATTCAACATCAACCGTCCCTCCTCCTACCATAACCAAGAAGCCCAAACCTCATAAAACTGAAACCTCCAACAACCATATCTCTACCAAACACCCCAACAATCTTTCCAACCTTTCCTCGACGCATCATTCACACCCATGTCTCCCTTCAACCGTCCCGATCTCCCACCAATAAGTCAAACACAACCCAACTACTCTGACATGGATCATGAACTCAGCTATGGAGGTACACCTTCGATACATACTCAAGACTATGCTGATTTATCTGACTATCTCAACAGGTCATCTCCTGTAGTTGGTAGTGATGTTCCTGGCCCCTCAGATGCTCAAACACCAGTGGTGAATCATCAACGTGGATTAGGGCCACGGGTTCGGGTAGCTAGGGAATTTGGGACTGGAGGTCGGTTAGGTGATCCCGGTCATCAACATTAGACTTTTTTTTTTGTGTAAATGAGAATTTATATTAATATGAATTGGTCATATTTCGAAATTATGTATCACGTAGACTGTTTTACAAAAAAATGCAAAATACACTGAGGTGTCAATTCAATTGACGTCTCCTTTGAAAAATTACACATGGACGCTAATTGAATTGGTTGTACCATGTGTCCTAGTCAATCCAATTGGCGTCTGCACTCTAACTTTAAGAGGAGACGTCAATTGGATTGACGTCTCCTCCTAAAAGTGGAGTAGTTTTGATTTTTTTTTTAAACAAAGTTATTTTGGAAATTTTATTGAAAAACTGAGTTATTTTTGTAAAGTTTTGATAAATTAAAATATATATATATATATATATATATATATATATATATATATATATATATATATATATATATATATATATATATATATATATATATATATATATATATATATATATATATATATATATATATATATATATAAAATCAAGATTTTTTGTTTTTTATATTTACAAAATGTTAATGGCCTAAAGGCCGACTCCCAAATTGGTTAATTCCTTTCCCCTGCATAATACAACGACTCGTTTGTGATAAGGGTAGCTTCACAAAAACTTCATCCAATCAGAAAACTCCACGTGGACTTCGGATGATTGTTAAACATGTCGTTCGCAAACCATATATCTCTATGAAACACTCTAACCAAAACGGAAAACACTCACAATAAAGTGAAGTAGAAGAACTAGTAACAGTATGAACGACATCGTCGTTTAACACTCAGCTTGGAAGCAGTTACTTCTTCAACGCCATGGTGAAGAGCAAAAGCGAGTAGTGAAATTTTGATAAACGCAAAACGACGACGAAAATCATAGCAACAATGGAGTGCGTTGGAGCGAGAAACTTGGCAGCAATGGCGTTTTGCTCAAGTCCTTCTTCTAGGTTACAGTTGCGGAGAAAGAAGCTTTGGAGAAAAAGAGGAGTTTCGTCGTATAGTGACGCGATTCGATTACGTTCGTTTTCTCTGAAGGTGGAGGCGAAAGCAAGTACAGGAAGCGAGAGTTGCGTTGTTGCTAGAGAGGATTTTGCCGACGAGGAGGATTTTGTTAAGGCCGGTGGCTCCGAACTCGATTTTGTTCAAATGCAGCAGAAAAAATCTATGGAAATGCAGTCTAAGCTTGCGGATAAGGTATCTGGTTCTCACGTCTGTGTCTCTTATTCAGATTCTGACTCTTGTTGTAACTATTGATGATAATGATCATGTTTTAAATAACTCCCGAAGTTGCGTAAAGGCTTTCACGATTTTGGTCTGTAACTGTGATTCCGGACGATGCAGTGTGAATTAATCACAATTTGTTCTTTAACATAAAAATCATAAAAATGGTGAATAACTGTTTCCGTAACGGCACCTTATACTAGTTTGTCGCGGTGTAATGTTGAGTTTCGCTATGACCCATTCTTAAAGTTTAGTGCTATTTGGTTGTTGAGTGATGACAATTTCATTATATGTTACCATACTCAATTTGAAGTATTTGTTAAAATTAGTGCTTGAACTATTATAATTATAAAATAATAACATAAAACTAGCTTTAGTTACTATTTAAATCTATTCAATTAAGCTCTAATAAGTACTAATAAGCTAGCATATAGAATTTAGTATTTGGTAAGACTTGTTGTTGAACTAATTGAAAAATTATAAAATAACATAAAAGTATATTTAGTTACTATTTGTTTTTTTCTTTCAATCAAGTTCAAATGCTATTTAAAAAATAATAAAATTAAGCTATAAACTAGTGAAAAATATACAAGTTCGTGAGAGAATGATTGTTACCAAAACTTTGTTTGTGCTTGATTTATTTTTTATTTTTTTGATCTTATGAAATATGAATAAGGTTATGGACTTTGGTTTTGATTTGCTCTTTTAGGTTATGACTGCTATTTGTTGATTGAATGTATTCTTTAGAAGTTGTAGTTTGCGAAGTGTTAGAAATTTCTTTTTCTGAGTAATTGCATTTGCTATGTCAATTTAAAATGGCGTTTCATTTCTTTAGGACGTGGTGAACGGAGATATTTAAATTCTATGGATGAAGTTGTAGCTCCTTCTGTGAATAAAAATGATGTGAACTGGGCCTTCTTATGGCATACACGTCTTTATTTTCATTGTTTTGGTAATATTGCTTGTAGTTTTGAAGGCATTGTTAACTTTAATGCACATATGCACCGGTTTTTAATTTATTTTCAAGCTTGAAATGTAATTTTGGTAATATTGCTTATTGTTTTAAAAGCATAGTTAACTTTCATGCACAAATGCACCAGTTTTGACATTTTGGAGATGACAAAATTGATTATTGAACTTGTCTATGTTTCGTGTAATTTTTCCTTTTAGAATTTATGGTTAATCACTCTTGTAGTTGCCACCTATATCTATTGGAGATGGAATACTGGATCTAGTTGTTATTGGTTGTGGTCCTGCTGGTCTTGCTCTAGCTTCTGAATCTAGCAAGTTAGGATTAAAAGTTGGACTTATTGGACCGGATCTTCCTTTTACAAACAACTATGGTGTATGGGAGGACGAATTTAAAGGTATGGTTCTTGCTCCATCTTTCTGATTACATCATATTTATATCACTGTGCTATTGCTTAAGATCTTATCTTGGATAAAATGTTACAAAACACGTTAGATTATGTTTGCATGCTTGTTTGGGAGCTAAATCTTTTAAAGCTTTTGGTTTCTGTCTTGCCCTTCTGTTAATGAACCATAGAAACAGTGATCTTAAAGGAATTTTTGTCTGCTTCTTTATTCTGATAATCAATGAACTGTTTGACATTTTAATAGTTTTTACTCTCTAGCTTGGATTTTTACTCCCTAAAAAACAATATTTTTTTTCCCTTTTTGACAATAGAATATACTTTGCTTCCTTAGTTGATATTACACATTACCAAGTGCACTTCATTATAATTTCAGGTCTTGGACTTGAAGGTTGTATTGAGCATGTTTGGAAGGATACCGCTGTATATATTGATAATAAAGATCCCATTTTTATTGGACGTTCTTATGGCCGTGTCAGTCGGCATTTGCTTCACGAGGAATTGTTAAAAAGGTAAAACTGTTGGTGATATCTTTTGTACCAATATCACTACTATTTCTAATTTAACTTCCTGGAGAGAAATACTTTATTTACTTTTGTAGATTTGTGATTCATATTAATTTTCCCTAGGTGTGTCGAGTCAGGTGTCTCGTATCTTGGCTCAAGAGTAGAAAGGATAGTTGAGGCTAGCAATGGTCATAATCATGTTGTCTGTGAATATGATATTGTTGTGCCCTGCAGGTATGATTTGCATGCTTTTATAATGTTTATACTTTATCCACGTATCTACGATATATTGAAACTTCCTCAAACCTTGCTATGGGAGTAGTTTTATAGGACTAGGTCACCCTTATTAAATATTCAAACTTCTGACCTTTATTATAGGCTTGCTACTGTTGCATCAGGAGCAGCTTCAGGGAAACTATTGCAATATGAGGTTGGCGGTCCAAAGGTGTGTGTACAAACAGCTTATGGCGTGGAAGTTGAGGTAGGAGGCTGACTTTGATTCTAGTTTATTTTGTTATACTGATGATAGTATCACTATTCCCTATAAATATCTGAACTTTCAACATTAAATGGCGAGTGTCCTTTGTCTTATTTCTTGTCCGACATAATATGATTGAATTGATGTACCGTATAGTGAAGAAGTCTGTTGACAAGCTAATATTTTCACTATTTTGACTCATTGGTTTCAATACAGTTCTGCTAATATTTCAAATAGTAAGCCTGTTTAAATCAGACCAATATTGGAAATTCTTTGTAGGTCTTTGTAACAATACAGATGTAATTCAAATATGTTTAAAGCAAATCAGTGGTTGGTGCTTATATGCAAAGTCCAGAATGGCAATATTAGAAAATGTTTTTTTTTTTAACAAGTCAGATAAATCGCACCAAGTCCAGGAATTCTCTAAAGATTGGTCTACCTTCTTCTTTCCTTGTCTTAGACAATGTAACATGTATACATTTTAATTGAACAATATTAATGTATAGAATGTGATGGTTAGTAATAAATAATAATGACTTTTCATTTTGTTATAATTTTAGGTGGAAAACAATCCTTATGATCCAAGCTTGATGGTTTTCATGGATTACAGAGACTATATGAAGAAAAATGTTCAAAGTCTAGAAGCGAACTATCCAACATTTCTTTATGCAATGCCCATTTCTCGAACGAGAGTGTTCTTCGAGGTTTGCTCAATGTTTTCTTAGTATAATGTCTTACATTGATTATTACAGTTCTGTTTGCATTTATATAAAATTTCCAATTGCAGGAAACATGTTTGGCGTCAAAAGATGCCATGCCTTTTGATTTATTAAAGAAAAAACTCTTTTCAAGATTAGATACAATGGGGATCAGAATTACAGAAACATATGAAGAAGTAAGTACTTTGGCAATGCTAGTTTGATTGTTGATTGGTCATTAGCTGTATTATATTTTGAGGACCACTAGTATTCTCTAATAGACTTTTTTCAACATAGTTCTTCCTATTGTTTGAAATTTAATTGGGTCCCGTTATTTTGGAAATAGTTGTCACTAAGTTATATGGGTTCCACATAAATTTAATATTTACCCATATGATTTCAACTAAGTTGAAAAGACTGTGTTGTTAGTATTTTTCTTATATATATTTTTTAATTTAACATATAGTGTTCAAGAAGGGCTCATCCATTTTCCGTATAGGAGAATATTGGTTGCTCATTTATATTGTTAAATGAACAGTCTGTCCTAATCTTTCATATCTTACTCTGAAAAAAAAATTACTGCTATGTGCCACATTCATTGACCATCAATTTAATTTACTTATTCAGTTCTTTTGAGGGGTTGAAAATCAGTGCTTCCCTTGATATACTTCTTTTACTGCATTCAGACATATTTTGCATCTGATATGAATTTTGAGTGCATTCAGACATATTTTGTATCTGATATGAATTTCGAGTGTTTTTATCTACAAATTTGTGTAGGAATGGTCTTATATCCCAGTCGGTGGATCCTTACCTAATACAGAGCAGAAGAACCTTGCATTCGGTGCAGCTGCCAGCATGGTGCATCCAGCCACAGGCATGACATTTTCATAATATGCATATGCTTAACTTAACTTACAGCGCTTTTAATATCGGATTTTATCCAATAGGCTACTCTGTTGTAAGATCGTTGTCGGAAGCTCCGGAATATGCTTCAGTAATTGCTACTATTTTGAATGAGGGTAATGCAACGGACATTGTTACCTTTGAAAGAAGTAAGGAGAATCCATCCATGCGAGGTAATCAAGTATACTCATAAACTTAAAACCTTAAACCCAAACATTCCCAATTCCTCCATTATTAAGAAAACTATGCTTAAGATTTTCATTCCTCAAATAGTTCTGCTATCTGGCACAAAGTTGTGTGTAATTTTGAGATGTATATTTGAGTTCATTCAAAATTTTAGATCTGACGTTGTCAGACTGAGCATTGATGTATGGATTTAGATTTGTATGCACATTTAATTTTTCTTTTTCTTTCAGCTTGGAATACACTTTGGCCACAAGAAAGGAAACGGCAGAGATCATTCTTTCTTTTTGGATTAGCACTAATTGTGCAGCTGGACATTGAGGGCACTCGAACATTCTTTCGTACTTTCTTCTGCTTACCTGAGTGGTATGGTCTATTTTCTCTCATATATGTAATACATGTTTTGGAATTTGTTGTAGCTATTACTATATGGTATAAAATCATGTTTGAGTCCTCTACATGTTAGCATCAGACAAACCAGTTTGCTTTTTGGGGATATAATTCAGACTCTATCTTATTGCTTTATTTTTTCCCACTTTAAAGAATGTAAAGATGGTTAAATGATTTAAATTGCAGGATGTGGCAAGGATTTCTTGGTTCTTCACTATCTTCGAAAGATCTTCTATTATTTGCAGTCTATATGTTCATAATAGCACCAAATGACTTGAGAATGTCTCTAGTCAGACATTTGCTTTCAGATCCTACAGGGGCGACTATGATAAAAACCTATTTGACGATATAGTACGTTTACAACTTTTTCCTCTTGTTAAGTACTCTGTATTGGGAGACAGGCTAGAATATATTAGGAACCATAACAGAGTTTGTAGGTTATGTACATATATTTATATTAATATTATACTAAAAACAATAGTGTTTTATGATTCTGTATCCTTTGTGCTGTGTTATTTTGAATGTGTATCTTGTATAATAATTCTTGTATCTCTAGTTCTTCTCACCGACCCCGTTAAAATATTTCTTGAATTCATCGTACAAGAGTTAAGGAATAAATTCTAGGATATGAATACTCATGTTAAGGAAAAGGAAGTACTCAAGGGAAGATTTCAAAACTAGAATGTTGTTTTGTTCCGACTTCCATAAGTACCGGTAAGAGACCATAAAAATTCCAGTGTTTCTTTTAAGATGGTACAACAAATTCAATACTTGCAAGAAAAGAAATAAAATTGTCATTTTGTTAGACGAAACAGTCTAATCCAAATCTGTGTTTCGTAGCAGCAATCTTGATGCACATGAACTAAGCTTTCTTTTGTATTTGGACACAAATTGCAATCAAAAGGGTAATTGGATTCCATTTGTGCTGACGAGAGATGATCAAAAGTCTCTCATGTAACATATGCCAGTTCGCATGTCACATATGCCAAGCGAATGTTTGGATCCAATATAAGCCTTTTCACTTCCAAATGTCCAATCTATATCTGATTTATGACACTAGAAATAGAAATGAGATATATGTAGGCACTACCCAAAAAAACTTCTTATCTCTATTAACTAACCAACTTAACATTGAACCAGTTCTAGAGCAATTCAACCTTTCATTTTCCTTATATTAACCATGTCCTTGAAGGGTTTTATTTTTACTGTCAGTCAATAAAAGGCCTGTAGAATAGGTCTCAAATGTAATGTTCATTCTGTTTCCATAATTTTAGCTAGCTGAATTGTTTCCTTAGTTTTAGGAGTATTCTGTTCCAATTCTGTTTTGTAAAGGCTATTTAAAAGCCTAGTTTCTAATGAATAAAGCATCGAAGTATTTCCTTTGCATTGTCAATAATTGGTATCAGAGCTTAGGTTAAGAGTCTGACTTCGAAAACACATAAAAGAGTGAAGAGAGATGACGAAGGAAGGGCAAAACCTACTGAGCATTCCAAAATTTGACGGCGATTACGATCACTGGAGTATGTTGATGGAAAATCTACTTCGATCAAAAGAGTGGTGGCATCTCATTGATCCAGGTTACAGTGAACCAGAGGCAGGGGTAGAACAAACCGAGGCACAAGTAGCTGTGAGAGCAGATCTAAAACTAAAAGATTTGAAGGTTAAAAATTACTTATTCGCAGCCATCGACAAGAGCATTTTGAAGACAATCCTTCAGAAGGAGACTGCTCAACAACTATGGGATTCAATGAAGAGGAAGTATCAAGGGAGTAAAAGGGTGCAGAGATCACAACTGCAAGCTCTTCGAAGGGAGTTTGAGGTCTTGGAAATGAAGGAAGATGAGACGGTCACAGAATACTTTGCACGGGTAATGTTGGTTGCAAACAACATGCGTAACAATGGAGAGGCCATGCAAGACATCAAGATTGTGGAAAAGATACTGCGAACTCTCACCGAGAGATTCAATTACATTGTAGTATCTATTGAAGAGGCAAATGACATAGATTGCCTAACTGTTGATGAGCTACAAAGCTCATTGGTCGTACATGAACAAAAGTTTCGAAGGAAGGAAATAGAAGAAGAGCAAGTATTAAAGGTGACATATGAAGAGAGAAACACCCGAGGCAGAGGTAGAGGCATGGCTGGAAGCGGTCGAGGCATGGCTGGAAGCGGTCGAGGCAGAGGTCGAGGGAGACAACCCACCAACAGAGCATTGATTGAATGCTATCGATGTCACAGGATAGGACACTATCAGTATGAGTGTCCTGAGTGGGATAGAAAAGCAAACTTTGTAGAGTTTGATAATGATGAGGAGCTTCTACTCATGGCTTACGTAGAAAAATACAAAGCTACTAGAGATGAAATTTGGTTTCTTGATTCAGGGTGTAGCAACCACATGAGTGTTAATCGAGAATGGTTTTCAGAATTGAATGAAAGTTTCAAACAAACTGTAAAGCTGGGTAATGATAGTCGTATTGCTGTCATGGGAAAAGGAAGTGTGCGGATGCAAGTCAATGGAATTGTTCAGGTAATATCAAACGTCTATTACATTCCTGAATTAAAGAATAACCTACTTAGTATAGGTCAACTACAGGAAAAGGGGTTAGCAGTGCTAATCCAAAATGGTACATGCAAGGTGTATCATGAAAGAAAGGGAGTGATTATGCACTCAGACATGAGTGGGAATAGGATGTTCTACTTTCTAGCTGGTATGGTTTCAAAAGCTCCAAGGTGTATGCAGATTCAGTCCATGGATGAGTCACACTTGTGGCACTGTCGATTTGGGCATTTAAGCTACAAAGGTTTACATGCCTTAGCACACAAAGGAATGGTGGAAGGGCTACCGACCACCATTACAGCTCCGCAGAAATTGTGCTCAAATTGTTTGGTAGGTAAACAACACCGGGAGAACATCCCAAAGAAGAGCTTATGGAAATCAACACATAAACTGCAGCTGATACACTCAGATATATGTGGTCCGATTACGCCGACATCGAACAGCAACAAAAGGTACATATTGAGTTTTATTGATGATTTCTCACGAAAGACATGGATATTCTTTCTAAACCAGAAATCAGAAGCATTTGTCATGTTCAAAAGTTTTAAAGCATGTGTGGAAAAGGAGGCTGGAGCAAGCATTCAATGCCTTAGAACAGATAGGGGTGGTGAATTCACTTCAAACGAATTTACAGAATTTTGCAAAGAGCATGGGATTAACAGACAACTCACATCAGCATATACGCCTCAGCAAAACGGTGTTGCTGAGCGCAAAAATCGAACAATCATGAACATGGTTCGATCCATGCTGGTTGAGAAGAATATGCCTGTCATACCCCAAAATTTGCCCATTAATATTTCAAGACATTTTGCAAGGCATTCCGACTCATATATAACACTGATCTTGAAGAAACAAAGGCCCAGCTCACGGATGGCCCAATCCAGAAAATGGCCCAAACTGGCCTGTTCGCTACGCCCTCGCCTAGCGAAGCTGACAGACAACAAAAATTTCGGGCTTCATTCTGAGCCCATTAGGTCACCATTATCACTATAAATACCAGCACTTCAGTAATAAAAAAAAAAAAAAAAAGAAATTTTTTTTAATTAATTAATTAATTAATTAATTAAATAATTAAAATAAATAAATAAAATATAACAAATTATTTTGGACTTGGGTCTCCCTCATTCCAAGCCCATTACCCACGAAATCAGTCTATAAATACTGAAGTTTCAGTAGAGGAAAGGACACTTGGAGTTACACTGGGAGATTCACTGAAAAAAAAAGAGGAGGAGAACAGAGAAGAACGAATAGAAGTTTTGGCATAGGAACCCTGCCTACCCGGAGAATTCAGAGTAAAGAAACCCTGAAGGCAGCCCATCTGCACCGAAGCCATCGCCGTCCAATTCCCGCTGCCTAACTTATTCCGATACTACAAGTGGTCAATCCCTTCAACCTTGAATTGGCAAACAGGTTTGCGTATCTCTATTGTTTATACTTTCAATTGGCCATATCTACATATATAATGCATCATGATAAAATGTTGATATATAATTTGCTTTCGTATGGGAATTTAAATATGCCTGAATACCCTGAATGTTTGACCATGTTATTCCTGTGATAAAATGCCATAAAATTCAAAGTTCCTAACATGGGGCTGTTTTCAAATTCAAAATCCGTGGCCGCTCGCTAGCACCTCGCTAGGCGAGCCTGGGGCGAGTATTCGCCTGGCCTTCGCTAGGCGAGGCAGAGGCGAACGAGACAGTAGCTGACTTTTCTATTCTTTTTTTTTTATGTTTTATCATAGCCATGCATTATTCATCCTATCCTATTTATTGTTGTGATATTTCTCCGGTATAATCTTCGATTGCACCCTGATTTGGTGTTCTGACATGTTTCTTTTTTTTTGAGTTTCGTAAAGGTTCGCATATCCCAGGAAAAGGTTATTGGCTAGGTATTCCACTTTAGTTGTGGGATACCCTTGTGGAGTTTCACCCTAAATTAATTTTTAATGTATTAATTTCTAATGTATTAATTTTTTTTAATATATTATTTTTAATAATTTTAATGTGGAGTTTCATCCTAATTATATAATTAATTGTAAAACTTTGCCTTTGAATAAGTGATCTTGGACCTCTCTTTGTTGCCTTACGATTACGATATTACGGTCATGTCCCGCGAACGTGGGGATACCCTTAGCAAAGACCCTTCGGTTAAATCATCATAAAATAAATTATAGTCCCTCGGATGTTGCCTTCGAATATACAACTTTGTCCCTCGATGACCCTCCGATGTTGCCTACGGTTAAAAGATGATAGTCCCTTCGAATGCTAAGGTATCCTCGTAACTGTTGTCTTCAATGACCAATCGATGACCCTACGATGACCCTTTTACATCCAAAGGATAAAACTACTTATTTCTCAATAATAAGGACAGTTTTACCCTCATAAGGATAGGAAATACTCATAAAGACCTTGGGTCGGTATAACTCTTAATTGCTGGCTCACAACCTAAAACATTTTTTCACACCTCACACCTTTCAAAATACCTTCAGAAAATCACCACTTGGTATACATTCATACTAGAATCATTACCGAGTTATATTTTTCTAAACAATTTTCAAAACTAAACGAGATAATCACTTTGTATACATTCATACAAGAATCATTACAAAGTTAAATTCTCTTTTCAAAACAATTTTTCTAAACAATTCACAAACACTTTTTTTAGACAAAAATAATATAAGTGATCGAGCAATTAAGAGCCCATGGATAACCATGGATACAAAGGGTGCTAACACCTTCCCTTTGTATAATGTACCTCCCGAACCCAAAATCTAAATTAAGGTTTTTCCTGTTCTTTTCCACCTTTCCTTATTGGATAAAAGAAAAGTCGGTGGCGACTCTTGCTAACCGCGACATTGCGATTAAAACCACAAAAAAGTCCAGTTCACCGTATGACAGAACTGGCGACTCTGCTGGGGAGCCTAAATATTTAAAAAGAGAGGTTACCTTAAAAACAAGATCACTTATTCAATTTGTCTGATTTATTTTTAAGGGATTGCCTGGGTATGTTATGCTTGAGTGAAAGATCCTACACCCGGATCTAGTGTACCTTAGGTAAGTAGCAAGAGATCATCGCGACTGTCCGGCGTATACTGGAATGGTCAAAATGATGGCTACGGTTAATGTGGCACTTTGGATGTCCTGATGTTCCTCATGTTAGTTGAGGAAATATTTGGCATTCGCGTGGTGTCATAAAAGCATTAACCAGACCTTTAGAACCCTAATTGACTCATCCTGGCCATTAGAAAGTAGTGAGATAACTGGCTTCGGTTCCGACTGGAGTTGGTTGAGACTCGATACTACACTCTTTGAGATTGGACTTTAAGGAAGCTTCGGTCAACCACTTGGTGTTGCACTGAAGTGGACTTAAGGAAAGGTCAATGATTTGAGATCCTTCTAGAACCCGGTTACTATTCTAAGACAGGTTGAACCAACCAAACTTCAGTGGGGAGGGTATTTACCTATGGAACTCACGCAAGCCTTAAAACCTAGGAATGATTGTTGTGTGACTTGCTTGTGCTTGTTATTTATCTAACAACATGACATCATAACAACATAACATCATAACATCATGGCATTGTACTAACCATTTCAAGGATTTAGGGATTTAACTCTGCTAAAAAAAAAACAGAAAAAAAACAAAAACAAAAGCAAAAACAAAAGAGAAAAGAAAAAAAAAAGCTCTTTTTGTTAGTTTATGCAAAGTTAAATCCCGAAAGTCCTTGAAAACATTTCATACATTGCATTGCATCGCATAACAGGTATTCTAAAGGATCAGTGTTCTCACGATTTTCCTATCAAACAGATTCCAGCAGATTCAAACAGATTGAACAATGGCTCTCGAACAAACTGTCAAAGATCTCCAGGCCCAGAATGCTCAATTCCAGGAAATGATGCTGAGCTTATCTAAGGGGCAGGAAGAACTGAAAGCTCTTTTGATGGAGAAGAAGAAGGACCAGAAACCTGTGGGTTACATCAACCCGGGGAGAAGGCTTAAGGGACAGGTTACAGGAGTCAAGATTAGAATTCCGAAGGATTCAGAAGAAGAGACCGAGAATGATTCGGAAGATGAGAATCCTAATCTCGTCAATTCTGAGGACGACGATGAAGATTATGAACATGAACAGTACTCTCCGAAGGATGATAAGTACAAGTTGCTGGAAGAACGTATGCTAGCTATGGAGGGGCAGAAAGTGCCCGGTCTGGATTTCGAAAACTTGGGTCTGGTCTCTGATGTGGTCATTCCCCGCAAATTCAAGGTTCCCATTTTCACTAAGTATGATGGTGCCTCTTGTCCTCAGATGCATCTAAGGGCTTATGTGAGAAAGATTCAGCCGCACACTACTGATAAGAAACTGTGGATCCATTTCTTCCAAGAGAGTCTGTCTGGCACACAGTTAGAGTGGTATTATCAGCTTGAGAGCTCTAACATCCGCACATGGACTGATTTAGCAACAGCTTTCTACAAGCACTACCAGTATAATTCTGAGTTAGCGCCTACTCGGCTACAGCTACAAAATATGACTATGGGCTCTAAAGAAAGTTTCAAAGAATATGCTCAAAAGTGGAGAGATTTGGCTGGCAGAGTCAAACCCCCTATGACTGATCGAGAGTTAGTGGACATGTTCATGGGTACACTGACTGGCCCATTCTACAGCCATCTACTGGGAAGTTCCTCGTCAGGTTTCACTGAACTTATCTTGACAGGTGAACGGGTTGAAAGCGGCATTCGAAGTGGAAAGATACAGGCAGCTACTTCTGCAAGCACCAAAAAGTCCTATCAGGGAAAGAATGAATCAAATGCTGTGTACAGTGAGAGGAAGCATAACAAGAAGAATCGTGACCATACTGTTGGGGCAGTTACAATTGCCGCACCGCCATCTCAGAACTTCCAACACAGACAAGACAGGTCGAGAAGACAGTTTACCAAGATCAATATGACTTTAACCCAAGCACTGCAGAGTATGTTAAAGGCCAATTTGATTACCCTCAGAGGCCCTCCTGCAAATCCCAACACTACTTCTCCTCGTTATAATCCCAACGCCAGGTGTGCCTATCACTCCGATAGCCCCGGGCATGATACGAATGATTGCTGGTTGTTGAAGAACAAGATTCAGGATATGATCGACGCTGGAGAAATTGAATTTGATCCTCCGGCGACCCCCAATGTCATCACAGCACCTATGCCTAATCATGACCAGAATGTTAATGTTGTGGACGACAATTCTCACGTTACTGACGTTGCTGATTTAGCATCTCCTCTCCTGATCGTTAAGAAGAATTTATTGCAAGCTGGTTTATTTCCAGGTTGTGCTGAAGATTGCGATCTCTGTGTACTCCGACCCAATGATTGTTTGAAGTTGAAGAACGGCATTCAACGGCTGATGGATGATCGTACAATTCTATTTGAAAGGGTTCCTAAGGTGGACAACTCTATTGAAGAGGTATCTGTGATTGCTAGGTCCAAAGCTCCAGTGAAGATTACCGCTACTAGAGTGCCTGTGAAGATTACCGCTGAGCCCAAAGGGCTCCCCTGATTATTACCGCACCTGGCCCCGTGCCATATTCCTCCAGCAAAGCTATTCCGTGGAACTATGGAGGCGACGTTTACATCCATGGCATAAAGCAAGTTGGTAGTTCTGCTAATCCTAATGATATTGTGGGGACTAGTAAAGTTACTCGAAGTGGAAGGATCTACTCCCCAGAAATCTCACCTCCCGCTCCCGAAATTCGAGGAAAAAGACCAGTCAATCCTCCTCAGTCAGAGACATCGGTCGAAGTTACTTCTGAAGATGTTGCCAAACAGGAAATGGAAGAGATGCTGAAAATCATCCGTAAGAGCGATTTTGATGTAGTGGAACAATTGGGGCATACTCCGTCTAAAATCTCAATGTTGTCCTTGTTATTATCCTCTGAATCCCATGCCAATGCATTGATGAAATTCTTGAAGACCGCTCATGTGCCTCAAGAAACATCCGTCGATCAATTCGAACATTATGTTGCTAATTTGACTGTTGACAATGGCCTAGGCTTTTCCGATGCTGACCTGACGCCAGCAGGAAAGAATCACAATAAAGCTCTGCATATCTCCATCGAGTGTGAGGGGATCACCCTGGCTCACGTGTTGATCGACAACGGCTCTTCCTTGAATGTGCTCCCGAAAGCTGTACTCGATAAATTTGACTACAAAGGCATTGAACTGAAACCTAGTGATGTTGTGGTGCGTGCTTACGATGGTGCGAAGAGTGTTGTCTATGGTGAAGTGGTTCTCCCTATCAAGATAGGACCTCAAGTCTTCAACACTACCTTTCACGTGATGGACATTCGTCCCGCCTACTCCTGCTTGTTGGGGCGCCCTTGGATCCATGGGGCAGGTGCGGTAGCTTCGTCGCTTCATCAAAAGCTGAAGTATCCAATAGCAGGCATGGTTGTCACTGTATGTGGAGAAGAAGAGTATATTGTCAGTAGTGTGCAAGCCTTCAAATACGTCGAGATGGATGGTGAATTCTTTGAGACTCCTTCTCAGTCATTTGAAGTGGTTCCTCCACCCAGTCCTGTCCTTAAGCCAACTCCCCTTGTGCCCAAGGTTGTTCGTGCTCCCCCTGTCATGATCTCTCTGAAAGATGCTCAAGCCGCGATTGAAAATGGTGATCGTGCTGGTTGGGGTCAACTGATCAATGTACCGTACAAGTCTGATAAAGCTGGCCTGGGGTTTAACTCTGGAAAGATAGTCAAAAATCAGATTAATGCTATGGAAGATGCTGATAGTGATTGCGACTTGGATAGCTGGATTTTCCCAACAATTGGTGACGGACTCAACAATTGGAAGACTGAAGACATTATCCCGATTTCCTTTAGTCAGGAGTAATTGTTATTGTTTATTCTAGAATTGCAAATTTTAATTTTCTTTTACAATCAAACTTCTTAAAGCATTGTGTCTATGCCCGAGGCACAATAGCTAATTTGTTAAGGGTTTTGTCATTTTCATAAGCATATTTATATTCAATAAATCAATGGACGTTTTGCATTCAAATATTGCGCTCTTTGTCTTTCCTATTATCTTTCAAACGAGCTATGTTTTCTTACACACACGCACGTAACGAATTGCAGATCCCTATCCACTCTGGATCCTGTTGATAATAGTTCTACTACTGTTCATTATGACTTTGAAAATCCGATCTACCGAGCCGAAGATGGAAGTGAGGAAGATTGTGAAGTACCTGAAGAACTTGCCAGAATGTTACTACAAGAAGAAAGGACTATACAGCCGCATGAGGAGTCAGTTGAGACTGTAAATCTGGGTACCGAGGTGGACAAGAGAGAAGTCAAAATAGGAGCAGGCTTGGAAATCAGTGTCAAAAGAAGATTGATTCAAATGCTACATGACTATGTGGAGATTTTTGCTTGGTCTTACGAAGACATGCCAGGGCTGGATACCGATATAGTAGTGCATCGTTTGCCGACGAAGGAAGATTGTCGTCCTGTTAAGCAAAAGGTTCGTCGCATGCGTCCTGAAATGTCCGAGAAAATCAAGGCCGAAGTCATGAAACAATTCGATGCTGGTTTTCTGGCGGTTACTTCTTATCCTCAATGGGTTGCTAATGTGGTACCAGTGCCAAAGAAGGATGGTAAGGTGCGAATGTGTGTGGATTACAGAGATTTGAATAGAGCGAGTCCCAAGGATGATTTCCCACTGCCACACATTGATGTTCTGGTAGACAACACCGCTCAACACAAGGTATTCTCCTTCATGGATGGATTCTCGGGTTATAACCAGATCAAAATGGCACCTGAGGACATGGAGAAGACTACGTTTGTGACGCAATGGGGCACCTTCTGTTATAAAGTAATGCCGTTTGGTTTAAAGAACGCAGGAGCAACGTACCAGCGTGCTATGGTGGTTTTGTTCCATGACATGATCCATCATGAAATAGAAGTATATGTGGACGATATGATAGCCAGGTCTCATACTGAAGAAGAACATCTCGA
Organism: Lathyrus oleraceus; assembly: GCF_024323335.1. Lineage (NCBI taxonomy): Eukaryota > Viridiplantae > Streptophyta > Magnoliopsida > Fabales > Fabaceae > Lathyrus > Lathyrus oleraceus. The sequence continues at coordinate 358,594,626 of NC_066579.1, forward strand.
TCATTTATACAAACTGTTTGAGAGGCTGAAGAAATACAAGTTGAGATTGAACCCGAACAAATGCACCTTTGGAGTAAGATCCGGTAAACTCTTGGGCTTTATTGTCAGTGGTAAAGGTATTGAGGTTGACCCGGCCAAGGTGAGATCTATTCAAGAAATGCCAGTTCCCTGTACGGATAAAGAAGTCAGAGGTTTCTTGGGACGTTTGAATTACATTGCCCGGTTTATTTCCCATTTGACCGCTACTTGCAAACCCATCTTCAAGTTACTGAGAAAAAATCAGGAGATGATATGGAATGATGAATGTCAAGAAGCTTTTGACAAAATCAAGAAGTACCTCCAAGAACCTCCGATTCTGGTACCACCAGTTGAGGGAAGACCTCTAATCATGTATTTGACCGTTTTAGAAAACTCAATGGGGTGCGTGTTGGGGCAACATGACGAGTCTGGTCGAAAAGAGCATGCCATATACTACCTTAGCAAAAAGTTTACCGACTGTGAAACAAGATACTCACTGCTCAAGAAAACTTGCTGTGCTTTGGCCTGGGCTGCTCGCCGACTAAGACAGTATATGTTGAATCACACCACTTTGTTGATTTCTAAGATGGATCCTATCAAATACATATTTGAGAAACCCGCCCTCTCCGGAAGAATAGCAAGATGGCAGATGATTTTAACAGAGTATGATATCCAGTATACCACCCAAAAAGCAATCAAAGGAAGCGTGCTAGCTGATCATTTGGCTCATCAGGCAGTGAATGATTATCAGTCTATGAATTTTGAGTTCCCAGATGAGGATGTCATGCTTGTTACTGATTATGAAGAACCTGGACCAGAGGAAGGACCCGAAGTGGGATCCCGATGGACTATGGTTTTTGATGGATCGTCTAACGCATTGGGCAACGGTATTGGCGTCGTGATCATTTCCCCCAAGGGTGGCCATACGCCTTTCACCGCTAGACTATGTTTTGAATGCACCAACAATATGGCTGAGTATGAAGCGTGTATTTTGGGACTCAGAGTTGCTATAGACCTAAGAATCAAGTTCTTGAAGGTGTACGGAGACTCAGCCTTGGTAATCAGTCAGGTCAAAGGAGAATGGGACACTAAACATCCGAATCTCATCCCTTATCGAGAACGGGTGTTGACATTAATCCCATACTTTGAAGAGATCACATTCGAATATATTCCACGAGAGGAGAACCAGTTGGCAGACGCATTAGCTACCATGTCATCTATGTTCAGAGTCAGATGGGACAATGAAGCTCCCCGGATTACCATTGAACGACTAGACGAACCAGCATATTGTTATGAACTTAACGCTGATGAAGTAGAAGAGAAGCCTTGGTACCACGAGATAAAAAGATATTTAGAAGCTCAAGAATACCCTGAAGGGACATCCATCAATGACAGGAAATTTCTGAGGAAGTTCTCCGCTAAATTCTTTTTGAGTAATGGAATATTGTACAAACGTAACCATGATTCGACTTTGCTTCGCTGTGTGGATAGAAAGGAATCAGAGAAGATTATGGAAGACATGCACGACGGTATCTTTGGGACTCATTCTAGTGGACATACAATGGCCAAGAAGATTCTGAGGTCAGGGTATTATTGGTCTACCATGGAAACTGATTGCCACCATCACTCCAGAACTTGTCATAAGTGCCAGATCTATGCGGATAAAGTACATGTGCCTCCTGCTCCATTAAACGTGTTGACCGCGCCGTGGCCCTTTGCAATGTGGGGCATTGATGTGATTGGCGAAATTAAACCTACCGCCTCTAATGGACATCGTTTCATCCTTGTTGCTATTGATTACTTCACAAAGTGGGTGGAGGCAGCCTCATTTGCTTCTGTTACTAAGAATGTGGTGGCACGATTCATCAAGAACAGCCTCATCTGCCGATACGGCGTCCCTGAGAGGATTATCACTGACAATGGCACTAATTTGAACAACAAGATGATTACTGAACTCTGCACGCAGTTCAAAATAAAACACCATAACTCTTCTCCGTACCGGCCAAAGATGAACGGCGTTGTAGAAACGGCTAATAAGAATATTAAGAAGATTATACAAAAGATGACGGTAACATACAAAGACTGGCATGAGATGTTACCATTTGCTCTTCATGGTTATCGTACTTCGGTACGAACTTCGACAGGGGCAACTCCTTTCTCTTTAGTCTACGGAATGGAAGCCGTTTTACCAGTAGAGGTTCAGATTCCCTCTCTAAGGATCATGAAAGAGGCGGGCTTAGACGAAGACGAATGGATTCAGACTCGACTCGATCAGATAAATTTGATGGAGGAGAAGAGACTTGCGGCTGTATGTCACGGGCAGATATATCAGAAGCGCATGACCAGGGCATTCAACAAAAAGGTCAAGAGACAAGTGTATCAAATTGGCGACTTGGTAATCAAACGCATCATCCTACCACAAACTGACCCCAGAGGCAAATGGACTCCCACATACGAAGGGCCATTTGTAGTTAAGAAGGTATTCTCAGGTGGAGCCATGATACTCGCTACAATGGATGGTGAAGACTTCCCACATCCCGTGAACGCGGACATAGTTAAAAAATACTACGCATAAAAGAGACCCGCTAGATCGACGTATCTAGGCAAAAGTAAGGGCATCCCGGCGAACCAAAGGGGTTCGGGCAAAAATTAGGGATATATAAAAAAAAAGTACACCCGGCAAGTCGAAAACCTGAAAAGGCGGCTTGGGCAAAAAAGGGTATCCTGGTGGACTGAAAACCTGAAAAGGCGGTCCAGGCAAAAATTAGGGATTAAAGCGTATGACTATGTCCCGTTCTTAGTCAACTTCATCCAAGTTCAAGGGACTGAACAAGCCAATCACTTCCATCCGACAGCAGGGGATGAGATGCTTGAAGACATAATGACAGTAGTAGACTTAAAATCAATAGGACTTCTTCCACATAGCTTTCTCTTTGTTTTCGACAATTTCCTCTTACTAGGATTTCTGTCTCCTTGTACACAAATTGCGTGTTTATAGGCCTTCTTTCAAAATCAATACAACCTTCTTTCAAAAGATGCTTTTGTTTTTTCTTTTTCTGTTTTGTTTGCGTAAACGTCCATTGATTTAATTTGAATTAATATATGCATTTGAATATGACCAATGTTTACCAAAATACATGCATAGAATAGCAATAGCAATTACTACAAGACTTCAGGATCGAGGATAAGGTCTAACCATGCTTCCAATGAATCCGCTACCAATTCTCTTCCCCAACAAGCCTATTTTTCCCAGAAGAAATTGGCAGTATTCCCCGGCACAGCCAGCTATTCCCCAACAGAGGTCGGCATCGCCAGACAGGCTGATCATCTCATCCATCTCCAGCCCGACTCTGCTGAATATTTCCACCATCAGACAGAAATCAAGCATCCCCAGCCGAGAAAGGATCATCGACACAAATGTCTCAAATCAGTAGATGGGGATTTATTTTCCCCAGTAGAGTCCCCAAGCAGAACTTCTCATACGCATAGCTCATTCATTACATCCTTTCACAGCATACGCATGCATACAACATTCACATTTATTTTAGCATAACACGAAACATCTCATGCATCATGACATAGCATGAAGCTAACTTTTCTTTGCAGGTTATTTATCCTCCTGATATAGTCAAAATAAAAGGTTCATTCAGACAGACACCTTTATCAATCACATTCAAGATTCAGATACATATTTCAAATACAGTTCATGGGAACATTCATTCTGACAACACTTCGATATCCTCCTAATGATGGCATCTTTAAGCCCATCCCAGACATTTATTGCAAGTACAACATATACAGGTTATCAGATACAGCCTAACGTACGGTTCATTCTGATTCAGCCCAACATATGACTTCTTCAGCAACTCCAATGCGGTCTAACGTACGACCCATTTGGACCTTCAAATCCTCGGATACTGCCTAGCGTACGGTACGTTCAGGGGTGTAGTCTAGCGTACGACTACTTTCTTCTTCGGATACAGCCTAACGTACGGCTCATTCTGCAACTCAGATACGATCTAGCGTACGATCCATTCTGAACTCCAGCAACTCCAACGCGGTCTAACGTACGACCCGTTTGGATCTTACAACCCTCAGATGCTACCTAACGTACGGTACATTTCTGAAGTGTAGTCTGGCGTACGACTACCGCTTTCATCATCAGATGCGGCCTAACAGACGACTCATTCTGCGACGGTCTAACGTACGACCCGTTCGGATGTCCATCCCCTCAGATGCTACCTAACATACGGTACATTTCTGAAGTGTAGTCTAACGTACGACTACCCCTTTCGTCATCAGATTCAGCCTAACGTACGGCTCATTCTGCAACTCAGATACGATCTAGCGTATGGTCCATTCTGACCCTTTATCCCCAACAGCATATGACACACTCCGACTCCCCAGCGAAGTCGGCAGCCTAATGGATGACTCATTATACGGTCTAACGTACGACCCAGTGTGGCACCCATGTCTTCAAATTGGCCTAATATACGGCGCGATCTGAAGCTTTCGTCATCAAACCTCCCGGATGGCACCTTTAAGCCCATCTCCATCAAGACCAACTGTCGATTCTCAAGTGCAAATTTTTGGGGCATTCTAGTGTTCAATAATCTTCCACCTCCAGACCACGAATGGCGTACACACCATTCTAACTCTCTCGGTCCAAGAATATTGAACAGGGGCAGCTGTCATACCCCAAAATTTTCCCATTAATATTTCAAGACATTTTGCAAGGCATTCCGACTCATATATAACACTGATCTTGAAGAAACAAAGGCCCAGCTCACGGATGGCCCAATCCAGAAAATGGCCCAAACTGACCTGTTCGCTACGCCCTCGCCTAGCGAAGCTGACAGACAACAAAAATTTCGGGCTTCATTCTGAGCCCATTAGGTCACCATTATCACTATAAATACCAGCACTTCAGTAATAAAAAAAAAAAAAAACGAAAAACGAAAAACGAAAAAAAAAAAAAAAAAGAATTTTTTTTTAATTAATTAATTAATTAAATAATTAAAATAAATAAATAAAATATAACAAATTATTTTGGACTTGGGTCTCCCTCATTCCAAGCCCATTACCCACGAAATCAGTCTATAAATACTGAAGTTTCAGTAGAGGAAAGGACACTTGGAGTTACACTGGGAGATTCACTGAAAAAAAAGAGGAGGAGAACAGAGAAGAACGAATAGAAGTTTTGGCATAGGAACCCTGCCTACCCGGAGAATTCAGAGTAAAGAAACCCTGAAGGCAGCCCATCTGCACCGAAGCCATCGCCGTCCAATTCCCGCTGCCTAACTTATTCCGATACTACAAGTGGTCAATCCCTTCAACCTTGAATTGGCAAACAGGTTTGCGTATCTCTATTGTTTATACTTTCAATTGGCCATATCTACATATATAATGCATCATGATAAAATGTTGATATATAATTTGCTTTCGTATGGGAATTTAAATATGCCTGAATACCCTGAATGTTTGACCATGTTATTCCTGTGATAAAATGCCATAAAATTCAAAGTTCCTAACATGGGGCTGTTTTCAAATTCAAAATCCGTGGCCGCTCGCTAGCACCTCGCTAGGCGAGCCTGGGGCGAGTATTCGCCTGGCCTTCGCTAGGCGAGGCAGAGGCGAACGAGACAGTAGCTGACTTTTCTATTCTTTTTTTTTATGTTTTATCATAGCCATGCATTATTCATCCTATCCTATTTATTGTTGTGATATTTCTCCGGTATAATCTTCGATTGCACCCTGATTTGGTGTTCTGACATGTTTCTTTTTTTTTTGAGTTTCGTAAAGGTTCGCATATCCCAGGAAAAGGTTATTGGCTAGGTATTCCACTTTAGTTGTGGGATACCCTTGTGGATTTTCACCCTAAATTAATTTTTAATGTATTAATTTCTAATGTATTAATTTTTTTTAATATATTATTTTTAATAATTTTAATGTGGAGTTTCATCCTAATTATATAATTAATTGTAAAACTTTGCCTTTGAATAAGTGATCTTGGACCTCTCTTTGTTGCCTTACGATTACGATATTACGGTCATGTCCCGCGAACGTGGGGATACCCTTAGCAAAGACCCTTCGGTTAAATCATCATAAAATAAATTATAGTCCCTCGGATGTTGCCTTCGAATATACAACTTTGTCCCTCGATGATCCTCCGATGTTGCCTACGGTTAAAAGATGATAGTCCCTTCGAATGCTAAGGTATCCTCGTAACTGTTGCCTTCAATGACCAATCGATGACCCTACGATGACCCTTTTACATCCAAAGGATAAAACTACTTATTTCTCAATAATAAGGACAGTTTTACCCTCATAAGGATAGGAAATACTCATAAAGACCTTGGGTCGGTATAACTCTTAATTGCTGGCTCACAACCTAAAACATTTTTTCACACCTCACACCTTTCAAAATACCTTCAGAAAATCACCACTTGGTATACATTCATACTAGAATCATTACCGAGTTATATTTTTCTAAACAATTTTCAAAACTAAACGAGATAATCACTTTGTATACATTCATACAAGAATCATTACAAAGTTAAATTCTCTTTTCAAAACAATTTTTCTAAACAATTCACAAACACTTTTTTTAGACAAAAATAATATAAGTGATCGAGCAATTAAGAGCCCATGGATAACCATGGATACAAAGGGTGCTAACACCTTCCCTTTGTATAATGTACCTCCCGAACCCAAAATCTAAATTAAGGTTTTTCCTGTTCTTTTCCACCTTTCCTTATTGGATAAAAGAAAAGTCGGTGGCGACTCTTGCTAACCGCGACATTGCGATTAAAACCACAAAAAAGTCCAGTTCACCGTATGACAATGCCAAAAGAGTATTGGGCAGAAGCAGCAAACTGGTGCATTCATATCCTAAATAGATGTCCAACAACAGCCTTGGATGACAAAACTCCACAAGAAGCTTGGAATGGCATTAAACCAAAGGTAGACTACTTTCGAATTTTTGGTTGCTTAGCACATGTACACATTCCAGATCAAAGAAGAAGCAAGTTAGAGGACAAAAGCAGAGCACATGTTTTCCTTGGAGTAAGCAAAGAGTCCAAAGCATATAGACTCATTGATCCGACCACAAAGAAAATCTGCATAAGTCGTGATGTCGTATTTGAGGAAAATGTAGGTTGGGACTGGAAGAGAAGCAAGGATGAAGAAAGCTTGGATGTCTTGGAGTACAGTGACAACGATAAAAAGGAAGAAAGTGACGGGGCTGAACCGGAAGAAGTGGACAATTCATTAAACTCATGTGATGAAATCAATCCAAACTCTCAAACAGAAAGGCCAAAAAGACAACATAAAACACCAGATTGGATGTCAGAATATACTTCAGGGGAGGGACTCTCTGAAGAAGAAGAAGTTGTAATGATGATGATGTCAGAGGATGATCCAGTGACCTACCATGAGGCTGTAAAAAGTAAGAAATGGAGAGATGCAATGGAGAAAGAAATTGACTCCATAGAAAGGAATGACACATGGAGTATATGTAATTTGCCGAAAGGTGTCAAACCAATCGGAGTCAAATGGGTGTATAAGACAAAACTAAATGAAATTGGAGAGATAGAAAAATGCAAAGCAAGGTTAGTTGCTAAAGGATATGCACAACAATACGGAATTGACTATACAGAGGTATTCGCTCCAGTTGCTCGGCTGGATACAATCAGGCTCATCCTAGCAACTGCGGCACAAAATAAATGGGAGGTGTTTCAGTTAGATGTGAAAAGTGCTTTTCTTGAAGGAGATCTCGAAGAAGAGGTATACGTACAACAACCTTTGGGTTTCGAGAAACAGGGTGAAGAGGATAAGATGTATAAGCTCAACAAAGCGTTGTATGGACTCAAACAGGCACCAAGAGCATGGTACAGTCGGATCGAAGCATACTTTTCTCGTGAAGGATTTAAACGGTGCTTCTGCGAACATACACTCTTTACAAAAGCAAAGGAGGGTGGTAAGCTTTTAATTGTGAGTCTTTATGTAGATGATTTGATTTATACTGGAAATGATAAAATTTTGTGTGAAAATTTTAAAAACTCAATGATGTGTGAGTTTGATATGTCCGACTTGGGTAAAATGAGGTACTTCTTGGGAGTTGAAGTAATTCAAAATAAGAATGGAATTTTCATATGCCAGCGAAAATATGCTCGAGAAGTGTTAGCTCGGTTTGGAATGGAGAATAGTAATGCAGTGGGAAATCCTATTGTGCCAGGGACAAGGCTTTGCAAGGATGAAGAAGGAAAAAAAGTTGATTCAACAATGTTTAAGCAAGTCGTTGGCAGCCTTATGTACTTAACAGCAACACGACCAGATATAATGTATGCGGTGAGTCTCATTAGCAGGTTTATGTCGTCTCCAACAGAGACACATTGGAGTGCAGCAAAGAGGATTCTTCGATATCTTAAAGGAACACTGGAGCTGGGAATATTGTACAGGAATGAAGGAATGACTAATTTAATTGCATACACAGATAGTGATTTTGCAGGGGATCTCAATGACAGGAAGAGTACATCTGGATTCGTGTTCTTGCTTGGGAAGGGAGCTATCTCTTGGTCTTCGAAAAAACAACCCGTTGTAACCTTGTCCACAACGGAGGCCGAATATATAGCTGCTGCATCTTGTGCTTGTCAATGCATTTGGCTGAGAAAACTGCTTGAAAATCTCGGTCATATGGTAGAGGGAAGCAGTGTAATAAATTGTGATAATAGCTCAACTATACAGCTTTCAAAAAATTCAGTGTTTCATGGAAAGAGTAAACATATAGATGTGAAGTTTCACTTCCTAAGGGACTTGGTGAGCGATGGAACGGTAATGTTGAAGCATTGTAGAACACATGAGCAGATAGCAGATCTTATGACAAAGCCGATAAAGATGGAGCAGTTCTTAAAGCTTCGAGACATGCTAGGAATGGTTGAAGCACCAGAAGTAAACTAAATGCTACTGCATTTTAGTTTAAAGGAGGGATTGAAGGGTTTTATTTTTACTGTCAGTCAATAAAAGGCCTGTAGAATAGGTCTCAAATGTAATGTTCATTCTGTTTCCATAATTTTAGCTAGCTGAATTGTTTCCTTAGTTTTAGGAGTATTCTGTTCCAATTCTGTTTTGTAAAGGCTATTTAAAAGCCTAGTTTCTAATGAATAAAGCATCGAAGTATTTCCTTTGCATTGTCAATAGTCCTTCACCGTCAGCCACACTAAAAAAAGAGATTGTTCAATAGGAACCATAGTCAAGCCACAAAAATTAACCCTCCCGATGATCAGCATGATACTTTTCTAAAACTTGTCCCACACTTTTGTCAATATTTTAATAACAAAAAATTATTTGACTCGTTAATAGAAATATTTTACAAAAGTTCCTATCATATTTATTGATGACATCATAAATAATTAGAATTAGTAAATAAATTCCAAAACATTTTAAAAAGAAAAGCGACCTTCATATGTTGAGTCCTTTTGATGCCTAAGCCACATGGTCTTTAAGCATACAATATACGTCATAACTAACTGACTAGATCACATGAGTCTTATGGCTGTGTTTCTATATAAATTCTTTTTGAACTTTCTAAAAATTATTATAAATAATGATGAAGATTTTAATATAGAATTTACTTAAAATACGCTGACAATGTAAAGAGATTTTATACCGTCAGTTAATCTTAGATGTTAGATATTAAAATAAGTTTGACTTTTATTTTAAAAATCTATAAAATAATACAAACGGGTGATGGTGATGAATCGATAGTGTAAATTTTTTTACACTAACAATACATAATAATTAATCTCTTTAACATATTATATTGCATATGAAAATAAGGGATAAAACTTAAAACCGATCTACAATGTAATTTTTTCTACATTTCAAACATTAAAACTTAAAACCAATCTATAGTGTAAATCTATTCCTAAAATTTCTACCATGGATAATATCTTACCCAAAATATATGCATTGCCATCGGATAATTCATAAAATATATATATATATATATATATATATATATATATATATATATATATATATATATATATATATATATATATATATATATATATATATATATATATATATTTAATAATTATTTGATTTCAATCATTAGTTAAACCTTAACCGGAAAGATATATTAATTTTTATCTAATATATTATAATTTAAACACTACCATCACCACCTAGAGTTAAAAGTGTAAATTGCATCTTTCCTTTTTCTCTTATTTACAAATTCAATATTTTTTATTACCTACTCAAATTTTGCATTAAATAAAAAAAAATCTCAAATTTGAAATCCAACGCACCGTTTCAAAACCTCAAAATCTTCTCACGTAAGCTTTCTAAATTTTATTTTCAAACCACCCGCGCCCTTTCCATCTTCTCCTGCACGCTTCTCCCAAATTTTTTATTTTCAAATTCACCCGTCTCTATTTTCGCCCATTTTTTTTTATTTATTTAAACCCCTCCATCGCCTTGTTCTTGTTCACAGAATCATTTTCTATTCAATTAATCACTTTTCTCAATTATCCAACTCCTAAACAATGCCTGCTTTTCCAGAAGAACCACTTCTCGCACCAAACCCAGATCGCTTCTGTATGTTCCCAATTCAATACCCTAAAATCTGGGAAATGTACAAAAAAGCTGAAGCTTCTTTCTGGACTGCAGAAGAAGTCGATCTCTCACAAGATCTTCAACACTGGAAATCCCTAACCGACGATGAACGCCACTTCATCTCGCACATTCTTGCCTTCTTTGCTGCCTCCGATGGCATCGTCTTGGAGAATCTCGCCGGAAGATTCATGAAAGAAATTCAAGTTTCAGAAGCACGCGCTTTCTACGGTTTCCAGATCGCGATCGAGAATATTCACTCCGAGATGTATAGTCTCCTCATTGAAACTTACATCAACGATAGCACCGAGAAGAATCGGTTGTTTCACGCCATTGATACTATTCCTTGCATTGCTAAGAAAGCTGAATGGGCGTTGAAATGGATCGATTCGTCTGATTCGTTTGCTGAACGAATCCTTGCTTTTGCTTGTGTTGAAGGTATATTTTTCTCTGGAAGTTTCTGTGCAATTTTCTGGCTTAAAAAACGTGGTTTAATGCCTGGGTTAACTTTTTCAAACGAGCTTATTTCGCGCGACGAAGGTCTTCATTGTGATTTTGCTTGTTTGATTTATTCGCTTTTGAGGAAGAAACTGAGCGAGGAACGCGTGAAGATGATTGTGCGGGATGCAGTTGAAATTGAGAAAGAGTTTATTTGCGACGCGCTTCCTTGTGCTTTGGTTGGGATGAATGGGGATTTGATGAGTAAGTATATTGAGTTTGTTGCGGATAGATTGTTGTGTGAAGTTGGGTGTGGGAAAGTTTATAACGCTGAGAATCCTTTTGATTGGATGGAATTGATTTCGCTTCAAGGGAAAACTAACTTTTTTGAGAAGCGCGTTGGGGAGTATCAGAAAGCTTCTGTTATGAATAGCTTAAATGGTAATGGTGCTGCTGAACATGTCTTCAACATGGATGAAGATTTTTAGTTTTATAAAATGTATTACTACTACATTATTACAATATCTTATTAGTGGTGTTCTTATTCATTCCCTAGTCAATTAATAGTATTATTTCTAGTTCTAAATGGCACTTCTTTTGGAGAAGTGCACTGGGTATCCACTTGATACAAATATTACTATGAGTATTAATATATTTATAATTTTATTTTCATTTTAGATAATTATTTAACATGTATAAACAAGTGTTAAAATATCAACAAATAAAATAAAACCAATTCCATGCTTACAAGTCTAAAATAAAATTCATAAAGTAATTTTAAAATTCATTGTAAAATATACATCTATTTATTATATATTATATAAAATTAAATGCATAAAAGTAATTATGAAAAGTCATTGTCAAAAAAAAGTTGTATGAAGAAGTTGAGATAGCAAATAAAGAATCAATCGAAAACACTTATAAAGAGTGTGCAAAGTCTCGTCTAAATGAAGTTCCTCTAATTCTAGGTATTGCATTATATGGGTCATCTAGTTTGTGGTGTTGGCGACATTTATGGAGTTGTCTTCCTCATTATTTGTGTTGGTAATGAATATTGTTGTGTCCTAGCTTATTGGTGCTAGTAAGCATTGATAAGAGATTTGTCTGGGCATTATGCTATTTATTTCTAAGAATTTGAAATATTTAACTAAGTCTTGTACTTTCTTGAGGTATTTGATGAGTTGGGTCTCCTTCTTCTTATAGTTGTCATACATTGTAAAAGGCTTCATATTTAGCTTGTTATTGTTGAGGTATTTGATGAGTTGTACTCATTTCTTTGGCGGAAGCTATTGCAAATTACTTCATGCTCTGATATTTGAAGCACTCATTTCTTTGGCAAAGTTCATCCCAACGATGAAGGCTTCATATTTAGCTTGTTATTGTTGGATCTAAATTCAAAACTTAAGGATTTCTCTACGAGAACGTTGTTTGGGCCTTTTATTACCACCACACCACTTTCCTTCTTGGATAAGTCTCTCTCTCTCTCTCTCTCACACACACACACACATACACATATATCAATCACTAGTGTAATGAACCTTCACTTTGTTGTATTTACACCACTTGTCGGGTTTGGATCCCATTGTCTCTATCTTGGGACTGGCGAAGGAGGGATGTCATGGATGTGGAAGAACTCGTGCTAGATCTTCTCTTGGCAAGTGGTTAAGGGCATGAAGTTATTGGTGGGCCTTCCACAACATTTGAAAGCCACCTTATCCCTCACAAGCGAGGTGCAATGGCTTCTGCATTGCTGCTACGATGAATCACATCTACTTGAGGCACACTCTTTGACGTCCTTGGATTTCTTATCTACATTTCTCTCCCCTTTAATGTAACATTCGGCTTGTGCGATGATTTCACTTATGGAGGTGGAGGTCTTATGGCAAGAGACTCATTGAAATGCTTGGCTCTTAAACCATTTTAGAATGCTCCTACAAATATCTTATGGTTTGGATGTATCACTTTGATGGTCGCCTTCTTGAAATAGGATAAGTACTCCTCACTAACTCGGAGAGTCCATGACGGAAACTAAACAAGGTAGTGGTAGAAATCTTTTGTTGCTTACTCATTGAGAACTGATAGACTAGTTTCCTCGAGAAGTCTTGATAATTGGTTACTAAAAGTCGGGGGAGGTTCATGAATCACCTCAGAGACGCTTCTTTGAAAATGCTTGATAAGAGTTTGCACTTCAAGGAGTCAAAGATTCCTATGATTACCATATGAGTATTGATGACGACAATGTGTTCCCAGAGGTCACTCTTTCCATCAAACTTCACCTATGATTGTGGTTTGAAGTTTTGTAATGCTAGAGTGTCTTAAATCTCGTCTAAGAGACGCTAGGGGTCCAGAACTTCATCTTCGATATGGAAATATTCATGATATCGCACTTGAAGGGTCGAAATGTTCGACTCCAAAGAATGGTTGAAACAACTCAACTCTTCCATAATAACTCACATTTCTCCTAAGACCTCATTGTCACTATAGTCGATGCGACTAATTGTGGTGGCACCTCATCTACCACCTGTTGGTAAGATGGACATATAATATACATGGATTTGAGTCGAACAATCCAAACCATAGTTGGGAGACCCAAGATCGCGCCTACTTGATTCTTCCATCGACCATTTCACAACTCCTTAGGGTTGCTTTGATCCTAAGATACTCCTCTCAAGGTCCAATAAAGTTATCTCAATCCAATGATATATACTACATTTTTTCTTCAATGTGGAATATAACACATTTCACACAAAAAAAAATTACAATTAATGTTAGCGCAAAACATGTGTTTTTTTACTTGATATATGTGGTAGATTTGACAAATGTTCTTCAATCGCTTTTTCTTTTTTATATATACAGGAAAATTTTCGAAGATTTGGGAGTAAATTTTTTATAAAAAAAATATAAAACTTTTGAAATGTAAATCATAATGATAAAATTAAAAAGATTAATTACTATGCATTGTTGAAATATAAAAAAATTTATACTGCATCATTATCATCCGTTTGCATCATTTTATAGGTGGTTAAAATAAAAAATTAAACTTCTCTCAACATATATATATATATATATATATATATATATATATATATATATATATATATATATATATATATATATATTAATTGACTGTAAAATCCTTTTAAAGTATTGACTCATTTCAATTAAATTATTGAGAGAATATATAAGTGGAAGGGGCATCTGGATATTTAGTAAAAAAAGAAAACCCACGGAAAGCCCATTGTTTTTTTAAAACCAAATCCCATTAGTTATTATATCAACCATGACTCGATAACAGGTTGGAATCTCAATCCGTCGCGTCGTTTACTTTGCATATCTTCCTTCCCCGTTCTCGTGCTTTCCCTACTGTAACAAACAACAACGTTAACAAACTGTCACACACTCTGTTTTTCCACAAACCTTAAACCCACCATGACGGAATCAACAAAATCTCCCTCAGGTATTAAGACTACCATCACTTTCTTACGTATTTTCGACCATTCATGGCTTGATTTTCATTTTCAACGTCTTTAATATATTGTATGCATACTAGTGTATGTGTGTTGAAGTTATGGAAATTATAAGATTACTTTGTCATTGTTTTTTATGCATTTGATTAAAGAAGCAAAAAGACCCAATTTGGTTGAAAGAGCAAAGGAAGAATTTGAGGCTATATTGCATCCTCATAAGTCTTCAAGCCATCATCACAGGGAAACTCATGGATTGAATAGTGATATTGACCAGAATACCTTGTTGGATGATGTCAAGGCTCCAAATGTATTTGAAAGAGCCAAGGAGGAGTTTCAAGCCATTGCTCAAGTCTTCCATCATAATAATAAGGAGGCAAACCATAAACAAGAAATCTCAAGCTCTTCATCAGGTATATATCTTACTTTGTGAGAGTGCTTTATGTAGTTACTGATTCTAACTCTCCAATCTGAAATCAATAACAAAAATGATGTAATGTTCGCCGACCAATCTCAGATAGATAGCGCAGATTGACTAATGTGTATGACTCTGCCTTTTCTACTGCAGTAGATTTAGGTAGATCCTTTGAAGTAATGTTTGTCATTAGGTCACTTCAATTTTATGAATTGGTTATCTTGTTTACGTATACCATAAGATCTGCTTCTTTGATTCGTGTTTTGATTCGTCCATGACGGATAGGCAAAACCCCTCAATAATGCCCGACATATGGTGCTGCTATATTGGCATATTGGGGGCGGCCATCCTTTATATATTTGGCCATGGCAGAGAGCATAAAATCCGTCACTGCCATGGCCTATATTTTGATGATACTGCTTATTAATTGTAATTATATAGGAGCGAAAATGATATTTTAAGAACTAAATTGAAGATTTATTCTTATAATTTGTCAACTTTTGATATATGGCATTTTCTGTTGACAGAAACAAAAGCTAAGGAGGGCAACATATTTCTAAAAGCTAAGGCAGAGATTAAATCTGTGATACATCATCTTGATAAATCAAAACAGCATCATCATGATAAAGAAACTCATGGAATGAATGATGATATCGATGAGAATACTCCTATAAACGAAGTTAAGGCACCAAATGTCTTTGAGAGAGTAAAAGAAGAATTTGAAGCTGTTTTACAAGCAATGCACCCTAAGAAAGAAAGTTGACTATCTTTCATCCCCAACAATGGAATGGTGTTGAATTGAGTTTTGATTGGGATGAGTGTTATGTACATGTGATAATCAGTAAACATATGCTTATATATTTCTGTACTGATATATCTATATGATTGTTCTATTCTTCCAAACCCCTTTTGTGCATGTAAGTTTTGATTCATACAAGCATTACATTGAAACATTGCTCTGCATGATTGATTGGTTTTATCAGTGATGCTAGTGAAACTCACCTCTTAGTCATTCAAAGTTTCTAAAATTCTGTTTTTAAATTCTGCACTTCTCATTGAAACTATAGTTCTATATTCTGAAGAATCAAACAGTGTATTGGATGTGTATTAAAACAGTTATTAGTTAGAGATGGTTACTAGTTTGTTAGTAACTATAAATAAACTTAGAGCAATCAAATCTACTCATCCTTCTTATTTGTAATGTTTTACTCTGATCAATGCATAAAAGTTTAAGTATTTCTTCTCTCTTCTTTCATGGATGTCATGTTTCATAACATGGTATCAGGGCAAAATTGGTATCCATCTTGAAGGAAAATTTCCGCTGCATTTTTGAGAAAATTGATTTTTCTCACATTACCAGTTCAAGATGATGCTTGCTTTGCCATTCAATTTTGTCACAGTTTAATGTGTGGAAGTGGAGGTCAACGTTCAAGTATTATGATGGAAATTGGATTTTCCACGACCGGTCTCTTATATGCATAAAAGAACTGTTTTGGTGTTTGATTTGAGTCAAGAGTCGTTGATTGCTTTGGACATTAGTTGATTTGACTCTGGTGACTTTCACAAGATCCCACTTTGAGTGTTCATACATCTTGATAATTCATGCTCACAAGTTATTTGAGTTTAGCTCTTGCTCATATTCTTGATCTTGAAATTCAGTCTGAACACTCAATTTGATGTGAGGTGGATGGTCGAATTTTTGCACCCGATCAAACTCGTTGGTTTTAGATTCACCAATTTGATTTAGTTTAGATTTGTTGGTTTTGTTTGGCTTCCCATATTAATTGTTTTGAATGGAAGGATATATGATTTTTCTGGTTAAAGTCCGCAACATCATTTTCTACTGAGGAGAAATAGTTTTAGTACCATATTTGAGATCATTGAAAATTCAATTTATAAATGATTTGTTCTGGTATCTCAAAAATGGTTTTTATTACCTTGTAATGAATGCTAAGTTGGAAACATTTGATTTGGAATTTGAGTATATGCATTGGTTTCTTAGAAATTTTGTTTTGAACGATTTTGTTTTGTTGGTGATTGCAATTGAGCTTAGAGCATATTGCTTTGGTCTTGACTGTTTTGTATTCTTGATGGTTAAGAATTGTTTTTTTTGTTGTCTTTGTTGATATGCTTTTATCTTATTGTGGTTAAACTTTGTTTCTTCTGTAACCCTTAAGTTATGGCTTCTACTTAATGGTTAAACTTTTGTCTTTATGGCTTTGATTTTAGTTAAGGTTTTTCGACATCACTCATTGTATACTTCTTTTATTTTATATATTCGTTTGTATTACTCGTTTGAAATTGGAAGTGTTGTAAATATCTTCTAACTGCAGTATTACTCATTTTAAATTGGAAGTATTATGAACATCTTCCAACTTGCAGAAACTAATAGAGATATAGTAAAATAGTTATTAGATAGAGATGGTTACTAGTTTGTTACTACCTATAAATAGACTTTGAGTAGTCAAATGTACTCAGCTTTCTAATTTGTAATTTTTTATAGAGCAATACACAAAAGTTTAAGGATTTCTTCACTCTTCTTCCATGGATGTCATATTTTGTAAATGGGTGTTGTATTTTAGATCACGCAAGACATGATGTTTTATAAAATTATCTATTTAGCATTGGTGCCTTTGAATGTGGTATATACATGCATCCATCATATATTAGATGGAAGTGGGCTAAAATTTAGAGATTTTTGAATAAATCATCTTTTGATAATTTGTTCATTCACTAGAAGACTTTTAAGTTTGGTCAAAGCTTCAATCTAGCTAGAAATCTTTTTAAATTTGAGTGTAATCGAACTGCCGCATGATGCGTTCAGGCAGATGAGGAAATATCAGACGTGAACGGCAAGTCAACTATCCAGAGTATAATATTATGTCGTCAAATGGTCGCGTCTCACGGTGATCGACATAGTTGTTAAAGTGCATATCCTCGTCAACCAAGCGGTCAAGATACACTCAGAATGACTCTATCGCTTGGTTCTCTCTAAGAGGGGTAAATGAAGAAGCACACGACATATCCTCAGTATAAATCGATACACACGACCAGTCGGAGATGCGCGAGAAGCGCTAGAGGATCCAAACCTAAAAAGTGTTAGAACACATGAATCATCAATAAGGACGGGCGTTGCATAAATGTAATGAAAATGATACACTAACATTAAAATACCGATAAATATTACCGTCAATAGTGTGATGTTGAGTGTGACATGCTTCGTCTTCCACCTACTATCCTCTGATAACTTCGAGTACAAGTGGACCAAACAAGCAGCCCCCCGTTATATTTTTGGATCCGCTCGAAGTTCTCAAAGTACCGTAGATAGACGACATCCACATAAATGGCACTTTTGTGCATAAAAATCGCAATGCCAACCAAATATAGCAGGTATGCTTAGCATACGCTCTACGGAGCCTCATATGTTCGTCATCACCTATAGGCTACTCTGCTATAAGGAACTCATTTATGTATACCCTTTTTAGGGATTCAAACCTAACATGAGCCCCTCTGGTTTTTTCAAACTCCCTCATGGCATCCTCTAGGTCAACTCTCAATTGATTTACCATCAACTTGAGTGCCTCGTCTTTACTAATCCTCTCATGATTTAGAAGTTTCCCCTAATCGGAAGATACAGCAAACACGATACCTCGTCGAGTGTGATAGACATCTCACCAAACGGTAGATAAAATAATGACGTCTCAGTGTGACATCTCTCCACGAATGCATTAAGCATCTCGTAGTTAACCGTAATATAATCGGTCTTGCACAAGTCCTTCATCCCAGATAGGGAGAAAACAGCATGCAACCACTCGTCATTAGGCTGAGGCAAGCCAATATTCTTCCGCTCATGGTTAATAAATTTCAACGGATCACAGTCTTGTAGAAAACTAAATGTATGTCAGAAACTTGTAATATAATAATAAACTTAATTTAAAAATAATAAATCCAACTAATTTTACCTCTTCGTCTCAGATATGTATGGCAGTAACAAAGGCAGAAGTGACAATTCTACAAGGTCTCCTCCAAATACCTGAGGTGGCACTGACTCATCAGTCTGAGATGGCCCTGACTCAATAGCGTCATCAATCTGAGGTGGCACTGACTCATCAACATGAGGTCCCTCTAGTGTCTGGGGTGGCATTGGTGCCTCAGGTACCTCTGGTGACTCGGGTACCTCTGACGCATAAATAGGTGAAACTTGTCGCCTACGGGAAGATGGAGACAGTGATGTGTCATTAGGTGACACTCGTCTTCTACGGGAAGAAGAAGATGGAGAAGCATGAGCCCTAGAAGTCGATGCCTCTACATGAATCGGACTAGAGTGAACAGGAGCCTCTGAAACCTGAATTTTCTCCCTACAGACTGATGCATGTTGTTCAATCCTCATGTGCATCAATCTGTCGTCTCTATCAATCATAATGCCTGTAAATCAATCAAACAAGTGTCAGACAATTACTACAAGCAACCTACAAGCAAGAAAAGCAACAAAAAAAATACAGACAAATAAATTACTGAATGCATCTCTGGTTACTAGCAATCCAAACGTTGAAAAATTTCGGAGATGCATCTTCGGGATTCCTGCAACTCTCAGGTTCGTCAAAGGCAGTAATGCAGACCACCAAACCCCCAAAAATAATGTTTTGATTGTTATTTTTAACCATCAAACACGTTTTTCAGTATGCATAAACTTCCATTCATGCAATTTCTACTCATTTATTATCTAAATCATCAGTTTTTATTCATTTATAGAAAAACTCAAAAAACTTTTCAAAAATAAAAAACTTACAAATTTAGAGTTTACTTCAATGTTGAATGATGTCTTTGATGTACTTGAATGTTGATGGAAGAAGCTTTGAATTTGGTTGGTTGTTTTTTGAAAGAATGTGAGTTAAGAGAATTTGAGAAAAAAACTTAGTGTTATTTTTTAGAAATAAGGAAGAAGAGTTCTGACGCATTTTAGAACCAATACCGTCCAGAGATGCATCTTCAAAACATTTCCGAAAATGCATTTCCGAAATTTTTAAATCAAAAATTTATTTAATCAGGGTGCGTTTGGAGATGCATCTCCGAAAACTAACATTTTTATATTTTCACGTGGTGCCCTAATAATAGAGTGCATTAAGAAATTCCCCTTGAATCGGGGTTAATATCTATAGGTTGATTTATTTGGGTAGATATTGTCACAAAATTCCCTTCATTTGGCATTTCATTTAATAGAAATTGATGACAACGGTGAGTTAATTAAGTTTTGGTTGATCTCTGTGTGTGAATGCGCCTCAGAAAGAAAAGAAAGGGTTTTTTTCTGAGGTAATAAAGTGGGTGTTGTTTTCTTAATCCATAGGACATTGTCATGCCATTTCCACCTACTGAAGCAAACAAACCCAAAATAATGTTCAGAGCCATTCAAAATAATGAACCCTAATTCAAAATAAAGATTCTGTAGAGGAAGAAACTGTGATGCTCTAGCCATATGACAAACTAATTCCCGGTACCTTTTGTATTTATCCCAACATCCACTTCAGTAACTGTGATGCCTAACAAAATCCAACACTCTACAAGTGAAAAAGCACAAATGGCAATAGCTTCTTCCCAACTTAAACACTGTCTGACCATTCACAACTCACTGGTATCAGAAGAACTTACTGCATAATTATTTGCAGTAAAATCATTCTTGTTTATGAGAGCCGTAGTCAAATAAATAAATAAAAAAGACAAACTCAAATTGTTGGAAGTTGTTCAAAGTAGCAGCAGAAATATTTGTGCAGACAAAGGGCAATGCCTTCAGAACAAGGAATACTGACTCTATCACTATAGGAAAACAACCAGCAACCTGTTTCTGAATTATTAGACCATTTATGCACAAGGAAAGATGCAAGCTCAACCGTGTTTGTACGACATCTCATACTAAATCACCGAGTTGTGGAGTAGCTACAGAACTTCACTTTATGATTGCATATTTGCAACATCATTCAAGAAATAAAAATATGAAATCTATCATGTCAAGTAAGTTCCAAGGGATCAGAAATCAACAAAGGATCTGGAAACCTAGCACCATGGATGCGGCAGCTATCACAGGTTTAATATTGAGCAAAACAATGCAAGGCCAACATGATATTGAATTGAAAGCTTACCAAACAACAAAGATGTTTTGATTAAAATGCAAAAGAGTGCTTGAGTGACAAAGCAATTACCCCCAAGATTTGGATTTAACAGAGGGAAACTCCAAAACAACAGTAATTCAATATTCGTACACTAAAAATATAAAAGCAAAAAATACACACCTGTCATTCTAGGGAGGTTCCACTTATTTTTGAGTGGCGGTGATTGAGATATGCTTTCTAACCTAGGAGATATCTGGAGGAGTTATCCTCTATAGAAGATAGAGAAATTGGCCGATGGTTCAAAATTGCCTCACAATTGGTTGACTCCAATGACAAGCCCTGGTTGTACACTCCACAGAATGAAATAGCATGATAGGGTAGAGAATAGTCACACACTCAACCACAAAATACACCTTATGTTAGCAATGCTACCTATTCCTTCATCAATTATGCGTCAAAGGGAACCACACTGCCTGCAATAGTTTCAAATCGAAAGAACATGCTTTCGAATTCTGAAAGCACTTTATCACACTTGTCCTTAGACGCCACCAATTAATAGAATCAAAACTTCGACAAAACTAAAATAATACACAACGGGGCAGCAGAGAGAACAAACACCTTCACTCTTGCTTGAACTGACTAATCAAAAGAAGAATCATCTATTGAGGTTCTAGCTTGAAACATCTAAGTCCCAACTTATTGCCAGACTTGCTTTTTCTTTGAAACTTCATCTGTTTCAGAACAGCCTGCAGTACACTTCGTTTTAGCTCATAAAATTTTTTTTGTCAGAATCCTTAGTAAGAGATAGACCATCCAACTCAAGCAAGTCCAATCTTATAACTACAACAACTAGAGACCTTTTTACCAGTTTTCAACTCATCCCTAATGATTTTCAGCTGGGCCTATCACACCTACGTGTACACTGGTACACTTCATTAAGCTCAAAATCTTCACATACTAAGTCAGTTCTAGCATAGACACGCTTGAATGCAATTTCTTTCCATTTCCTGTTGATCTGAACAACTAGATTAAACTAATTCGAATCAATGTTGTACCAAAAATGAATATACAGTAACAATTAGATGATAAATAGCTCTCTTGAACAAATTATTTAAACAAGCAAAACCAATAAGCATTAATAGAAAAATACACATAACACTCAAAAAATGCAAATTATCTTAAGGTTGATTTGGAGCCATTCTCAACAAATAAAATACAAGGAGCACGCACTATTATTTGTGCAGTAATTGCCACTTAAGTGACCATAACAACAAAAAGCACCCCGAGCTGGCATGAAAAACACCTCAATCAAACAACAACACAACACAGATCCAAATTCCAATAAATGCATTTAACAGAAGAAACAGGATAAGCAAATAACATTTCCACAGTAGAAATCAACTGTTTCAACGACGCATCAGTATATAACATCTTATTTTCTTCTCTTAAAGACAGCAATGGAAAAACATAAGACTTCACGGGTTTTCATTTTCAGTTACGGAGGTTTCATTGTTGTTGGAATTAGGAGCCTTTTGTTGATCAAGTACTCGCCCGGTTAAAGCATCGACAGGACGAGTGTCGCGGGCTCCACCTTTACGCGCCATAGCCACAGTCGGTGGTGGAGGAAGTAACCCTGCTCGAAACAGAAGACGCTCAACGGGATTCGAAGGTTGAGCTCCTACAGAAAGCCAATACCTAAAACAAAAAGAAGAAAACAACACTATCACCTACATATATATGAAGGAATTGGCATTAAAAAAAAAGTCAGTTAGCTCAAAAGCACAGATACCGACATAAACACAACACTACCTTGAGACATCTACACCAATAATAGTTTGAGAAAATGAGTCTAATTGAATATAATTTTAGGACCCGGGCATTAGATACGCCTTCAATCAGAAGTGTTAATTACTTACTTGACCCTGTCAAAGTTGATACCCATTCTTTTGCCACCATCTTGAACAGGTAAGGGATTGTAGTAACCTAGAACTTCGAGGTGTTTGCCATCTCTTGGAGATCTGCTATCGGCAGCCATCACACGGTAGAATGGCTTGTTTTTGCATCCTAGACGCGATAGCCGAATCCTAACCACCATTTCCCCCAAATTCAGCCTCCTGACTCTCCTACTCACTATCAATGTCTTTCAAATCCAGTTGACAGAAACCAAACGAATCTCTCTCTGTCTCGTAATAGCAATAGAACAAATCAATTTCAACCATGGGAACACAAAGCAAAAAATGGGAACAAACAGAATGCAATTAAGAAGAAAAACCATACATAGCTAAATAGAATATAAAATAGGGAAGAATAGAGACAGGGAACAAACCTGTGTGGCACTGTGACGGCGTGGCCGGGAGCGACGGAGTTGACGTGACGGCGGCGGAGAATCGCAGGAGAGAGACCGGAAGGGTTTATCGCAAGAGAGAGAGGAGAAGGGCTTAGTGGGACTGAAGTTTGAGAAATTTTTGCTAGAGTCGGAACACGACACGTGGAATTTAGTACAACTGAAAGGTAAATCATTAAAAAAATGATTTTTCTTAAATAAAAAAATTAGAGAATTAATATTAACAGAGAACAAATAACTTCTTTTCTCCGTCTCGGTGAAGCCACGGATGAAGGACGGTCGGTTTTGAGAAAACGATTCTTAGGGTCTTCAAATGAAAGTGTCTTATTTTATTTTATTTTAAAATAAAATATATATTAAATATTATACAGTATTAAATAATGAAATAGAAAATAAATATTAAATTATTATGGGATATAATCTATAGATGATTAATTTTTAAATATACGAAAAGGGATGTGGGTTCAATCCGCATTATACTTTTTTAATTATTTAAATATTATAATAACTAAAGATTTAAACTATTTAAAAATAAATAAAAAATATAAAAAGTAAAATAAAATTAAAAGTTTAATGTTTTCTCATTCAATTTTTAATTATTGATTCTTTTTATTTTATAATTGTTAATTTCTTTTTTTTTCTTTTTAATTTTATTTATTAAATTAAAAATAAGACTCTTTTTAATATTAAATAAAGAAAAGACTTTTTTAATTTCTAAAAAAAAATATATTTAGAGAAAGACTCTTTTTAATTTTATAAATTTTTTTAAGTTGAATGAAATATATTTTTTTATAGTTTAAACAACTTAATTTTTTTGTTTCATTTGGTTAATATATAATTGTATTTTTAGTTTTAAAATTATATATATTTTTAATTTAGGCTTATTTTTTAAATTAGAACATGGTCTTCGAATTGATTGGGTCGGTCCGAGATAGTGAAATTAGTGATTACGTTTAATTTATTTAATTTTTTAAATTATTATCATTATTGACGTGTCGATGTCGTGTACGATGTTTGTATTATGTACGATGTTGAAGGCGCGCATACCATTAAGGCTCTTGGTGGTTTTATAAACATGGAATGAGGTATTTATGTGAAATATATAGAAGATTATTGTATGTTTTTTCAACAATCTTTAGCATAAGATCATTCTTTCTTTGTTAATTTCATCATTTTATACACATTTTTTACAATTACTTGCTTTTACAATTTTGAGTAATGTTATGAATACTTAGCAGTATAATTCAATCATCCCATGTTGTTCTTCAATTTTATTCGTGTCTTATAGATTATCATTGTTGTAGTATATATTTTCTTAGAAGTTAGTCATATATTATGTTCTTCATGTCATTTTGAATGTTCTTAAACTTCATTCTGTTAGCGCCGATATTTTATATGTTTTCATTAGTATAAAATATATTGTTAATATAGGTATCATCATGAAGATATTTTATGTTTCATCTGATGTGGTAGTTTTCTCCCCTAATAACTTTGATAATGTTATCTTAGATGAAATAAAAGTTGTTCTAGTGGAGTTATATACACCATGTTATGTATAGATTAACGTGATATTCTATAACTTTATGATATGGTGATCTTTTTAATTTTCAATGTTTGTGAACCTTATTTTTTTGACAATTTCATTATTGTATTTAGGTGTGGTCATTGCAAGGCTCTTTCTTGTGTAAGGATATTCTCTTGTCTAAGACTTCTACCATAGCTAGCTTATAATCTTAATTTGATAATTTTTACTTATGATTATTTATATCAAGATTGATCTTTATATTGTTTATACTATTTATTTAGACGTATGAAAATGTTTTCGCAATATTCAAGTTGGAGGAGGAAGTAGTTATAGTTAATGTCGACGCTAACGAATACAAAGATTTGGTAGAGAAGTGAGTGCAATAACATGTTTTTATTTGACGAATATAAGATTGTTCTTTTTTTTAATTGTATATTTTATTAGGGATCCATTTTTATTATTTTCCATAAGCCTCTAGAAAGTCAGGACCAGCCCTGAAGGCCCACCTAAGCCTCATAAACGGTCGTTTTGAGATGTTTTCACTGAAAGTTAATGAGTTGCTACTGTGAAGAAGGAAGTAAACATGATTGAAAGGGGACTTATGAAAATATCTTTTAAAGGAGGAAACTAATTACTACTAAAGGTCACGATGGATGAGAAAATTTTCTAGAAATTATGCAATCCTTGGAAGAAGGCGTTAGTTATTAAACTTTTTGGGAAGAACGTGGGGTATCATTTGATGACTAATAGGTTGAAGAAAATATGGAAACATACCAGAGGTTTTCAGATCATGGACGTTGATAATGGTTTCTTTATGGTCAAGTGAGAACTTCTCGCAAACAGGGAGAAAATTGTTTCAAAAGGCATGTGGATGTTATTTGACAATTATTTGACAATGACTCGATGGACTTCAGACTTCACATCCTTGCTCGCAAAATTGGAGAAAATCTGGTTTGGATTCGATTTCCAGACTTAACTTATTGTATTATGATGAAAGTGTCCTTCTTGGTTTAGCATCAGTTGTGGGTACTCTTGTTAAGGTGGATACTGACACCCTAAATGTAGAAAGGGGGAGGTTTGCGAGAATTTGGATGAATATTGATCTGACTTTTCTAATTATCGAAAAGATCAATGTTAATGGTCACTGTTATAATGTGCAGTATGAAGGTCTTCACATTATTTTCTTCAGGTGTGGTCCTTATGAACATTACACCCGTGATTGCAAGAAAACACCAGACAATCTAACATATTTGGTTGTTCCTACGGTGATGCAACAAGAGGCCCGCTGGAAAAGGATGTTGTCCATGAGAAAAGACAAACATAATTGCATCAGGAAGTGGGCGATGACAACGCCGAAATTGTAGCAAAAGAATCTGGAAAAATAAATGTAGTTCATGGTGATGGGCTAATGGTGCATGTTGGGTGAGAATGTGGAGTAGAGAAATGGTCTAGAGGGGAGGGGGTAAATAGGCCCTTTTAGGAAATTTGACCGATTTTCAAAATGAATGATCGGAGTTTTTTAATGTGGAAGTCTTATAGCGGAAAATAGAGACTTTATATTTGAATTGGAAATTAATCACGGATACAGTTACACAATTAACAACTATCTCATATTGATTAGAGATTATATCCAAAGAGTTACAAACTATAGTGAATTGATAGTTCGCAAATTACACGAGATTTGTTATTTACAAAATTCAATTGCTACAAGATTCTAATACCGCAGTTTGAAGATTTTAATCAGCACTAAATCACATATAGGTTTTGATTGTTCTGATTCTAAAAGAAATCTACACTTATGTAATTAATCGTTACCAACAAGAAGTATCGATAAACTACACTCACTACAAGAAAATTGTCAAGTTACGATGGTCAATTTTGACAAGTATGGAGGTTAGAACCGCCTCAAATAGAAAGTCACGAAGGTTCCTGTTCTGTCGCAAAAACGTGTGTCGCTAGGCTGTACTGCGACGGTTGCTAAAACCGTCACCCCAACAGTCGTTCTAAGTTGCGACGGATAGTCAACTAACGTAAATTACAAGTTGTGATGGTTACAAACCATCGTGAATTTCAGTTTGAGTTTTATTTTTAGTGCTAGTTACCATGGTTTCAAAATGTCGTGAGTGTGATATCCTGACGGTTCAAACCGTCATAATTTTACTTACAAATTCTTAATATAATTTATTTGGTAACGATTTAAAGCGCTACTAATTATTAAATTTTTAATTTTAGCGACAACTTAAACCATTATTAATTTTTATCTAAAGTATTATTTTTTATAATATTATTTTTTTTATTTAAATTATTATCATCTAAAATATCTTTATTTATAAAAAAAAAATTACAGTTATAGTATTATTTTTTTAAAATTGATTTTTTTTTTAGTATTTCTGAATCTTTTTATTTTATTTTCTATCACTTTTTAAATTAATAAAATTCCAATCACAAATATCTAATATCAAGTAAGTGATCGCGACTTAGTATGTTTATCGAAATGGCTAACTGCAAGTGCACAGTCGTATCACGTAGTTTTAAAAAGATATCGAACTCAAAGGACCAAAAATCAAACTATCGTTCTCTAAAGTTACTATGTAAAGCTAAGGCTAATGATTGTTTTCTTTTTCAAATATGGACATCTGAAACTGTACTTCTTAGTGTTCCTTCGTCCATAATCCATGGTCTGAAAATATTTGCAAATAAAATCTCAGTTCCTTTAAGCTATTTTTTAGTGTGATGGATGTTATGATGCGCATGAATGCATGAATGCAACAATCACAAGTAAGGGATCACACACAAGGCAAACAAAGGTCCGGGATGAATCAAGTCATTATCAAGATCAATCATCCATTTTGGTGGATTATGGTTTTCACCTTATCAACACCCAAGTTTCATTGATATTGACAAGACTCGATTGGATCAACCAAGAATCAAGGGTTTGTTATGAGTCACGAGCATGGAGTCTAGGTAAGAACCATCCCAAAGGAGTGTACTAAGGATAAAACCTGTAGATCATGTTCTAAAAAGTTCCCAGAGTTTTAATTCCATCTATCGGATATTATAGGTTAGGATGACTGACTCATCAACCCATAATATTCTCAAGAGAAAATCGTTTGAGTGTAGTATCGCGTAACAACTATTATCAAGTCTACACCTGAACAGTCTCCGCACTACGTCCTAAATAGGTAAATATGGGTTAAATGTTCTACGGTCCTCATCTTCTCAGACCCCAAATCAGAGAAAGTAATGTCTAACCACAAATAACTTGTGTGACATTAATAGCTCCAAAAGGGTCTCCACTTAATAGATGGGTCTCAAGCCAACTTGTTAAGGACTACTCCACACAAGTCGAACTTGACTATACCATCCTCCTATCTTAATTTCACTCAAGTTCGGGTTAGAACTTATCTCACCACTAAGAGATTACCAAGCACAACAAGCAGATTATATCATACAAACATCAAATATACAATTATATACACACAAAAAGTAGGTTAAACCCACTGGAGACTACTCCCCAACAGAGTCACCACTTAATATCTGTAGCGATAAATTCATGACCATCAAGCTATGGATAAGCTAGACGTCAATTAAACCAGAGTCACCACCGTGCTTTTATTGTTTCCAAGGGAAAAGGGAAAAGTACGAACAAAACCCAAAGATAAGAAGTTTTGAAATCAAAACTAATAAAATGCCAGAGATTACAAGTAAGGGGGTTGGTTACACAGAGGGAAGGTGTTAACACCCAAAGTGTCCTAGGTGCTCCTAGGGAGCCCTTTCTTGTGTGCATATGTGTTTTTGTATAAAATGATGTTTATGTTAGTGTAAGCCCTAGAGGCCAATACTTTTAGTACTTGCATCGAATTATTTATTAATAATAAAAAGACTTTTTCTGTATTATGTTTGTTTAATAAAGTCCCTAGAATAGCTAGTCCGTTTAATGTATCAATTATGACTTAATCATGAGATCACATTAAACATAAGGACATTATTCTTAAAGTATCCATAGTCGAGCTTTATTGTGAAGTGGGATAACATTAAAGCATTAAGACTATTATGTATATAGACTGATGATCACATCTCATGGATCATGGATAAGGAGTTATTAAGTCTTAAACATAGGTATGAATATTAAGAGTAATATTTATACTGGATTGACCCGCTATGAAAATACTATATAGAATGTTATGCAAAGTGTCATAAGTTATTCTCATGGTGATAATGGTATATACCACCCTTTGACCTGAAACCACTATGGACCTTAGATGTAGAGTCGAGTGCCTTATTATTGATCAAACATTGTCCGTAACTGGATGACCATAAAGACAGTTGATGGGTACTCCACGAAGCATGCTGAGGGACATGAGTGATCTAGATGGGATTTGCCCATCCTTCATAACAGGATAAATGTCTATGGGCCCAATATTGAATTGGACAAGGATGACACGGTTTATGTCTTGTGTTCAATATAAAAATAAGGGAAAAAGGGTCATTATACACATAAGTATTATCACAAAAGGATTTGTCAGATCACATGACATTTTTATGTCTTGGGTAGCAGTGATGTGTTGCTAGATACCGCTCACTATTTATTATGTTAAATACGTGATTTAATATAATTGTCAATACCATGAAAACCTACAGGGTCACACACAAAAGGACGGATTGATGAGAGATAGAGTAACTAAGGAACACCGTAAGGTATGGTGCACTTAAGTGAATTGTAGAACATCGTAAGGTACGGTATACTTAAGTAGAATACGAAATATGGTAAGGTACCACGCACTTAAGTGATTTTGGCATATTATAAGATATGAGCCACATACACTTAAGTGGGCTTTTTAACTTGCAGCCCACACAAATGGTTCTATAAATAGAACCCTTGTACATAAGCATTTGTGCAGTTGCAATTTCGTTTCTCTCTCTCTCTCTCTCTCTCTCTCTCTCTCTCTCTCTCTCTCTCTCTCTCATTCAAAGCCTTCATTCATAGCAGCTAGCATTGAGATTGAAGGAATCTGTTCCTATGGACTGAGTAGAGGCGTTGTCACCGTTCAACTTTCGTGATCGCTCCGTAGATCTGCATCAAAGGTTTCAATCACCACAAGAGATAACGATTTTATCACTGATCATGCCCATTCGTAAGGATCACTAAAGGAGAATTTTTTGTAAATTCCGCTGTGTTTTGGATCGCCCTTCTCCTTCAGTTTGCAATAAAATGGAGTGGAGGGATGAGAAAAGAACTCATTAATTATATTTTTGTGTTTGACAAGACCTTCGTACATGTGCCTACGTACCAACATAAAAATGAGGGATCAAAACCTCGTAGTTCGTAGTAACAATTTCAAAGTGAATGCATTGCTTTTAACAAAAAATTAAGTTTAACAAAGGCACAAAAGGCCTAAAAGGTTTGAATTAGTGTTAGTTCTTTTTGTCTTTTAAAATTTTAAGTCAAGTATAGTTGAGTTCATTTACAAATTTGATTAAGAAAAGAGTTTGAAAATGCAATGGCATAAGGCCAAAGTTTCTAATTTGCGATATGGTCTAAGTTTAAAAAAAACACAAGCAAAGAAGATTTTAAAAAGAGGGAGAGATTTGAAATTAAAGAAGTGGGGAGGAGATGAAGATACTAATCCTAAGCACAAATTTAAAAGTTAAGAGTTGAAAAGATCTGACCAATGGGATGCAATCTAATAAACAAGAATGTCATATAGAAACCCAAATTTCCCTTCGACTTTAGAATCAAGCAATATCAATACACAAATAGCAAGATGAAGAGCAAGGTATCAAATAAAGATAGCCACATCCAAGCTTAACAACTCCACGATCTTCTTCATAATCTCTCACGTATCAGATGAAACCAGAGATAAGCATTAAGCACGAGTTCAAAGTAACAGCTTCAATAAGACCATGTAGCAGATGAACTCAAATGGGATCTCAACACTTGCTTCAGATGAAAATTCACTTCACAAGCACTTGGTTTCATGGAAGTTGGAATTGGCCAAGTCCTTTTGCATAGGGAGTGTTGCCTAATTCTAAGTCCAATGTCTCAGATTAAATCCAACAGTACACGCAAATGTCTTTTAGGGTTTTTGTTGTTATTACGTATATTAAGGTCAAAAGACCACAAACACAAACAAGTATATACAATCACAATATAATCACAAGATATGGCTCAAATGAGAAAAGTGAAAATGGCACTAAAGTAAACAAGTTAAATGGTATGAATCATGGAAAATGAATAAAGACTTGAATTTAAAGTGCATAAAAGTAAATGGCTTGAAATTAAATGTTAGTTGTTAGTTGATTAGAAGTTAGTATTGCTTTTGTTTTTGTTGTTTAAGTCATTCTTTGGAGAACACTCAACCCACTATTCACAAGCATGGATCCTTGAACCAAGACATCTTCCAAAGGAAGGAAAAAAGGCCAAGTTTCCTCACAATACCATGAAAAAGGGGAGAATTACAATCTCACTTACTAGAATGTTATGCCTTTTTGTGTCAAAAATTTAGCGTTATGTTAAGCAATCGTAATTGGACTTATGTAGAAGTCACAACTATTTCAGGTCGAGAAATAGAAATTTTAGTGTTAATGCATGTTAGAGATATGGTATTATGAACCATACTCCTGAAACATACCACACTTAAAAGAAAATGCAAAAGGGGTGGACCTAATCTCATCAACACTTATGTTGATTTTGCAATCAACTAGCCTTAGGATATTGAGATATCATAGGTCCATGAGATGAATGAGAAGAGAATGGGATTGAGATGAAGAGGGATAGGAGATGGAATCAACACAAATTGGTCAAAGGAGGACTTTTATCAAATTGAAATCATTCATTCATTTTGGGAGATGAAATGTACATTTCATCAATCCCCTAAATCCAATGATTTTAACTCAACAAAGTCAAATCAACCTGACCAAGGCCAAACAACACAAGTCAAACTCAACAAGTCAATATCAAAAGCTCAACACAATTTATTTGGCAATTAAACAATTAAAATCAATTAAAAAATGCATTAAATTAAATTATGGTTGGTCAAAATCCTAAAATCTCATCAAAACACCAAATAAATGGCCATGAGATTTATCATAGGTCAAACAAGGTCAAAGGACCTTGGATAAAAAAAATCATAGTTTTTGGAAACTTAAAACTATTTTTTAACAATTAAAAGTATTCACAAAAACAATTAAATCATGAAAAATATTAATAATGACCCAAAAAAATAATTTTAATTCATAAAATGAAATAGAAATTTATTTAAGAATTTTTGGTGAAAGTCTCATATTTTTTGGATCAATATTAAAATTAATATGAATTAATGAAAATAAGTCAATTAAATCAAAAATCAGAAAATAACAAAAAAAAAACGTCGACCACTTGATCTGCCTCATTAATTGAGGTGGCAGATCAAGTGGATGAGAGTGTGTGTTCCATGATGGACCCTGATCAATGTGCCACACGTGTGATAATCAGTTTGTACACTTAAGATTAAAACAAAATGGATGGATCCTACGGTCCTGAGACATGCCAATGCATCGCCGGAGCTGTAACTCTGGTCTTCTTCTCCAGTGGACCTCACCGGACTGGTCCACCTTCAACCATCACCAAAATAAAAAAGGAGGACATGAATTTAAAGTAAAAATGCTCAGGAGCTCAAATCTGGCCTCAATTTCTCCTAACTCCAAGTATATTGAAAGATACAGGGAGTTGAAATTTGAGGATCATGATCTGAGTTACTTTGATTTGACCTCAAAGTAACTCAATCTTCTTGCCTATATTGGTAGGACTTCAGACAACTAAAAATCAAGAAGAATTATGGAGAATTGAGTGAGAATCAAAGAGATGAAAAATTGAGAAATTCACCTTCACTGCAGGTCTGGATGAACACGATCTTGCTTCCAATTGCACCTGGCCTTGCTCTAGACACTTGATGGAATGGAATTGAATCAAAAAGGAAGTAGGACTCTTGGAGATTTGAATCCCAAAACAGTGGAGATTCAAACTCGATTTCCAATGGAAATCCTCAAGGTTATCCTTTGAATGAGAGGGTTTGGAGCTAGGGATTTAAAGCTGGCGCGTCAGGGTCTTCAATTCTGAATGCAAGGGTCTCTATTTATAGCCAAGGCATTGCTAATTGCACACTTGATTCAAGTTTTCAAAAATAGTAACTTTGTTTGCATGGATGCATGGGTGTGTGATAGGCCCATGTAATCATTCCTTCAGGTCCAAAATTGTGTACAAACATTGTTGAAGTCATGTGGAAAGGCCATGCATTTGTGTATGGAAGATTCAAGTTCACTTATGCCAAATGGTGATCCAAGTTCAAGCCATGCGCAAGTCACTCATACTTTGTCCAAATGAGATGAAATTGGACTTTTTGGAAAGGTTAGATCAAGAGGAACAACTTTCATGTTGAGAACTTTTTCATTTGAAGCTTGGATCATGATTAATTTTGAGGTGGAAGTTGGGAAAATCAAACATATCAAAAAAAATTCTAAGTGTTAAGCCATATGTTCACTTCTTCCACCTTGGCTAACTTTTTTTATGAGCTTCAAATGAGAAACGTACATTAATCAAAGTTGTATCTATCTCAAAGTACTTCAAAATGGTCACAAATTTGACCTCATTTGGATTTATCATGAAGGAGTTATGCATTTTTGAAGTTGAGGAAAATCACTTGTTCAATGGCATTGGTCCAAAATGACCTATAATCCTCATATCACATGTATTTAAAAGTTGAATTTGATCTTCCTACAAACATAAAAGTTAAAGTATACATCTTGAATTTTATTGTTAAACTTGAATAGATTTCATCTCATAAAAATTGAGTAAGTTATGGTCTTGGGAAATTGACCTCCAAATTAGGGTTTAGACAAAATGACCTATAATCTTTCACCATAAAAAATGACTTTCAAAGAAAACCTAGATTTAGACATAAACATGAAAGTTATTTTGAATGTAATTTAGAGTAACTTTGATTTTGGAATCATTTTCATATGACAAAAATTGTAGGAGATAGGGTCTAGGGAACCCCAGTTTTGATCAGTTAACTTCCTTTGGTCAACCACCATGATCCAACTTGTTAGCTTGATATTCTCTTGACTTTTGGGACTCATGGAGGATCATATATGCATAAGATGATGAAATTTTAAGTATCCCTTGAAATATTTGATCAATTGGTGAAGAACCTTGTTGAAGAAGTCACATAAGATACCCAAATGAATTAGGGTTTTCAAGGCAAACAAACTTCAAACTCTTGATGAATGCTTGATCAAAATAACATGTGAAGATCATGGGGATCCATATATGATGCTTAGAGTCATAGTAAAACAATTCTTGATTGAACTCCTCACACTGAGGGTCTTAAACCCTAGATGTAAGCTTGATAGATCAAAGGTGAGCATGTGTCTTACCTACAAAAGAGTTAAACTATACAATGACATGTTTTTGATATTTTGGTTAATAAATGATAAAATACAAAGTATGATACAATCAAATGATGCTTGGTGATATCTCCCAATATAAACCCAATGAATGAGGGGCAAGGAGGATGCCAAGATGGATCCCAATGCCAATGCATATGATGAGATATCATGAGGGATCTTAGGGTCAAAATTGGGGTGTTACATACGTACCCATAGCGAGGTCGATTGAGGAGCTGCCTAAACAAATCCTTGTGTACTCTCTCTCTCTCTCTCTCCTCTCTCTCTCTCTCTCTCTCTCCTCTCTCTCTCTCTCTCTCTCTCTCTCTCTCTCTCTCTCTCCCTCTCTCTCTCTCTCTCTCTCTCTCTCTCTCTTATTTTTGTAGTTTGTAAAATTTCGATTGCATTGATCATTTGATCAACATTGTTTCGATCAAAATTTTGAATTTTGTGTTGTTGTGTAGATCATAAATTATTTGGTTGTGATTGGATTTCTAAGAACAACAAACTCTACATAACGTTCCAAACATTGTTGATCGCACACTAAATGTTTGACAAATGGCTTGACTTAAGTTTTTGTGTGTTTTGATCACTAGAGATAGGCTTTTCCTATTGTATGGTATTCAACTAGTTGTGATTAGTTGTTGTTGATTGACTTGGGGATTATTATCATTGCATTGACACCTCTACGCATATCCTAGCTTTTTGATATTAGGTCCGATTAGATGATTTTTGATCCGGGAAATTTTTGAAACTTGCTTCCGTGCTATAAACTTTTTCAAAATCAATTTTGCTTCAAATTTTAACATGGTCTATTCACCCCATATAGATTTTGGCTTATCGTCTGACAGTCATCAATAAACAAAACATAGTATTTAGATCCACCTTTGGTAATAACTAGTGATGGACCACATACGTCATAGTGAATTAAGTCAAAGGGTTTATGTGAAATAAAATTACTTTTATTAAAAGGTAAAACTAAATTTTTTGCTAGTTTACAACCACAACAATTTGAAATATGACTGATTCGTAACTTTCGTAATGCCCTAGTATAAACTAATTACTTTAATCTAGAAGCAGGTATATGTCCTAGGAGAGTTCATAAATAAAAATTAGAAGACAAAGAATTCAAACAAAAAGAAGCTAATGAATCAGTGGTGGGCCCCAGCTAAGAAAGGATCACCGATACCAGTATCTCCAACCAGAAGACTGAAATTTATTTCCCCAGTAGAGTCCTCGGGAAGAACTTTTCAGATGCATAATTCATTCATTACCATATTTTACAGCATACGCATGCGTACATTGTTCGCATTTATTGTCGAAAGCATAAAACATCTCATGCATCATGACATGGCATGAAGCTAACTTTATTTTTCAGGTTAATTATCCTCCTAAGGATGGTATCTTTAAGCCCATCCCCGCCATTTATTGCAAATACAGCATCTACAAATACGACCAGATACAGTCTAACGTACGGTTCATTCTGATTCAGCTCAACATATGACTCCTTCCATTCAGATACGATCTAACGGACGATCCATTCTGACCTTCAACTACTCCAATACGGTCTAATTTACGACCCAGTTGGACCTTTCATTTCTCAGAGACTACCTAGCGTACGGTACATTCTGACGTGTAGCCTAGCATACGACTACCCCTCTCAGATACTGCCTAATGGATGGCCCATTCTGCAACTCAGATACGATCTAGTGTACGATCCATTCTGATCTTGCATCCCCGGCGGAGTCACCCGCCTAATGAACAACTCACTCTACTATTCAGGTACGGTCTAGCGTATGATCCATTCTGATCCCTTATCCCCAGCAGTGTATGACACACTCTGACTCCCCAGCGAAGTCGACAGCATAATGGATGACTCATTATACGGTCTAGCGTATGACCCGGTGTGGCACCCATGTCTGCAAATTGGTCTAACGTACGACACAATCTGAAGCTCTCATCATCAAACTTCCTGGATGGCATCTCTAAGCCCATCTCCGTCAAGACTAATTGACAAGTGCAAATTTTTGGGGCATTCTAGTGTTCAATAATCTTCCACCTCCAGACCACGAATGGCATACATGCCATCCTAACTCTCTCGGTTCAAGAATATTGAACAGGGGCAGCTGTCATACCCCAAAATTTGCCCATTAATCTTGCAAAACATTTCTCGAAGCACTCCAACTTATTCTGCAAGACACTGACCTTAAAGGAACAAAAGCCCAGCTCACAACAGGCCCAATCCAGAAAAAGGCCCAAATTAGCTAGCTCGCTAGGCGAACAACTCCTTCGCCTAGCGAACCCTTCGCCACACGCTCGCCTAGCGAAGCTTGCGATATATCAGAATTTTCGGGCTTCATTCTGAGCCCATTAGGTCACCACAATCACTATAAATACCCCAACTTCAGTCAGGGGGAGGAGGAGGAAAAGGGAGAAAGGAGAACCCTAGCAAGCAACCCTAACACTCACGGGAGGCAAACCCTGAAGGAACTCGGCGGCATCAAGGTTTACCTCTGCCCAATTCAATCCGATTTGCTGATTCAAAGTTGCAATTCAATTGCAAACAGGTTTACATTGCTATTACTGCTTTATATTCTTAATTTGCATATGGCATTATGATTAAATTTATGAAAATATCTTGAGTTTGGCATGTGAATTTTAGTATGTACCTGAATACCTTAAATGATTAACCATATAATTGCTGTAATGAAAGCCATAAGGCATAAAATTGGTTGAAATTGTACTGATATCAAAGCCAGAATCCGCAGTCGCTCGCTAGCACATCGCTAAGCGAGCATGCAGCGAGTATTCGCTAAGCCTTCGCTAGGCGAGGCAGGAGCGAACGTGACAGTAGCTGATTTTTCTGTTCTGATTTTTCACTCATGTTTTATCATAGCCATGCATCATTTACCCGACCCTATTTACTGTTGTGATCTTTCTTTTGTGGTGTAATCCTCGATTGCACCCTGATTTGGTGTTCTGACATGTTTTGTTGAGTTTTGTAAAGGTTCACATATCCCAGGAAAAGATTGCTTGTTAGGTATTCCACTTTATTTGTGGGATACCCTTGTGGAGATTCACCCTGAATTACTCAATTGATTTTAATGTATTAATTTTATGGCAAAGATCCACCCTAAATTGCTTAATTGATCTTAATGTATTAATTTTAATGTGGGGATTCCTCCTAATTACCTAATTGATTGTAAAATACGGCCTTTGAATATGTGATCTTGGACCTCTCTTTGTTGCTTTACGGTATTACGGTATTAAGGTCATGTCCCGCGAATGTGGGGATACACTTAGCCAAGACCCTTCG
The DNA here is from genome assembly GCF_024323335.1 of Lathyrus oleraceus. Classification (NCBI taxonomy): domain Eukaryota; kingdom Viridiplantae; phylum Streptophyta; class Magnoliopsida; order Fabales; family Fabaceae; genus Lathyrus; species Lathyrus oleraceus. Next base: position 358,632,287 of record NC_066579.1, read on the forward strand.
ATTAAATCATCATAAAATAAATCATAGTCCCTCAGATGTTGCCTTCGAATATATGATTTTGTCCCTCGATGACCCTTCGGTGTAGCCTACAGTTAAATGATGATAGTCCCTTCGAATGCTAAGGTATCCTCACAAATGTTGCCTTCGATGACCAATCGATGACCCTACGATGACCCTTTTACATCCAAAGGATAAAACTACTTACTTCTCAATAGTAAGGACAGTTTTACCCTCATAAGGATAGGAAATGCCCATAAAGACCTTGGGTAGGTATAACTCCTAAATGCTTGCTCACAACTTAAACTACTTTTCACACCTCACACTTTCCAAAATACTAGAAAATCACCACTTAGTATACATTCATACTAGAATCATTACTAAGTTATATTTTTCTAAACAGTTTTCCAAACAGCTTTCAAAATTAAACGAGATCAATACTTTGTATACATTCGTACAAGAATCATTACAAAGTTAAACTCTCTTTTCAAAAACATTTTCTAAACAGCTCTCACACACTTTTTCAGACAAGAAAAACATAAGTGATCAAGCAATTAAGAGCCCATGGATAACCATGGATACAAAGGGTGCTAACACCTTCCCTTTGTATAATGTACCTCCCGAACCCAAAATCTAAATTAAGGTCTTTCCTGTTCTTTTCCGCCTTTCCTTATTGGATGAAAGAAAAGTCGGTGGCGACTCTTGCTAACCGCGACATTTGCTTTCCAAAGCAAAAACACACAAAGTCAGTTCACCGTATGACAGAACTGGCGACTCTGCTGGGGATACTTAAAAAGAGAGGTTACCTTAAATACAAGATCACTTATTCAAATTGTCTGATTTACTTTTAAGGGATTGCTTGGGTATTTTACGCTTGAGTGAAAGATCCTACACCCGGATCTAGTGTACCTTAGGTAAGTAGCAAAAGATCATCGCGACTATCCGGCGTATACTGGAATGGTTAAAATGATGGCTACGGTTAATGTGACACTTTGGATGTCCTGATGTTCCTCATGTTTACTTGAGGAAAAATTTGGCTTCCGCGTGGTGTCATCAAAGCATTAACCAGACCTTTAGAACCCTAATTGACTCATCCTAGCCATTAGAAAGTAGTGAGATAACTGACTTCGGTTCCAACTGAGGTTGGTTGAGACTCGATACTACACTCTTTGAGATTGGACTTTAGGGAAGCTTCGGTCAACCACTTGGTGTTGCACTGAAGTGGACTTAAAGAAAGGTCAATGATTTGAGATCCTTCTAGAACCCGGTTACTATTCTAGGACAGGTTGTGCCAACCAAACTTCAGTGGGGAGGGTACTTACCTATGGAACTCATGCAAGCCTTAAAACCTAGGAATGATTGTTGTGTGACTTGTTTGTGCTTGTTGTTTACTTAACATCATAACATCATAACATCATAACATCATAACATCATGACATTGTGCTAACCATTTCAAGGACTTAGGGATTTAGCTTTGCTCCGTTAAACAGGTTATGGCTTCCAGGAAGACCATCCGGATCAATTTTGTAGCAATCTTTCCTCAACTAAAGGATTTGGTGTCAGAACTTCCCGATCATGCTCAGTTCATCCAGAAACATGGTTCTCTTCTCAATTTGGTTACCACTGGTTTCAAAGAAGATATGATGAGAGTTCTATTCCAGTTCTTCGACCCTAAACATCATTGCTTCACCTTCCCGGATTATCAGTTGGTGCCCACGTTAGAAGAATTCTCCAGGCTGCTTGGGATACCTATCCGTGATCAAACACCTTTCAGTGGTTTAGAAAAGATTCCGAAGTCTGAAGAAGTTGCCGCGGCTTTACACATGACAAAGTCAGACATTGAAACCAATTGGGTAACAAGAAGTGGAATTAAGGGTTTACTTGCCAAATTTCTGATAAATAAGGCCCGAGAATTCTTAAACGTCATGGATGTCCATGCTTTCGAAGATGTCCTAGCATTACTAATATATGGTTTGGTGTTATTCCCTAATCCAGACCAATTCATAGACGTGAATGCTATTAAGATATTCCTCACTCATAACCCTGTGCCTACCTTACTTTGAGACATTTTGCATTCCCTTCACACCCGTACTATGAAAAGGCAAGGGACCCTCATGTGCTGCATGCCTTTATTGTCTAGGTGGTTTATTTCGCACCTTCCTCAATCAGTCTTGAAGAACGAGCAGAATTTGAAATGGTCTCAAAGGATAATGTCGCTCTCCCATTCAGACATCTGTTGGTGTCCCAATCTTAGAGAAAATGTTATCCTCATCGACCGTTTTGGAGAATTCTCTAACGTACCACTCATGGGGATAAGAGGAGGTATTACTTATAATCCTGCTCTAGCCCTACGTCAGTTTGGTTATGCTCGAAGAGATGGTCCACATGAAATAATCCTTCAAAGCACTGTGTTTGACTATGACAATGACTCTCAAGATCTCCGTCAAAAGTTTGTACGAGCTTGGGGCATGGTGAAAAGAAGTACTTTAGGGAAGAAAAACTCTATTCCTATGGAACCTTATCTCAGATGGGTACGCGCAAGAGCTCGTGAACTTGGCATGCCATATCTTGCAGTCGGACCGCTGATTGTTGAGCCAGAAGTTGAAGGAGGTATTTCTCAGATCATTCCTTATCCAGATATGCCTACCGATGTTGAAGAACTGAAGAGATCCTGGATCCAGTTGAGAGAGGAAAGGGATACTTTTGAGACTCAGTTCGTTGCAGAAAGGAAGAAAGTGTTAGAACTTACCAGTCAGCTTAATGAGGAACGAAGACTCAATGCATATCTTCGCCCAAAAAGAAGTCGCCCCTGGGAGACTTGAGCTTTCATTGTATTTTTATTATTATTCCCTTTTGTAATGAACATTGGAAAAAATTATTATTAGTAAAAGTTTCCCTCTTTTTGGTGGTTTACGCAAAGTTAAATTCCCAAAGTCCTTGAAAACATTTCATACATTGCATAGCATAACATAACATTGCATAACAGGTATCCTAAAAAGATCAATATTCTCACGATCTCCCTTCCAAACAGAAAAATGGACCTTGAACAAACTGTCAAAGATCTCCAGACTCAGAATGCTCAATTCCAGGAGTTGATCTTGAGCTTATCCAAAGGGCAGGAGGAACTGAAGGCTCTTTTGCTCGAAAAGAAGAAAGACAAGAAAGTTGTGAGTTACATCAACACGGGAAGAAGGCTTAAAAGACAGGCCGCGGGAGTCAAGTTTGGAATTTCGAATGGTCCAGAAGAGGAGACAGAGAATGATTCAGAGGAGGAGAATGTTGATTTCTCCAACCCTGAGGATGACGATGAAGATTATGAAGGTGAACAGTACTCTCCAAGAGATGATAAGTACAAGTTGCTGGAAGAATGTATGCTAGCCATGGAGGGTCAGAAGGCGCCCGGTTCGAAAGTTTGGGTCTGGTCTCCGATGTGACCATTCCTCGCAAATTCAAGATCCCCACTTTCACTAAGTACGATGGTGCGTCCTGTCCTCAGATGCATCTGAGAGCTTATGTGAGAAAGATTCATCCGCATACCACTGATAGGAAGCTATGGATCCATTTCTTCCAAGAGAGTCTGTCTGGCACACAGTTGGAATGGTATTATCAGCTCGAGAGCTCTGACATCCGCACCTGGACTGATTTAGCAATAGCTTTCTATAAACAGTACCAGTATAACTCTGAACTAGCGCCTACTCGGCTACAGTTGCAGAATATGACCATGGGATCCAAAGAAAGCTTCAAAGAATATGCTCAGAAATGGAGAGATTTGGCTGGCAGAGTCAAACCCCCTATGACTGACCGAGAATTAGTGGACATGTTCATGGGCACACTGACTGGCCCATTCTACAGCCATCTACTGGGAAGTTCTTCATCAGGTTTCACTGAACTTATATTGACAGGTGAGCGTGTTGAAAGCGGCATCCGAAGTGGAAAGATACAGGCGGCTACCCCTGCAAGCACCAAAAGGTCCTATCAGGGGAGGAATGAATCAAATGCTGTGTACGGTCAAAAGGGTCGTAACAAGAAAAATCGTGACCATACCATTGGAGCGGTTACGATTGCAGCACCGCCATCTCAAAACTTCCAGCCCAAACAAGACAAGCCAAGAAGGCAGTTTACCAGGATCAATATGACCTTGGCACAGGCACTGCAGGGAATGCTAAAGGCAAATCTGATCACCCTCAGAGATCCTCCTACGAAACCCAACACTGCTTCTTCTCGTTATAATCCCAATGCCAAGTGTGCATATCACTCCGATAGCCCCGGGCATGATACAAACGATTGCTGGTCATTGAAGAATAAGGTTCAGGATATGATCGAAGCTGGAGAAATTGAATTTGAGCCTCCGGAGACTCCTAACGTCATCACTGCACCTATGCCTAACCATGACAAGACTGTTAATGTTGTGGATAACAATTCTCGCATTTCTAATGTAGCTGATTTAACATCTCATCTTCTGATCATCAAGAAGAATTTATTGCAAGCTGGTTTATTTCCAGGTTGTGCTGAAAATTGCGACCGCTGCATACTTCGACCCAACGAGTGCCTGAAGTTGAGGAATGGTATTCAACGGCTGATGGACGATCGTACAATTCTCTTCGAAAAGATTCCTAAGGTGGAAAACCCTGTGGAAGAAATATTTGTGATTGCCAGGTCCAAAGGTCCAGTGAAGATTACCGCTACTAGAGTACCTGTGAAGATTACTGCTGAGCCCAAGGTAGCTCCCCTAATCATTACTGCACCTGGCCCAGTACCGTATTCCTCAAGCAAAGCCATTCCGTGGAATTATGGAGGTGATGTTTACATCCATGGCATAAAGCAAGTTGGTAATTCTGCTAATCCTAATGACATTGTTGGGACTAGTAAAATTACTCGAAGTGGAAGGATCTTCTCTCCAGAAATCTCGCCTCCTGCCCCTGAAACCCGAGGAAAGGAACCAGTTAACCCTTCTCAGTCAGGGACACCCGTCGAAGTTACCACTGAAGATGTTGCCAAATAAGAAATGGAAGAAATGCTGAAAATCATCCGTAAGAGTGATTTTGATGTGGTAGAACAGCTGGGGCATACTCCGTCTAAAATTTCGATGTTATCATTGTTGTTATCTTCTGAATCTCATGCCAATGCTGATAAAATTCTTGAAGACCGCTCATGTACCTCAGGAGACCTCCGTCGATCAGTTCGAAAACTATGTTGCTAACCTGACTGTTGATAATGGCCTAGGCTTTTCCGATGCTGATCTGACACCAGCTGGAAAGAATCATAACAAAGCTCTGCACATCTCCATTGAGTGTAAGGGGATCACCTTGGCTCATGTGTTGATCGATAATGGCTCTTCTTTGAATGTGCTACCGAAAGCAGTACTCGATAAGCTTGACTGTAAGAGCATCGAATTGAAACCTAGTGATACTGTGGTGCGTGCGTACGACGGTGCGAAAAGCGTTGTCCATGGTGAAGTGGTTCTCCCTATCAAGATAGGACCTCAAGTCTTCAACACTACCTTTCACGTGATGAACATCCGTCCTGCCTATTCATGCTTGCTGGGACACCCTTGGATTCATGAGGCAAGTGCCGTAGCTTCATCTCTCCATCAAAAGCTGGAGTATCTAATAGAGGGTAAGATTGTCACGGTGTGTGGAGAAGAAGAGTACATTGTCAGTAGTGTGCAGGCCTTCAGATACATTGAGATGGATGGCGAATTCTTTGAGACTCCCACTCAGTCATTTGAAATGGTTCACCCGCCCAGTCCTGTCCTTAAGCCGACTCCCCTTGTGCCCAAGGTTATTCGTGCTCCTCCTGCCATGATTTCTCTGAAGGACGCTCAAGCCGTGGTTGAAAATGGTGGTCGTACTGGTTGGGGTCAACTGATCAACGTACCATACAAGTCTGACAAGTCTGGCCTGGGATTTAACTCTGAAAAGATGGTCAAAGATCAAATTAACGCTGTAGAAGATGCTGATAGCGATTGCGACCCGGATAGCTGGATTTTTCCAACAATTGGTGACGAACTCAATAATTGGAAGGCTGAAGACACTATCCCGATTTCCTTTAGTCAGGAGTAATTGTTATTGTCTATTTTAGTGTTGCAAATTTTTTAGTTTTTACAATTGAACTTCTTAAAGCATTGTGTCTATGCCCGGGGCACAATAGCTAATTTGTTAAGGGTTTTGTCATTTTCATAAGCATATTCATATTCAATAAATCAATGGATTTTTTGCATTCAAATATTGCGCTCTTTATCTTTCCTGTCATATTCCAAAAAAGCTATGTTTTCTTACACACACTCACGTAACGAATTGCAGATCCATACCCACTCTGGATCCTGTTGATAATAGTTCTACTACTGTTCATTATGACTTTGAAAATCCGATCTGCCAAGCCGAGGATGGAAGTGAGGAAGATTGTGAAGTACCTGGAGAACTTGCCAGACTGTTACTGCAAGAAGAAAGGACTATACAGCCGCATGAAGAGTCAATCGAAATTGTAAACCTGGGTACTGAAGTGGACAGGAGAGAAGTCAAAATAGGAGCAAGCTTGGAAAACAGTATTAAAGAAAGATTGATTCAGATGTTACATGACTATGTAGAGATTTTTGCTTGGTCTTATGAAGATACGCCAGGATTGGATACTGATATAGTAGTGCATCGTTTGCCAACGAAGGAAGATTGTCGTCCTATCAAGCAAAAGGTTCGCCGCATGCATCCTGAAATGTCCGAGAAAATCAAAGCCAAAGTTATGAAACAATTTAACGCCGGTTTCCTAGCTGTTACTTCTTATCCTCAATGGGTTGCTAATGTGGTACCAGTACCGAAGAAGGATGGTAAGGTACGAATGTGCGTCGATTACAGAGATCTGAATAAAGCGAGTCCCAAAGATGACTTTCCACTTCCGCACATTGATGTTCTGGTAGATAACACCGCTCAACACAAAGTATTCTCCTTCATGGATGGATTCTCTGGTTATAACCAGATTAAGATGGCACCTGAAGACATGGAGAAAACTACGTTTGTGACGCAATGGGGCACTTTCTGTTACAAAGTAATGCCATTCGGTTTGAAGAACGCCGGGGCAACGTACCAACGTGCTATGGTGGTTTTGTTCCATGATATGATTCATCATGAAATAGAAGTATATGTGGATGACATGATAGCCAGATCTCATACCGAAGAAGAACATCTCGATCATTTATACAAACTGTTTGAGAGGTTGAAGAAATACAAGTTGAGATTGAACCCGAACAAATGCACCTTTGGAGTAAGATCCGGTAAACTCTTGGGCTTTATTGTCAGTGGTAAAGGAATTGAGGTTGACCCGGCCAAGGTGAGAGCTATTCGAGAGATGCCAGTTCCCCGTACGGATAAAGAAGTCAGAGGTTTCTTGGGACGTTTGAACTACATTGCCCGATTTATTTCCCATTTGACTGCTACCTGCAAACCCATCTTCAAACTACTGAGGAAGAATCAAGAGATGATATGGAATGGCGAATGTCAAGAAGCTTTTGACAAAATCAAGAAGTATCTCCAGGAACCTCCGATCCTGATACCACCAGTTGAAGGAAGACCTCTAATCATGTATTTGACCGTGTTAGAAACTTCAATGGGGTGCGTGTTGGGGCAACATGACGAGTCTGGTCGAAAAGAGCATGCCATATACTACCTTAGCAAAAAGTTCACCGACTGTGAAACAAGATACTCACTGCTCGAGAGAACTTGCTGTGCTTTGGCCTGGGCTGCTCGCCGACTAAGACAGTATATGTTGAATCATACCACTTTGTTGATTTCTAAGATGGATCCCATCAAATACATATTTGAGAAACCTGCCCTCTCCGGAAGAATAGCAAGATGGCAGATGATCTTAACAGAGTATGATATCCAGTATACTACCCAGAAAGCAATCAAAGGAAGCGTGCTGGCCGATCATTTGGCTCATCAAGCAGTGGATGATTACCAATCTATGAATTTCGAGTTCCCAGATGAGGATGTCATGCTTGTTACTGATTATGAAGAACCTGGACCGGATGAAGGACCCGAACCGGGATCCCGATGGACTATGGTTTTTGATGGATCTTCTAATGCATTGGGCAACGGTGTTGGTGTTGTAATCATTTCCCCCAAGGGTTGTTATACGCCTTTCACTACTAGACTATGTTTCAATTGTACCAATAATATGGCTGAGTATGAAGCATGTATTTTGGGACTCAGAGCTGCCATAAACCTAAGAATCAAGTTTTTAAGCGTATACGGAGACTCAGCCTTAGTAATCAGTCAGATCAAAGGAGCATGGGACACTAAACATCAGAATCTCATCCCTTATCGAGAGCGGGTGTTGACATTAATCCCATACTTTGAAGAGATTACATTCGAACATATTCCACGAGAGGAGAATCAGTTGGCAGACGCCTTGGCCACCATGTCATCTATGTTCAGAGTCTGATGGGACAATGAAGCTCCCAGGATCACCATTGAACGACTAGATGAACCAGCATATTGTTATGAACTTAACACTGATGAAGTAGAAGAGAAACCTTGGTTCCACGAAGTAAAAAGATATTTAGAAGCTCGGGAATACCCTGAAGGGGCATCCATCAATGACAGAAAATTCCTGAGGAAGTTCTCCGCTAAATTCTTTTTGAGTAATAGAGTATTATACAAACGTAATCATGACTCGACTTTGCTTCGCTGTGTGGATAAAAAGGAAGCAGAAAAGATTATGGAAGACATGCATGACGGTATTTTTGGGACTCACTCTAGTGGACATTCGATGGCCAAGAAGATTCTGAGATCAGGGTATTATTGGTCTACCATGGAAGCTGATTGCCACCATCACTCCAGAACTTGTCACAAGTGCCAGATCTATGCGGATAAAGTACATGTGCCTCCTGCTCCATTGAACGTGTTGACAGCCCCGTGGCCCTTTGCAATGTGGGGCAATGATATGATTGGGGAGATTAAACCTACTGCTTCTAACGGACATCGCTTCATTCTTGTTGCGATTGATTACTTTACAAAATGGGTAGAGGCAGCCTCATTTGCTTCTGTTACCAAGAATGTGGTGGCACGGTTCATCAAGAATAGTCTTATTTGCCGATATGGCGTCCCTGAAAGAGTTATCACTGACAATGGCACTAATTTGAACAACAAGATGATTACTGAACTCTGCACGCAATTCAAGATAAAACACCATAACTCTTCTCCGTACCGGCCAAAGATGAATGGCGTCGTGGAGGCTGCTAATAAGAATATCAAGAAGATCATACAAAAGATGACAGTAATGTACAAAGACTGGCACGAGATGTTACCATTTGCTCTTCATGGTTATCGCACTTCGGTGCGCACTTCGATAGGGGCAACTCCTTTCTCTTTAGTCTACGGAATGGAAGCCGTCTTACCGGTGGAAGTTCAGATTCCCTCTCTAAGAATCATGAAAGAGGCAGGTTTAGACGAGGATGAATGGATTCAAACTCGACTCGATCAGATAAATCTGATTGATGAAAAGAGACTTGCGGCTGTTTGTCATGGGCAGATATATCAGAAGCGCATGACCCGGGCATTTAACAAAAAGGTCAAGAGACAGGTGTATCAAGTCGGCGACTTGGTGATCAAGCGTATCATTCTACCACAAGGTGATCCCAGAGGCAAATGGACCCCCACATACGAAGGGCCATTTGTAGTTAAGAAGGTATTCTCTGGTGGAGCCATGATACTTGCTACGATGGATGGCGAAGACTTCCCACATCCCGTGAACGCAGACATAGTTACAAAATACTACGCATAAAAGAGACCCGCTAGGTCGACGTATCTAGGCAAAAGTAAGGGCATCCCGACGAACCAAAAAGGTTCGGGCAAAAATTAGGGATAAACATATAAAATGTACACCCGGCAAGTCGAAAACCCGAAAGGGCGGCTTGGGCAAAAAAGGGTATCCTGGTGGACTGAAAACCTAAAAGGCGGTCCAGGCAAAAATTAGGGATAAAAGCGTATGACTATGTCCCGTTCTCAGTCAGCTTCACCCAAGTTCAAGGGACTGAACAAGCCAATCACTTCCATCCGACAGCAGGAGATGAGATGCTTGAAGACATAATGACAGTAGCAGAATTAAAATCGATAGGACTTTTCCTTCATAGCTTTTTCTTTATGTTCTCGACAATTTCCTCTTACTAGGATTTCTGTCTCTTTGTACACAAATTGCCTGTTTATAGGCCCTCTTTCAAACTCAATACAATTTTATTTCCAAAAAGATGCTTTTGTTTTACTTTTTCTGTTTTGTTTGTGTAAACGTCCATTGATTTAATTTGAACTGATATGTGCATTTGAATATGATTGATGTTTATCAAAATACATGCATAAAACGGAAATAGCAATTACAAGGGACTTCAGAATCGAGGAGAAGGTCTAACCATGCTTTCCAACAAGTCCGATGGCTAATTCTATTCCCCAACAAAAACTAGCTATTTCCCAGAAGAGGTCGGCACCACCAGATAGACGCATCATCTCTTCCATCCCCAGTAGATATTCCCACCATCAGACAAGAATCAAGTATCCCCAGCTAAGAAAGGATCACCGATACCAGTATCTCCAACCAGAAGACTGAAATTTATTTCCCCAGTAGAGTCCTCGGGAAGAACTTTTCAGATGCATAATTCATTCATTACCACATTTTACAGCATACGCATGCGTACATTGTTCGCATTTATTGTCGAAAGCATAAAACATCTCATGCATCATGACATGGCATGAAGCTAACTTTATTTTTCAGGTTAATTATCCTCCTAAGAATGGTATCTTTAAGCCCATCCCCGCCATTTATTGCAAATACAGCATCTACAAATACGACCAGATACAGTCTAACGTACGGTTCATTCTGATTCAGCTCAACATATGACTCCTTCCATTCAGATACGATCTAACGGACGATCCATTCTGACCTTCAACTACTCCAATACGGTCTAATTTACGACCCAGTTGGACCTTTCATTTCTCAGAGACTACCTAGCGTACGGTACATTCTGACGTGTAGCCTAGCATACGACTATCCCTCTCAGATACTGCCTAATGGATGGCCCATTCTGCAACTCAGATACGATCTAGTGTACGATCCATTCTGATCTTGCATCCCCGGCGGAGTCACCCGCCTAATGAACAACTCACTCTACTATTCAGGTACGGTCTAGCGTATGATCCATTCTGATCCCTTATCCCCAACAGTGTATGACACACTCTGACTCCCCAGCGAAGTCGACAGCATAATGGATGACTCATTATACGGTCTAGCGTATGACCCGATGTGGCACCCATGTCTGCAAATTGGTCTAACGTACGACACAATCTGAAGCTCTCATCATCAAACTTCCTGGATGGCATCTCTAAGCCCATCTCCGTCAAGACTAATTGACAAGTGCAAATTTTTGGGGCATTCTAGTGTTCAATAATCTTCCACCTCCAGACCACGAATGGCATACATGCCATCCTAACTCTCTCGGTTCAAGAATATTGAACAGGGGCAGCTGTCATACCCCAAAATTTGCCCATTAATCTTGCAAAACATTTCTCGAAGCACTCCAACTTATTCTGCAAGACACTGACCTTAAAGGAACAAAAGCCCAGCTCACAACAGGCCCAATCCAGAAAAAGGCCCAAATTAGCTAGCTCGCTAGGCGAACAACTCCTTCGCCTAGCGAACCCTTCGCCACACGCTCGCCTAGCGAAGCTTGCGATATATCAGAATTTTCGGGCTTCATTCTGAGCCCATTAGGTCACCACAATCACTATAAATACCCCAACTTCAGTCAGGGGGAGGAGGAGGAAAAGGGAGAAAGGAGAACCCTAGCAAGCAACCCTAACACTCACGGGAGGCAAACCCTGAAGGAACTCGGCGACATCAAGGTTTACCTCTGCCCAATTCAATCCGATTTGCTGATTCAAAGTTGCAATTCAATTGCAAACAGGTTTACATTGCTATTACTGCTTTATATTCTTAATTTGCATATGGCATTATGATTAAATTTATGAAAATATCTTGAGTTTGGCATGTGAATTTTAGTATGTACCTGAATACCTTAAATGATTAACCATATAATTGCTGTAATGAAAGCCATAAGGCATAAAATTGGTTGAAATTGTACTGATATCAAAGCCAGAATCCGCAGTCGCTCGCTAGCACATCGCTAAGCGAGCATGCAGCGAGTATTCGCTAAGCCTTCGCTAGGCGAGGCAGGAGCGAACGTGACAGTAGCTGATTTTTCTGTTCTGATTTTTCACTCATGTTTTATCATAGCCATGCATCATTTACCCGACCCTATTTACTGTTGTGATCTTTCTTTTGTGGTGTAATCCTCGATTGCACCCTGATTTGGTGTTCTGACATGTTTTGTTGAGTTTTGTAAAGGTTCACATATCCCAGGAAAAGATTGCTTGTTAGGTATTCCACTTTATTTGTGGGATACCCTTGTGGAGATTCACCCTGAATTACTCAATTGATTTTAATGTATTAATTTTATGGCAAAGATCCACCCTAAATTGCTTAATTGATCTTAATGTATTAATTTTAATGTGGGGATTCCTCCTAATTACCTAATTGATTGTAAAATACGGCCTTTGAATATGTGATCTTGGACCTCTCTTTGTTGCTTTACGGTATTACGGTATTAAGGTCATGTCCCGCGAATGTGGGGATACACTTAGCCAAGACCCTTCGATTAAATCATCATAAAATAAATCATAGTCCCTCAGATGTTGCCTTCGAATATATGATTTTGTCCCTCGATGACCCTTTGGTGTAGCCTACAGTTAAATGATGATAGTCCCTTCGAATGCTAAGGTATCCTCACAAATGTTGCCTTCGATGACCAATCGATGACCCTACGATGACCCTTTTACATCCAAAGGATAAAACTACTTACTTCTCAATAGTAAGGACAGTTTTACCCTCATAAGGATAGGAAATGCCCATAAAGACCTTGGGTAGGTATAACTCCTAAATGCTTGCTCACAACTTAAACTACTTTTCACACCTCACACTTTCCAAAATACTAGAAAATCACCACTTAGTATACATTCATACTAGAATCATTACTAAGTTATATTTTTCTAAACAGTTTTCCAAACAGCTTTCAAAATTAAACGAGATCAATACTTTGTATACATTCGTACAAGAATCATTACAAAGTTAAACTCTCTTTTCAAAAACATTTTCTAAACAGCTCTCACACACTTTTTCAGACAAGAAAAACATAAGTGATCAAGCAATTAAGAGCCCATGGATAACCATGGATACAAAGGGTGCTAACACCTTCCCTTTGTATAATGTACCTCCCGAACCCAAAATCTAAATTAAGGTATTTCCTGTTCTTTTCCGCCTTTCCTTATTGGATGAAAGAAAAGTCGGTGGCGACTCTTGCTAACCGCGACATTTGCTTTCCAAAGCAAAAACACACAAAGTCAGTTCACCGTATGACAATTGGCGCACATGCATTGGGCCTCATGAAGAGGCGCCAATGCTTGTGGCGCCTGCATGGCCCTCCAAGAGGAGGCGCCCATGCATCTGGCACCTGTGTGTGCCTGTGTGGTGGGCCCTAATTGTTGTGGCGCCTGTGTGTGCCTGGTCATGTGGGCGTCAATTCAACTGGCGCCCACGTGTTTTGTCCATTACTTTTTCCGTCTCTATAAATACCATGCCTTGCATACAATTATTTTCACTCAAATTCATCTCCTAGTCTAGTTCAACCATCAATTTCAATTTTCTTTGTTTCAACAATGTCTGCATACATTCAGAAACGAAATGCTGATGTAATATTTTATGTCGTTGCGGCTCCGATACAGGTTCGACTTTGGAACACAGATACGTTTGAACGTCTTAATCGGACGTTGTATAGTTGGTTAGAGGGAGAAATTGGAGATGATGAACGGATTAGAAGAATACAATGGCTTGTGTCCACGTTCAACCAAAACGGAGAAGTGCGTGAATGGGTGGATATTAAGACCGACCAAGACGCTCGTAGGATGATGCATTACATGTTCAAAATTGTTTTGATGGTTGTAATCGCGTAGTTTTTGTATTCTAGTTGTTTTAATTGTTTGTGTTATTTTTTATGAACAACTATCTTTTCGTCACAGACGTCTACTATGAATTAAAATTAATTTTCCATATATTGCAACAGAGGTACTTTGAAATAAATTTAGTTTTCCATATATAGCAACAGAGGTACATCTGAATTTATCTGGTTGTGCTCGTTCCAACACTAGGACAGTTATTACGATTGTGACCTGGTTGACGGCATGAACTACAGTCTAACCATTTTGTTCGCCGTATCCATTTCGGTTCGAATCCGGGTGCTGTTAGGGGGACCCTTTTTCTTCCTTCTCATAACTTCGTTGTGCCAGACGATGTCCCCTTGATATTCTGGCCAATAATCCTCTTTTGCCACTACCGAAAAACTAATTTTATAAACATTTGAAAGGTTGGCGACTTTGTAAACTTCAGATATCAAGTAGGATGGATCCTTTCGAAGCTTTGAGCACGCCGCAATTGTAGCACCTCAAATTTGCACCCATCATTGTACATACATTTTCATATTAGGTCATAGCATATCATGGTCCATTGCATAGCATTGCATTGCCTCTTTTGCCTCAAGTGCAAGCCAATCAAGGAATTGGGTCAAACTGATCAGGAGATCAGTCAGTCAAGCAAGCAAGCCCAATTCTCAAGGGAGCCAAGGCCTTGGGGTTTGTCCAACAAGTTCACATGGCTTGGAGGTCTATTTGAAGTATTTTGGTCAAGGGTTGAAGACTTGGAGATCATCAGTTCATACACAGACAGTCAAAAACCCTAAAAAAGTCAACTGTCAGTCAAGGCAGTGGATGGTGGCCATTCTTGTGGAATTTGGGCACCATGATCAATAATCAAGAGTTCATACAACTTGGGACATCATTTGAAGTCAAGTTCTCAAGGAATTAGGGTTTGGAAATCATCAGTCAATGCACAATCAGTCAGAAACCCTAAAAGTCAACTGTTGGTCAACTGCCTATTTAATCAGTGATTTGATGAAAGGAAATGGTTTGTGAGATCTTATTCATGTCCAAATAGTCATCATATATCATGTCAAACACCATCATGGAAGAATTTGGAGCCAGATCAAAAATTTCCCAAAATGGAAACTGGGCCTGTAACTGAAACCTGCCATAAATGGAAAGTCTTGATCCTCAAACCTACATTTTGATACAAGCCTCAAATGAATTTTTGCCCAACATGAAAGTTGAAGATCTTGTTCTCCCATTTCCAAAAAGTCCTAGAACTCTCAATTCCCATGTGTGGTTGGCAAGTTATGATCGAATCGATTTCAGAAAATCTTGAACTTCAAAAGGCCATATCTCTCAAACCGTTTGGCCAATTTTGGTGGGGTTTTTTCCTACACGTCACATTTGATCCCCTCTTTCCAAAAATATAAATTTCATGAGCCAAAACTTCACCAATCAAAATGGCATATTTTGGCTTTTCTCATTTAAATGTAAGTTTGACCAAGAGTTGACTTTTTGATATAAACATTTTTTCAACATTTGGCCAATTGGGACAGCTCAGAAATATCATTTTAAGTGTGTTTGCAAGCTCATATTATGCAGTACATGAAGCCATTGCTTGGTTGCTTGAATTGTAAGAAAAGTACAATTTCATCATACTTGCCCATGCTATCCACCATACCACACTTTGTACTCCCAAACAGAAACTTAAACCTCATTTTTTCTGTCATTTGAGACCTCATCTTGCAGCCTAAACCAACAACAATAGAAGGCCATGCTTAGTTGCTAAAAATTGGGCAAAAGTACATGTGTTCACCATGCTTCCACAACCATACTTGTACCATGACCATGACAGCTTTGGTTATCATTTCTTTTTCCTGTCATGAGGACATTAATAGCAGACCAAACACATTGCAGCAGGGGATGATCTTATCCACCTTGCTTTGGCATGAGAGGGAGGGCTGTCAAAATTCAGAAAGACCATACCATGCCTTATACCAAGCAGTAGACTTAGGATGGGTTTTTCTGTCAACAAAGGACAGTAGCAGCAACTGTAAAAAACAACACAGCAGAAAAACCTTACTCACTCTCCAAGAAAGACTCACTCACTTTGATATATTGAAATTGATTCAGGCTGGCATGCTACAGAAAAAGAACCCTGCCATTTTGCATTTCCAATTTTCTTCTGTCCAAAACAAAAACACCTAAACCTAACTTGCCTTGCCTTCACAATCCTCTCACCATTTTGAAACTAGCAGCCACAGACCAAACACTTTCCACTCATTCTCCAAAATCTCATCCTTGCCATTTTACAAAACCTGTCCCAAAACTCAATGAGCTGAAGCTTAGCCATGATTAGTTTCACATTCCACTCAGCATTTTGAACCAACAAGTAGCAGCATACCACAACACCTTCACTCATTTTCCAACCATGCTCTTACCTTGCTTGGCATTTTTCTGCCCAAACCTTGCCAAACCACAAAAGACATAGAACAGCAAAGTTTCAAAACCTTACTTTTGCTGTCATAAGAAACTAGCAGCATAACCAACAAGCTCCAAACCAATCTCATTCATTCATCTCCATTCTCAACCTTGGCATTTAGCATTATCTGTCCAAACAAAAGAACAAAACCTGCTACCACCATCCAACTGCAGCAAAAGCCAAAAGCCTAACTGCCCTCACCTTGCCATTTGATTTCCTATTCTTCTGTCCAAGCACAGTGATCTAAGCTAGCTTAACAACATTTCCATCATTTTCCCTGCCATAACAAAACCAGCAAAGCCAAGAAGTCTAACTCACCTTGCCATTTGCATTTTTTCTGTCTAAAGCAAAGAGCACCAAAACCCTGCCACAAGCCAGGTCACAAACCAACCTTGCTTTGCTTAACAACAGATTCCCTCATTCCCATTCTCTGTCATATTGAGGAAAGTAAGAGTAGCAGACCAACCAAGATCAACCATTCACCTTGCTTTGGCCAAACTCCAAAACCCTGTCAAACCCTGCAGCAACCTAGCAACCTTCATTTGCCACACTGTCAAACCCTGCCTTGCAACCACCAAACCAACATAACATAACAAACCACAAACCATTGAAATTCACTCATTCAAAATCTCACTTGAGCATCTCTTCAAAAACAGTAAAAAGAACTTCCAAACTCACAAAAAGGAACCAAACCTTGCTTTGATGGAAACAACATTTCCTCACCATTCTGCTGTCATTTGGAACATAATTAACACCCATCAAACACGTTGGCATACACAAAAATCATTCATGCTGAAAGTTCATTCTTAGCACTTTCAAAACCAGTCCAAGACACTCAAAGCAAACTTTGCCTGGCCTTTGTCTTCTCATCACATAAGCATCATTGTGGACCCTTTGGAACCACATTTCTCCACTTGTAGAAGCCTTTCCATCACTGTTTTCCACCTTGCATCATCCATGGCAGGTTAGATTTTAGGCAAAGGCAAGCATCCACAAGGCAAAGTTCTTCAACTAATCAACATTTGGAAAGCTTTATTTCATCTGTTTCAAGCATTGGTCACCAAATACTAACTGAATCACCACTGTTCCTCCAAATTGGTAAGTTTTCGAGCTCCATGATTTTCCAAATTGATACATGTTTAGTGTAGGTCCTTCAATGCTGAGTATCATGATGCTTTCCTTTTTGAAAATGACTACTTATCCATGAAGATATATGGTTTTGAAGTTTGATGTTAGAATAGGTTTTTGCTCGATTCTTGACTTTTGTGTGGTTTTAATGAAAATCAATGGTAGATTCTTGTTTGCCATGGCTTGCTGATCATTTCCATGTATTCAATTTTGATTTTTGGGCAAGATTGTGAAATCATGATTTTTGGATATGAACCCTAATTCCCCAATGGTATTTTCCCAGATTTTCTGCCCCATTTCTCACGTGCACGGCCTTTCCACTCATCAACCAATGAAATTATTTCATTTTAATGCCCAAAACGACATCACTTCAATTAGTGGACTCACATATTACCAAATTGCCATTCTTGTTTTATTATTTCATTTAATTTCATTTTCTTTATTTCACTTGCCATGGCCATCTTACAAAAATCATAAATGCTTCAATTTTCATCCAAATTCAATGGGATTTTTTGTGTTGTGTTCATCATGATCTCTACTTTTTTATCATTACTTTTCCAGAATTTTTGGATGAGTGGTTTTTAAATGGTGCTAGGGTTTATGACATGTGACCAAATTTTGTACACTTTGCCAAATCATTTGTGAAATGATGAGAATGTATCCAATGGCTCCCAAATTTTTTGTGCTTAAAATAGACACACTCATGGTGATTTTGGTGTAGAGTTTGTGCATTTATCATTTGTGTTTTGTGAGTTATGATTTTTTGAATTAGGGTGTGACAATTTGTGTCACACCATTGATGTCCAACTTCATGATTTTCATTACCATGCTTCTTGACCTCCAATTGATCTGATTTTTTGCATGAACCTACTCTTATATGTCTAGTTTACATGTGAATTTTCTTGGAATTATTTGTGTCATTTTCCATTTGTTTGAGATTTTTCTTTCCTGCCTAGTCAAATGTTGACTTTGTGTGACACATGTTCCCATTTCATTTGTGAAATTCTCATACTTTATTAGATGGACATGAAATTTTGCATGAGATAACTAGACATCCTCATCTTTGCCATGGTTTTGATCCCACTCATTTATCATACACCATTCTTGACTTGTGATTTTTCTAAGTTGATGCATGTTTGGTTGACTTCCTTAAGCATGTTCAAAATTGCCTTGACTTTCTGATTTTCATTGACTGCCTTCCACTTGTCCAAATGAGATGAAATTTGACATGCTAACCATGCTATGTGTTAGGATTGATCATGATTTATTTGGTGATTTTTGGAAATGTTTAGGATTGCTTTTTGAGTTAAGTCTTGCTGTTGACTTCTATGAGCTTCTGTTTGCCATACTTTGACCTAAATGGTTCATGAAATGATGATAGTGATTGATATGAATGTGAACCCAATTGAGTTTGTTTCTTGAATGTTTAAACTTGACTTTGATTGGATATCCCTTGCTGTTTTGACTTTCTCATTTATTTTTGACCCTAGGCTTGCCCTAGTGGTCCTGGTACTCACTTTTGAGCTTATGTTTTCAGGTTAAGCTACAAATGCTTCAAAGAGATCATTACAATTTGATTGAGCTTGCTTGAATATCATTGTCTAACTTCTTTGTTTTGTAGGTGGCTTGGCTCACACGCCTTAAGCCTTGTGCCTTGCACATCCATGTGCCTCTAATGGACAGTTGTTGTCTGTTTCTGTGTGTTTTGTTTGAAGTTGCATACTAACATCTGCTTGACTGTTTCAGGTGCTTTAGTTGCTTAGTTCCTTGTGAACTTTTTGCTTTGCTTTGCTTGTATAAGCAATTTGCATTGAGGTATGTCTCTTTTACTTCATGTAGTCTGGAAGACCTGGCCTGTTACTTGGCCAGGCAACTGTCTGAAGTCCTCCTTAAGAGGCCATGTTTGTGACTGTTTACTTTTGTCCTTGCATAGAGTCAAAGACCTCCTAAGTGAAGAGGCAATTGGTGGAAGGTAGGGATATGCAATCTATCCCCCACTATTCAGTGTGTCATCTACTTTGCTCACACCACTGTGTTGATGCATTACAGATACAAACCCAAGATCTTGTGCAATTGCACAGTTGAGTCAGTTTTAAATGTGTAGAAGGGTTCCCATTTTCTGAACCCACACATTCTTGTCTTGAGCTCTCCCAGGCCAGGGATAAGAGCTGTGAGGTCTCATCCTCACTTCATCCTTTCATCTGCTTCACCTTAGCCCCTCAATGGCAAGGTTAAGAGCACATTCACCCAGTTCCAGAGGTTTGTTTGTCGAGGTTGATATGACCCCTTGACTAAAACCTAACCCTTGTTTGAGCCACTTGTTTGTGTATAGCGTGTGCTATCTGTGCTTGTAGGATTGTTTGACTTGCTTCCTGTGCAAGATAGGATTGTTTGACTTGCTTCCTGTGCAAGTTAGGATTAGTTTAGACTTGCTTCCTGTGCAAGTTAGGTTTTGCTTGGCTTGCTTCCTGTGCAAGTTAAGTGTGTGTGGCTTGCTTCCTGTGTGAGCCATGCTTAAGATAGGTTGGCCCTTGTGCCATTTAGCTAGAAACCTTAACTTAGGGATGATCTGCATGATAACATCTAGGCTCGAGTCGTAGTCTCCCTAGTTGTGTCTCCCTCTGTTATCTGGTTAGGCTAGTCCTTTATCCCTGCGTAGGGGAACTACATCGCCCTGATCTTCATACCAGATGAAGTATGTAGGCAGGAGATTGAGCTGATCTCTCCGGGCGCCCTTTTTCTTTTTGTGTGTGTTGTCTGACCTTTGCTAGGCTCGAGTCCCTGACTCCTTAGCATTTGCTGTCTGTCTGTTTGTTTGTGTTTGACAGTTGTAGGCTGAGTCCCAGACTCCCTGTCTATCTGTTGTGTGTGTTTTGGTTCGGATGCTGACATAAGTCCAGTGATTGGCAGTCGGGCTCCACGTTTGCCTTTGCCTGTGTCTTGTTTTGTTTGTGCGCGTGTTAGCCGAGCTACGAATGCTCTGATTCTTCTCTCGTCCGAGAAGATACGTATGCATAGGATGCGATATCCTAGCGAGCATGTGTCGTTTCCCCAGTCCGAACTACTTCGACTCTGATGTCTATGCCTGATAGACTAAGTAGGCCCAGGATGCGACATCCTGCCGAGTCAGTTTCAGTCAGTCTCTTTCGTTTCTTTCAGCCAGTGTGTGTGTGTGTGTGAGCAGTGTTTAGCAACCATTTTCCTTCCTTTTGTGCGTGGATCCCGTAGAGTACTACGGATGCGTAGGGGTGCTAATACCTTCCCTTCGCATAACCGACTCCCGAACCCATTCTCTTTGGTCGCGAGACCATGTTCTTTCCAGGTTTACTCTGAGCGTTTCCTTTCCCTCTTTTGGGATAAATAACGCACGGTGGCGGCTCTGTTGTTTCTTTCTTTTCCCGCCGGTTTTTCGCGTGATGCGACAGCTGGCGACTCTGCTGGGGACATAGAGAAGTTGACCTGTGCTGGTCCATCTTCCCTGAGCGAGTCTCTCCTAGCGCTCTCTAGGTTAGGGCTTTGGTTGCTTTGCACTATTTTATTGCATTCTTTGTATATATTTGCATTTACTGTTTGCATTTATTATTTGCATCAATGTTTGCATTCATTCATATTCATCTGTTCATCTGGCTGTGTTTCTCTGTTTGGGGTGGGAGTTACTCGAGGTAAAAGGCCCAATACCCAGGCTATGAGTGAAATCTAGGAAACCTAGGAATAGAGTGATTCATGGGAAGCGGGTGGTATGGCGCCACTTAGCGGAACATTGATATCACGAGCAGTTCAGACCCTGGTGGGATATTATCGGTGCATACATCGGGTGTGCACAGGATGATATTCTGCGAAAGGTTATTTATGCTGCGTTTCTCTCGACCTTACCCTGGCCTAGATGACACCCGTGAGTGGGGAGGGTTTGATCATTACAGGTACAGTTGCTGATTGGTTGGTGATGTGTTGGTGACTCTCGGTACTGATGGTGACTGTGAATTATGGACATTTATTTCTGGGACGCCGGAGTTCTGTCCGTGGTTTATCAGCGGGTTCCGTTTATTTCGGATCCCCGGGTTGAATTTGAGAGTACCTGTTCAGAGGAGCTGGCTGTCATCCGTTCAGTGGATGTTCCTGTGATGATAGTGATGTAATCTCCAGTTTCGTTTATTTCGGAACTCCCCAAGTCGGATTTATGGTGACTTGGTTCCTCAGATTGGTTTCAGATGCCAGTTGATCAGATTGACTTTGGGTTTCAGATGTTTGTGATCAGAGTTCAAGCCGAAGCTTTGACCCTGTGCCTTGAGACGCACAACCTGACCAGCCATGTTGCATTATTTGCATCATAGCATGTTTATTTTCCAAAAAATAGTAATGCATGAAAAAGAAAAGTTAACTCGCATACGCATATCCTTTATCAGGATCATTCATGACAAAATAGTACCCATATCATGCATATCATGCATATCATGCACATCCTTGCATTGCAGACATGCTTGGGAGAGACTTCTCACTTTGGTTCCTGACTGAGACAGGATAGCTGATCGAAGACCGCATCGGTACTCAACCAGACTCAATCATCAGAGGATTATGGACCAGGTTCAGACAGAGTTGGCTGAGATGAGGGCAAACATGGCCCAGTTTATGACGACGATGCAAGGAGTTGTTCAGGGGCAAGAGGAGCTGCGTGCTTTAGCCCAGAGACTGGAAGCCATGATTCCACCAGTCCACCATGCTCCACCAGTGGATGTGCCCGTTCATGAGAATGCTGCTGTCACTATTCTCGTCAATGATTATGCCGTGGGTGATGAATTGAAGGGGATCAGAATCAGCGAACAGCCTTTTGCTGCAGAGACTGTTAATGTCAGAGCAACCCGCGCTCCGGTTCGCCATCCTGGCTCTTCAAAGTTCTTCCAGTTCTAAGAAGCTATACTCTGGGGCACCCAAAAGGGGAGAGAGTGAGACAAATGTCGTGCACCGTAGGAGGAGTGTGAACAGAGGACAGTATCGTCAGGCTGCTGCTGTGACTATTCCAGCAATTCAACAACAACAGGGAAGACCAACTCAGCAATATCAGCATCAACAACGTCGTCCTCAGCAGCAGGCTTCCCAACAAGCCAGTACGAGTAATGAGAGGAAGAAGATCATTTTTGATCCAATCCCCATGTCCTACGCCGAATTGTATCCCTCTCTGTTAGAGCGGAACTTGATTACTCCCAGAGACCCGCCGGCTAAACCCGACAACCCTCGGTGGTGGTATAGGCCTGAACAGCATTGTGTGTATCATTCGGGTGCTCCTGGTCATGATGTGGATAGTTGCTTTCAGTTGAAGATAAAGGTTCAAGACCTTGTCAGATCAGGAATTCTGAGCTTTGAGGACTTGGGTCCCCGTGTTAATCAAGCCTGAAGATAACAAGTCCTGGGCTGGCGCCGACTTTTTCTTCAGAAGGGTTGTTCAGAAAGCAGAAGTTGCTGATGCAAGAGATACTGACAGTTGTCATCCCCGGTGGGATCTATCACAATTGGGTCACAGTGGGCTTTCCTACAGTTGTTCATAAGTCAGAGCAATAATCACTTTGTTTAAAAACTCTTCTCCCATGCCAAAAGGAGAAGTGATGACATTGTTGGCAACATTTTGTGCAATGATATTTTCATTCAAATAAATTCATGTTAAACATTTGTTTTCCATTTGTTTTCCCTTTTCTCTTTTTACATGAAATTGGTGATCACAAAAAACCCTAAAAACAAGAATAAAAGCAATCTTTTCATCTGCATAACGATTGTATTGATTTTCAAAGTGCTTTTTATACTCAAAATCATTATGCAGGTTGTTTCTCAAACCCATTGAACATAATGATCGGACGTCATCTCCCAATTTTGAATTCCCTGTATTCGAAGCGGAAGAAGATGATGTTGAAAGGAATTCCTGACGAGATTTCCCGACTTCTTGAGCAAGAAAAGAAGGTCACTCAGCTGCATCTCGAGAATCAGCAGAACAGCCAACTGGGGCATCAAAAAAAAAGAGAAAAGAAAAAAGAAGAGAAAAAAGAAAGAGAGGGTGCAAAATCAAAAGAAATCCAAATCAAAGAAAGAAGAAGAAAGAAAGAAACAAAAAAATAGCACCCTCAAAGTCCCAAGTTGGCTGATGCTGAATTCGATCGCAAAGAAGAGATCAACTGCCATGATCAGTTATGTCAGCAGAGAGTGATGAAAGCATTCGACAAGAAGGTCAAGCCTCGTGTGTTCCGAGGAACCTTGTGCTCAAGAAAGTCTTGTCTTTTTGTACCCGATTCCAGGGGCAAGTGAACTCCAAGCTATGAACGTGCATATGTTGTCAAAAGAGCCTCTTCAGGCAATGTCTCGACACTTACAACAATGGATGGAGAAGTTCACTCGTCCTGGGAACTCCGATGCAGTCAAGAAATACTTCGCCTAAAACAAAAAATAGCAAAAGCTCGCTAAGTCGAACACCCCAAAGGGCGACTTAGGCAAAAAGGAGTGTCTCGGTGGATTGAAAACCCGAAAGGGCGATCCAGGCAAAAGTTAGAGACATTGAAAAAAAAAAGAATTTGCATCCCGCTAGATTGAACACCTCACACTGGGGCAATCTAGGCAAAAATTAGGGATTTGGCAAGTAACTGCATCTTGACAAGACTGTGCTCTATATCTGTCATCCGTCAGGGATTCTCGATTCGTCGTCGACTGAAGCTCTGAATACATCGAAAATTCAGAATGGTAGAGGAAAGGTCATTACGTTCAATGTAGCCCTCTCCAATATATATCACCGATTTCAAACTTGTACAGATCCATGGAGTCTCGCCCTTTGCAGACTACCATTCCATCACATCAATTTGAGCTTTTATCCAATTATTTGCATTCTTATTTGTTTCAACTCAACAAACGTTTTGCATGTTTTAATTGATAAAGTATCGTTGTTCTCAAAATAAACAAATTTTTCAAAAAAAATTGTTCTTAAACAAAGTGAACCTTCACAATGATGGAAAGATACTTAGGAGACCCACAGTGCTCTCCCGGGGGTGGTATGATTACCAACAGGTAAGACAATTGTTCGTATCTCGAGCACGACTGTATCTTTGTCCTACAGAACCTCGTATGGTCTCTCCTCAATGAAGTTGCCCGACGCAGTGTTGTTTGAAGATGTTCATCTTCATGTCCCAGTAATGCAACATTTCTCCTTCCAAGTCCCTATTAGCCCTATCGTGGGGCATCCCCAGTAGAGTGATGTTCGAGCCTTATCATGGGGCATACCTGGGGCACGTTCTTTTATCTAACGATCCCTGCAGAGCCGAATCAGGGGCAAGGGATAGTTGAACGGTGAAGAAGACGGTGAAGGATTACAACGACGATCCTGGAAAATTAATCAAGAAGACTCTTCAAAGTCTGATGATTGGAAAGTTTGCATGAAAACCAAGAGTTCAACCTCCGTGAAGTACGAACGAGTTGGGAATACAAGATGATGGAGCAGAAAAGTCCAGAAGAGTCTGGGAGTTCTTAAAAGTGGAAAGTCAACACTATGGGTGGATGATGGATACTAATGTTCGACGAGTCGACCGACATCCCTGTCAAACAAGCTGTATCTCCCCAGAGGATTGAGAGTGTGATCTCCCTGGCAGATTCGAGATCGTTGTCTCCTCAGCAAGCCTGAAGGTTATCACGTCCCCAGCCCAAGTCAGTATTGAAGCTATCAGAGTTATTTCCCCTGCAGAGATACCTGTGGACAGTACCTTCTTTCCCCAGCAGATCTGAGGATTGTTTATCCCCAGCAGGCTTATGCTTGCAAATTTCCCCAGTTGAGAATCCCCGCTGAGCGCCTAGCAGCTATTTTCCCCGGGAGTCCCCTAGTGGAGTTTATCTGTAGACCGTTGGTGTGTTCCCCAGCAATTGGTTTCGTGATGCTATTATCTCCAGTATGGCCGTGAGTGCTTATCCTAAGCAGGATCGTTCTCCTCAGCAGAATGGTGTTGGTTTTTCCTCAGCAAGTTCCCCGAGTGGAGCGGGTCTCATGAAATACATCTCCAGCAGTGATTCTCCTACATATGGATTGGTTGGGTCGTCCCTAGTGAAGTAGCATTTATTTCTCCAGCAGAGTTCATCCTACCAGTGGATTGGACGGGTTTCTGTAATAGACTGATATCTGTATCCCCAGCGGAGTTGTGACTGTTTTCCAAGTCTGAAGCTGCCTTCCCAGCAGAGGTTGTGTTGATGGTTTTTCCTCAGCAAAAGTTTGTCTTTCCCCAGCAGGATGGAAGTTGACATGGTTATAGGATCCCCAGCACAGTTCCTGGAGCTCCCCGGTGTTGTCTCTGAAGGAGACGTGTGTTTATGCATTCATCATTTAGATAAGCATAGCATATCGCATCATTAGTGCATAGCATTTCCATAATCATGGGGCATTGTGTAAAGCAAGAAAAAACTCATGCATCAACATTGCAAGCATATCCATTAGCCCTAGGCCGTGGCGACCAGCCGAGATTGGGTTGTTGGAAAGAGTTTAGCATCACGCCATTGGATCGGCTTCAGGATTGGGTTCATCAGCATGGTGGAGAGGTTGGTGTTTTCCCAACAAGTGATTCTTCAGTCGAGTGGGTATCCCCAGCAATGTTACTCCCCAATTGTTAGCGTCTTGCCAGCTTGGGTCTTTTTTTCCTTAAGCAGATATGGGTGTGTCTGATCTCTCCATGTAGAGTCTACCCCTTAAGCAGAAAGTGTCAATCTTTTCCTGCCATTTCCCCACTGAGATACATCCTCGTGGATGACGGTTGCTTCCGTTCCCTCCCTAACGGGATGGGTTTTCCCTATTGAGTTCTTTCCTCATTAGGATGAGTCTTGATTCAGTCTGCCTTTTTGGTTCGATCCTAAATTGGCTGCTTATGGACTATCTCTTGTGCTGCCCTGGGGCATAAATGAATAGTCGCTCACTTACCGGCACTCATTCATTTCATCCTCAGCGGAGTTTGTTGTTGGCCTCTACCTACAACCCGGTAGCTGTAAGTCCTACCTTTGTGGTTTTCTACCTACAACCCGGTAGTTGTAAAATCCCACTTTCCTCCCCTTGGTGGAGTTAACCCTTTGTGCTCATCCCGATGATGACTGGTTACTTTTCCATTGGCCTCTACCTACAACCCGGTAGCTGTAAGTCCTACCTTTGTGGTTTTCTACCTACAACCCGGTAGTTGTAAAATCCCACTTTCCTCCCCTTGGTGGAGTTAACCCTTTGTGCTCATCCCGATGATGACTGGTTACTTTTCCATTGGCCTCTACCTACAACCCGGTAACTGTAAGTCCTACCTTTGTGGTTTTCTACCTACAAGCTGGTAGTTGTAAAATCCCACTTTCCTCCCCTTGTTGGAATTAACCCTTTGTGCTCATCCCGATGATGACTGGTTACTTTTCCGTGGTTTTCTGCCTACAAACCGGTAGATGTAATCCCCTCTTTGTGGTATTAATGGTCTTGTCCCCTTTGGATACTTGCTTTGATCAAGCAGTATTGTCCCCATTGGGTCTTCACTTTCTTTTTGGATACTTGCTCCAAGATAGCAACTTTATCCTCTGTGGATTGGTCATCTTTTGCATACCTAATCTGGTACCCAGATGCCTTTCTTTTCGGTCGATTATTCATTTAACAACCTACAACCCGGTTATGGATAATCTTCCATGCGAGTGTATTATCTACGTTTTGACGGCTATAGATAATATGTACTTATGATTTCCCGGTATTCAGACCGAAGGAGTTTCCGACGATCAGGTCGATGTACTCATGGCACAAGGCCAATTTTCCGGTATTCAGACCGAAGGAGTTTCCGACGATCAGGTCGATGTACTCATGGCACAAGGCCAATTTTCCGGTATTCAGACCGAAGGAGTTTCCGACGATCAGGTCGATGTACTCATGGCACAAGGCCAATTTTCCGGTATTCAGACCGAAGGAGTTTCCGACGATCAGGTCGATGTACTCATGGCACAAGGCCAATTTTCCGGTATTCAGACCGAAGGAGTTTCCGACGATCAGGTCGATGTACTCATGGCACAAGGCCAATTTTCCGGTATTCAGACCGAAGGAGTTTCCGACGATCAGGTCGATGTACTCATGGCACAAGGCCAATTTTCCGGTATTCAGACCGAAGGAGTTTCCGACGATCAGGTCGATGTACTCATGGCACAAGGCCAATTTTCCGGTATTCAGACCGAAGAAGTATTCTCCTCTCCGTTGGTGTCGATAAACGTCGAGTTTTTCCCGATCATCCGTTGATGATTTGGTTGTGTCCTCCTTCCCAAGTGAAGTATTCTCGTCTCCGTTGGTGTCGATAAACGTCGAGTTTTTCCCGATCATCCGTTGATGATTTGGTTGTGTCCTCCTTCCCAAGTGAAGTTTTCTCCTCTCCGTTGGTGTCGATAAACGTCGAGTTTTTCCCGATCATCCGTTGATGATTTGGTTGTGTCCTCCTTCCCAAGTGAAGTATTCTCCTCTCCGTTGGTGTCGATAAACGTCGAGTTTTTCCCGATCATCCGTTGATGATTTGGTTGTGTCCTCCTTCCCAAGTGAAGTTTTCTCCTCTCCGTTGGTGTCGATAAACGTCGAGTTTTTCCCGATCATCCGTTGATGATTTGGTTGTGTCCTCCTTCCCAAGTGAAGTATTCTCCTCTCCGTTGGTGTCGATAAACGTCGAGTTTTTCCTGATCATCCGTTGATGATTTGGTTGTGTTCACTCTCCCCAGTAGAGTTTCCTCCTCTCCGTTGGTGTCGATAAACGTCGAGTTTTTCCTAGTCATCCGATGATGCCTAGTTGTACCCCTCTCCATGCAGAGTTACCTCTCCGTTGGTTTCGATAAACGTCGAGTTTTTCCCGATCATCCGTTGATGATTTGTTTGTGTCCTTCTTCCCTAGTGAAGTATTTCTCCTCTCCGTTGGTGTCGATAAACGTCGAGTTTTTCCCGATCATCCATTGATGATTTGGTTGTGTTCACTCTCCCCAGTAGAGTTTCCTCCTCTCCGTTGGTGTCGATAAACGTCGAGTTTTTCCCGATCATCCGTTGATGATTTGGTTGTGTTCACTCTCCCCAGTAGGGTTTCCTCCTCTCCGTTGGTGTCGATAAACGTCGAGTTTTTCCTATTCGTCCTATGACGTCTAGTTGTACCTATCCCCACGTGGATTTACCTCTCCGTTGGTCTTGGTAAACGTTGAGTTTTTCCCATTTCGTCCGTTGACGGATGCTTGTATCCCTTCCAGTCATTCATTAATGTCTGGTCACCTCTCCGTTGGTCTTGGTAAACGTTGAGTTTTTTCCCATTACGTCCGTTGACGTATGGTTGTATCCCTTCCATTCATTCATTAATGTTTGGTTACCTCTCCGTTGGTCTTGGTAAACGTCGAGTTTTTCCTAGTTGTCCGTTGGCATCTAGTTGTGATTTCTATTCCCATTCGTCATCGTTGCAATGTCTGAATGTGGCCATACCCTTTGAAAACCAAAAAAACAAAACAAAATACCCAGCAATAAAAATCAAATCCCAGTGGACGTTTCCATTGGTGGATCCCTGTATTGTGCAAATTCTACGGTTCTTGGTATTCAATCCCTGTTTACCCTGAAAGTCTGACAGCCGTTGCTCTCATCCATTCGGGTTCCCAGCTGATTGAATAGGGGCAGCTGTAGCACCTCAAATTTGCACCCATCATTGTACATACATTTTCATATTAGGTCATAGCATATCATGGTCCATTGCATAGCATTGCATTGCCTCTTTTGCCTCAAGTGCAAGCCAATCAAGGAATTGGGTCAAACTGATCAGGAGATCAGTCAGTCAAGCAAGCAAGCCCAATTCTCAAGGGAGCCAAGGCCTTGGGGTTTGTCCAACAAGTTCACATGGCTTGGAGGTCTATTTGAAGTATTTTGGTCAAGGGTTGAAGACTTGGAGATCATCAGTTCATACACAGACAGTCAAAAACCCTAAAAAAGTCAACTGTCAGTCAAGGCAGTGGATGGTGGCCATTCTTGTGGAATTTGGGCACCATGATCAATAATCAAGAGTTCATACAACTTGGGACATCATTTGAAGTCAAGTTCTCAAGGAATTAGGGTTTGGAAATCATCAGTCAATGCACAATCAGTCAGAAACCCTAAAAGTCAACTGTTGGTCAACTGCCTATTTAATCAGTGATTTGATGAAAGGAAATGGTTTGTGAGATCTTATTCATGTCCAAATAGTCATCATATATCATGTCAAACACCATCATGGAAGAATTTGGAGCCAGATCAAAAATTTCCCAAAATGGAAACTGGGCCTGTAACTGAAACCTGCCATAAATGGAAAGTCTTGATCCTCAAACCTACATTTTGATACAAGCCTCAAATGAATTTTTGCCCAACATGAAAGTTGAAGATCTTGTTCTCCCATTTCCAAAAAGTCCTAGAACTCTCAATTCCCATGTGTGGTTGGCAAGTTATGATCGAATCGATTTCAGAAAATCTTGAACTTCAAAAGGCCATATCTCTCAAACCGTTTGGCCAATTTTGGTGGGGTTTTTTCCTACACGTCACATTTGATCCCCTCTTTCCAAAAATATAAATTTCATGAGCCAAAACTTCACCAATCAAAATGGCATATTTTGGCTTTTCTCATTTAAATGTAAGTTTGACCAAGAGTTGACTTTTTGATATAAACATTTTTTCAACATTTGGCCAATTGGGACAGCTCAGAAATATCATTTTAAGTGTGTTTGCAAGCTCATATTATGCAGTACATGAAGCCATTGCTTGGTTGCTTGAATTGTAAGAAAAGTACAATTTCATCATACTTGCCCATGCTATCCACCATACCACACTTTGTACTCCCAAACAGAAACTTAAACCTCATTTTTTCTGTCATTTGAGACCTCATCTTGCAGCCTAAACCAACAACAATAGAAGGCCATGCTTAGTTGCTAAAAATTGGGCAAAAGTACATGTGTTCACCATGCTTCCACAACCATACTTGTACCATGACCATGACAGCTTTGGTTATCATTTCTTTTTCCTGTCATGAGGACATTAATAGTAGACCAAACACATTGCAGCAGGGGATGATCTTATCCACCTTGCTTTGGCATGAGAGGGAGGGCTGTCAAAATTCAGAAAGACCATACCATGCCTTATACCAAGCAGTAGACTTAGGATGGGTTTTTCTGTCAACAAAGGACAGTAGCAGCAACTGTAAAAAACAACACAGCAGAAAAACCTTACTCACTCTCCAAGAAAGACTCACTCACTTTGATATATTGAAATTGATTCAGGCTGGCATGCTACAGAAAAAGAACCCTGCCATTTTGCATTTCCAATTTTCTTCTGTCCAAAACAAAAACACCTAAACCTAACTTGCCTTGCCTTCACAATCCTCTCACCATTTTGAAACTAGCAGCCACAGACCAAACACTTTCCACTCATTCTCCAAAATCTCATCCTTGCCATTTTACAAAACCTGTCCCAAAACTCAATGAGCTGAAGCTTAGCCATGATTAGTTTCACATTCCACTCAGCATTTTGAACCAACAAGTAGCACCATACCACAACACCTTCACTCATTTTCCAACCATGCTCTTACCTTGCTTGGCATTTTTCTGCCCAAACCTTGCCAAACCACAAAAGACATAGAACAGCAAAGTTTCAAAACCTTACTTTTGCTGTCATAAGAAACTAGCAGCATAACCAACAAGCTCCAAACCAATCTCATTCATTCATCTCCATTCTCAACCTTGGCATTTAGCATTATCTGTCCAAACAAAAGAACAAAACCTGCTACCACCATCCAACTGCAGCAAAAGCCAAAAGCCTAACTGCCCTCACCTTGCCATTTGATTTCCTATTCTTCTGTCCAAGCACAGTGATCTAAGCTAGCTTAACAACATTTCCATCATTTTCCCTGCCATAACAAAACCAGCAAAGCCAAGAAGTCTAACTCACCTTGCCATTTGCATTTTTTCTGTCTAAAGCAAAGAGCACCAAAACCCTGCCACAAGCCAGGTCACAAACCAACCTTGCTTTGCTTAACAACAGATTCCCTCATTCCCATTCTCTGTCATATTGAGGAAAGTAAGAGTAGCAGACCAACCAAGATCAACCATTCACCTTGCTTTGGCCAAACTCCAAAACCCTGTCAAACCCTGCAGCAACCTAGCAACCTTCATTTGCCACACTGTCAAACCCTGCCTTGCAACCACCAAACCAACATAACATGACAAACCACAAACCATTGAAATTCACTCATTCAAAATCTCACTTGAGCATCTCTTCAAAAACAGTAAAAAGAACTTCCAAACTCACAAAAAGGAACCAAACCTTGCTTTGATGGAAACAACATTTCCTCACCATTCTGCTGTCATTTGGAACATAATTAACACCCATCAAACACGTTGGCATACACAAAAATCATTCATGCTGAAAGTTCATTCTTAGCACTTTCAAAACCAGTCCAAGACACTCAAAGCAAACTTTGCATGGCCTTTGTCTTCTCATCACATAAGCATCATTGTGGACCCTTTGGAACCACATTTCTCCACTTGTAGAAGCCTTTCCATCACTGTTTTCCACCTTGCATCATCCATGGCAGGTTAGATTTTAGGCAAAGGCAAGCATCCACAAGGCAAAGTTCTTCAACTAATCAACATTTGGAAAGCTTTATTTCATCTGTTTCAAGCATTGGTCACCAAATACTAACTGAATCACCACTGTTCCTCCAAATTGGTAAGTTTTCGAGCTCCATGATTTTCCAAATTGATACATGTTTAGTGTAGGTCCTTCAATGCTGAGTATCATGATGCTTTCCTTTTTGAAAATGACTACTTATCCATGAAGATATATGGTTTTGAAGTTTGATGTTAGAATAGGTTTTTGCTCGATTCTTGACTTTTGTGTGGTTTTAATGAAAATCAATGGTAGATTCTTGTTTGCCATGGCTTGCTGATCATTTCCATGTATTCAATTTTGATTTTTGGGCAAGATTGTGAAATCATGATTTTTGGATATGAACCCTAATTCCCCAATGGTATTTTCCCAGATTTTCTGCCCCATTTCTCACGTGCACGGCCTTTCCACTCATCAACCAATGAAATTATTTCATTTTAATGCCCAAAACGACATCACTTCAATTAGTGGACTCACATATTACCAAATTGCCATTCTTGTTTTATTATTTCATTTAATTTCATTTTCTTTATTTCACTTGCCATGGCCATCTTACAAAAATCATAAATGCTTCAATTTTCATCCAAATTCAATGGGATTTTTTGTGTTGTGTTCATCATGATCTCTACTTTTTTATCATTACTTTTCCAGAATTTTTGGATGAGTGGTTTTTAAATGGTGCTAGGGTTTATGACATGTGACCAAATTTTGTACACTTTGCCAAATCATTTGTGAAATGATGAGAATGTATCCAATGGCTCCCAAATTTTTTGTGCTTAAAATAGACACACTCATGGTGATTTTGGTGTAGAGTTTGTGCATTTATCATTTGTGTTTTGTGAGTTATGATTTTTTGAATTAGGGTGTGACAATTTGTGTCACACCATTGATGTCCAACTTCATGATTTTCATTACCATGCTTCTTGACCTCCAATTGATCTGATTTTTTGCATGAACCTACTCTTATATGTCTAGTTTACATGTGAATTTTCTTGGAATTATTTGTGTCATTTTCCATTTGTTTGAGATTTTTCTTTCCTGCCTAGTCAAATGTTGACTTTGTGTGACACATGTTCCCATTTCATTTGTGAAATTCTCATACTTTATTAGATGGACATGAAATTTTGCATGAGATAACTAGACATCCTCATCTTTGCCATGGTTTTGATCCCACTCATTTATCATACACCATTCTTGACTTGTGATTTTTCTAAGTTGATGCATGTTTGGTTGACTTCCTTAAGCATGTTCAAAATTGCCTTGACTTTCTGATTTTCATTGACTGCCTTCCACTTGTCCAAATGAGATGAAATTTGACATGCTAACCATGATATGTGTTAGGATTGATCATGATTTATTTGGTGATTTTTGGAAATGTTTAGGATTGCTTTTTGAGTTAAGTCTTGCTGTTGACTTCTATGAGCTTCTGTTTGCCATACTTTGACCTAAATGGTTCATGAAATGATGATAGTGATTGATATGAATGTGAACCCAATTGAGTTTGTTTCTTGAATGTTTAAACTTGACTTTGATTGGATATCCCTTGCTGTTTTGACTTTCTCATTTATTTTTGACCCTAGGCTTGCCCTAGTGGTCCTGGTACTCACTTTTGAGCTTATGTTTTCAGGTTAAGCTACAAATGCTTCAAAGAGATCATTACAATTTGATTGAGCTTGCTTGAATATCATTGTCTAACTTCTTTGTTTTGTAGGTGGCTTGGCTCACACGCCTTAAGCCTTGTGCCTTGCACATCCATGTGCCTCTAATGGACAGTTGTTGTCTGTTTCTGTGTGTTTTGTTTGAAGTTGCATACTAACATCTGCTTGACTGTTTCAGGTGCTTTAGTTGCTTAGTTCCTTGTGAACTTTTTGCTTTGCTTTGCTTGTATAAGCAATTTGCATTGAGGTATGTCTCTTTTACTTCATGTAGTCTGGAAGACCTGGCCTGTTACTTGGCCAGGCAACTGTCTGAAGTCCTCCTTAAGAGGCCATGTTTGTGACTGTTTACTTTTGTCCTTGCATAGAGTCAAAGACCTCCTAAGTGAAGAGGCAATTGGTGGAAGGTAGGGATATGCAATCTATCCCCCACTATTCAGTGTGTCATCTACTTTGCTCACACCACTGTGTTGATGCATTACAGATACAAACCCAAGATCTTGTGCAATTGCACAGTTGAGTCAGTTTTAAATGTGTAGAAGGGTTCCCACTTTCTGAACCCACACATTCTTGTCTTGAGCTCTCCCAGGCCAGGGATAAGAGCTGTGAGGTCTCATCCTCACTTCATCCTTTCATCTGCTTCACCTTAGCCCCTCAATGGCAAGGTTAAGAGCACATTCACCCAGTTCCAGAGGTTTGTTTGTCGAGGTTGATATGACCCCTTGACTAAAACCTAACCCTTGTTTGAGCCACTTGTTTGTGTATAGCGTGTGCTATCTGTGCTTGTAGGATTGTTTGACTTGCTTCCTGTGCAAGATAGGATTGTTTGACTTGCTTCCTGTGCAAGTTAGGATTAGTTTAGACTTGCTTCCTGTGCAAGTTAGGTTTTGCTTGGCTTGCTTCCTGTGCAAGTTAAGTGTGTGTGGCTTGCTTCCTGTGTGAGCCATGCTTAAGATAGGTTGGCCCTTGTGCCATTTAGCTAGAAACCTTAACTTAGGGATGATCTGCATGATAACATCTAGGCTCGAGTCGTAGTCTCCCTAGTTGTGTCTCCCTCTGTTATCTGGTTAGGCTAGTCCTTTATCCCTGCGTAGGGGAACTACATCGCCCTGATCTTCATACCAGATGAAGTATGTAGGCAGGAGATTGAGTTGATCTCTCCGGGCGCCCTTTTTCTTTTTGTGTGTGTTGTCTGACCTTTGCTAGGCTCGAGTCCCTGACTCCTTAGCATTTGCTGTCTGTCTGTTTGTTTGTGTTTGACAGTTGTAGGCTGAGTCCCAGACTCCCTGTCTATCTGTTGTGTGTGTTTTGGTTCGGATGCTGACATAAGTCCAGTGATTGGCAGTCGGGCTCCACGTTTGCCTTTGCCTGTGTCTTGTTTTGTTTGTGCGCGTGTTAGCCGAGCTACGAATGCTCTGATTCTTCTCTCGTCCGAGAAGATACGTATGCATAGGATGCGATATCCTAGCGAGCATGTGTCGTTTCCCCAGTCCGAACTACTTCGACTCTGATGTCTATGCCTGATAGACTAAGTAGGCCCAGGATGCGACATCCTGCCGAGTCAGTTTCAGTCAGTCTCTTTCGTTTCTTTCAGCCAGTGTGTGTGTGTGTGAGCAGTGTTTAGCAACCATTTTCCTTCCTTTTGTGCGTGGATCCCGTAGAGTACTACGGATGCGTAGGGGTGCTAATACCTTCCCTTCGCATAACCGACTCCCGAACCCATTCTCTTTGGTCGCGAGACCATGTTCTTTTCAGGTTTACTCTGAGCGTTTCCTTTCCCTCTTTTGGGATAAATAACGCACGGTGGCGGCTCTGTTGTTTCTTTCTTTTCCCGCCGGTTTTTCGCGTGATGCGACAGCAATGACATGGGAGCAGGGTGTACGAAAGGCTTGGAACCTTCCGCAGTCGCACCAACCTCTATCTAGTTCAACTATGTATTTTCCCATTGGCATGCCCTCATTGTGATCCATGGACTCGGCAACACTAAACCAACCTTTAGTTCGGTCAAATACCATAACCACGTGTGTGTTTGCTTTGGCAGCTTCATGTCTGATGAATTTCATTGAAGCATCATTGAACAATTGTCCAGATTGCAACACGAAACTCCATTTTGAGCGTCTGGTTTCAAACAACGCCCCTAGCATGAAATATGTAGCTTGCACCAAAGAGGTTATTGGTGTAGCACCTCAAATTTGCACCTATCATTATGCATACATTTTCATATTAGGTCATAGCATATCATGATCCATTGCATATCATTTGCATTGTCCCCAGTTGCCTCAAGAGCAAGCAGTCAAGAATTAGGTCAAACTGATCAGGAGATCAGTCAGTCAAGCAAGCAAGCACAATTCTCAAGGAGCCAAAGCCTTAGGGTTGGTCCAACAAGTTCACATGACTTGGAGGTCCATTTGGAGTGTTCATGTCAAGGGTTGAAGGCTCAGAGGTCATCAGTTCATACACAGACAGTCAAAAACCCTAAAAGTCAACTGCTGGTCAACTGTCCATTTAATCAGTGATTGGACGATTGGAATTGGTTTGTGAGAGTTCATTCATGTCCAAATAGTCATAATACATCATGCCAAACACCATCATGGAAGAATTTGAAGCCAGATCAAAAATTTCCCAAAATGGAAACTGGGCCTGTAACTGAAACCTGCCATAAATGGAAAGTCTTGATCCTCAAACTTACATCATGATACAAGCCTCAAATGAATTTTTGCCCAACATGAAAGTTGAAGATCTTGTTCTCCCATTTCCAAAAAGTCCTAGAACTCTCAATTCCCACGTGTGGTTGACAAGTTATGATCGAATCGATTTCAGAAAATCTTGAACTTCAAAGGGCCATATCTCTCAAACCGTTTGGCCAATTTTGGTGGGGTTTTTTCCTACAAGTCACATTTGATCCCCTCTTTCCAAAAATATAAATTTCATGAGCCAAAACTTCACCAATCAAAATGGCATATTTTGACTTTTCTCATTTAAATGCAAGTTTGACCAAGAGTTGACCTTTTGATATAAGCATTTTTTTTAACATTTGGCCAATTGGAAAAGCTCAGAAATGTCATTTAGAATGTGTTTGCAAGCTCATCTTATGCAGTACATAAGGTCATTGCTTGGTTGCTTGAATTGTAAGAAAGGTACAATTTCACCATACTTGTCCATGCTTCCACAACCATGCCTTGTACCTCAAAAGAACAGCAGCATTATGCAGCACATTTGCTGTCATTATGAACACATCTTAGCAGCCTAAAACCACAGAAAAGAGGCCATGCTTGCTTGCTTGGAATTAGGGGAGAAAGGACATGTTTGCAACAAATCCAATTCATGAACCATACCTTGTACTGTCCAACAGCAGACCTAGCAGCATTGTGCAACATGTTTTTCTGTCATTTTGGGATGCACAAGGCTACACAATACCACAAAAATTTCATGCTGCAAAAAAAAAAAGATCACACCTTGGCACTGTTGGAGGGAACTGTCAAATTACCACAGTTGAAGGACATTGCCTTGCCACCAGAAGCAGCATTCCACAGCAGATTTTAGGGAGGTATTTTCTGTCATATTGAGGACAGTAGCAGCAAGAGCATGACACAAAAAACCATTTTGGCCAAGGCAAGTTGAGGGAACATTCTCATTCTGAAAAAACCACTGTGCTTGGCATTTCTATTGCAGCCACACAAAACACATTGCAACAAAATGACTGACCCTGCCATTTTGCATTCCAATTTCTTTTGTCCCAAACCAATGAACTAAGTTGGCTTAACACATAGATTTTCCTCATTTTTGAAGGCAGCAGACCAAACACTTGTCCCCTCCTTTTTTCTCTCAAGCCTCACTTTGCCATATCATCATTTTGAAAACCTTGCCAAGCCACAAAGCAACACAGGACAGCAGGGGTTATGTGTGTTTCCTGTCATGTGAAACATGACTAAGCAGCAAAAGGCCATTGTTGACACTCTCTAAAAAAACCTGACCTGGCTGTTTGGTATTGGAAGTTTTCTGTCAAAAAAACTGTCAAGGGACAAGGTTGCACAATACCAAATACCATCTTCCCTCACCTTTTTCTGTCAAAAAAAAGCCAACCCTAATTGCAGCCACACAAAAAAATCATCCTGGCCAAGGCAGAAAGAAACGATGGTTCACATTCTAAAAACTTCACCCTGCCATTTTGCATTTTAAAACCTTCAGTCCAAAACATTAAAGCTACTAAGCTTTGCAATTTGTTTTCCAACATCCTGCATCATTTTTCCTGCCACTTGTAGACAACAGCATACAGCAAAAAATACATTGGCATATGGAAATCCATTCTGCTCACTGACCCTGCTATTTGCATCTCACTCTTTCTTGTCCAAAGCTTCCAAATAACAAAAACCCTGCTTGGCCAATCAACAGCAACCTTGTTCACCAATTGTTCATCATGTGGATAACCTGTTAGCAACCAACATGACATAACCTAACCAACAAACCTCAAACTCACCTCACTTGCATTTTGCCAAGAAAAATCTGTCATAGAACCAGCCTTGCCTTGCCTTGCTAACATGGCGTAAAATCTGTCATCCAACAGCAGTAGACCAACCTTGCCTTGTAACCAACAAACACATGACCAACCATTTTTTTTGACTCATGCTAAAGACCTTGCTTTTGGCACACTTGCAAAGGCTGTCCAAAAAGCAACTTCTAACAGAAATGCCTAAACCTAACTTTCCTGTCATGAGGAACTAAGGGCCAACCTAGCCACACCATACCAAAAAACATTGTGCACCCATTCACTCAAAAATCATACCTTGACTCTTTTTTCATTTTCAGTCCAAAAACTCCAAACCCTGCCTTGCCAACCATAGCAGTTTGGTTCATCTCAACTTTTCATCATTGCCAACCAACTAGCCAACATAACACCAAAAAACACACAAGAGTTCCCAAACTCACCATTGCAAAAACTCACTTTCTACTTCAAAATCCAAATCTTCAAAATCATCATTTCCCCCAAGTTCCTTGTAAGCTATCCATTCAAACACCTTCCATATAACATATAGAAGCTACTGTAGACAGAAAATCGCATCTATAATCACTAAATCATCATATCCAAATCTCACATTTTCACGCTTGCAACTTGAGTTGGCCAGAACAGTTGAGGAGGTTTTAAGGCAAACTCTCAATGGCATTACATTCCTGGAGCATCAAAGGTGCTAAAGGGATCATTTAGCACCATTAAAAGTGCTTGAAATAGAATCTCCATCTTCACCTACAAGCAAAATCAGTTCAGTGGCCATCTGCATTTCCAGCTTGGTTCAAGTTCAAGTAAGGTGTCAAACAGCTTGCCTTGGACTCTTTGAAGCTATTTGGATACCTGTCAAGCATTGAAAGCATCTCCAGCATCACATTCAACATTGCCCTGTTCAGGTTAGCAATTTGCCTTCGAAATGCTCGATAGAAGGATTTTCGTGTCTTAATGTGTGAATGAGAAATGCTATATTCAACCCCCTGAACATGATTG
Organism: Lathyrus oleraceus; assembly: GCF_024323335.1. NCBI lineage: Eukaryota > Viridiplantae > Streptophyta > Magnoliopsida > Fabales > Fabaceae > Lathyrus > Lathyrus oleraceus. Next base: position 358,671,711 of record NC_066579.1, read on the forward strand.
AATGCCTATTTTCAGCCAATTTTGCTTGTGTGTGATTTTGAGTTTTGCTGCTAGGGGGTTAGGGTTTCTGTGTTCATCATGATGTATCTTTATGCACAGTGCACCATTTTGAATTTCATGACCATGGTTGTGTTAAGCACATGAAATAGATGAATTTTGGTTTTTGTTTCATTTGATTTCGTGCACTGTAGAGGAAGATACATGTTGTTGAAGTTTGAAAAATATGTTTGATCTTGGGGAGGAAGATGGTGCCAGGGCGCGCGAATTCTAGGTTTAAAATTATTGCTTGGTTTGTTTTGACCAGAAGCAACAATGAATCACCAAGTGACTCACAGCCCAGTGGTGGGCGCGCTGATTTGAATTACCAGGGGAAGGGGTTCGAATCCCACCTCCCCCATTTGTGTTTCTTGCCTTTTAAAAAAATATGTTTTTATGCTTTCTTTTAGAATTCCCATTTTTGATTTTTATTCTTGTTTTTATTTTACTTAACATGAGATAAATATGTGAACATGAAAAAATGACAAAAAATATGAATGTTTGACTTTGTTGACTTTTTAGGCCATTTTGTGAATTTATCCCGATTTTATGAGTTCTACCGATTAAATGTCATCTTGTGCGTTTCATGTGGTTATTTTGATCTTTCAGACCTGGGATTTTTTGTGTGAAATCAATTTAGGGTAGGAACATGTCCCCTTAGACACTTAGGGTAATTTTTCACACAATGCTCGATTTAATTTTGACAAAGTCCCGATTAAATGTTTTTTGACCTCCTAAACTTGTCCAAATGAGATGAAATTTGACATGCTTACCATGCTGTGTGTTAGGATTGATCATGATTTATTTGGTGATTTTTGGAAAATGTTTAGATTGCTTTTGAGTTAAGTCTTGCTGTTGACTTCTGTGAGCTTCTGTTTGCCATGTTTTGACCTAAATGGTTCATGAAATGATGATGATGATTGATATGAGTGTGAATCCAATTGGTTTTGTTTCCTAATTGTTTGAACATGATTTTGGATGCTTAACCCTTGCTGTTTTGACTTTCTCATTCATCTTTGACCCTAGGCTTGCCCTAGTGGTCCTGCTACTCACCTTTGAGCTTGTGTTTTCAGGTTGACCATCAAATGGCCATTAAGACCAATTCTTTTGATTGAGCTTACTCAAGTATCATTGCCTAACCTCTTTGTTTTGTAGGTGGCTTGGCTCACATGCCATAAGCCTTGTGCCTTGCACATCCATGTGCCTCTAATTGACTGTTGGCCTCTGTTTCCTTTTACTTTGTTTGAAGTTGTATACTAACATCTGCTTGACTGTTTCAGGTACTTTAGTTGCTTAGTTCCTTGTGAACTTTTTGCTTTGCTTTGCTTGTATAAGCAATTTGCATTGAGGTATGTCTCCTTTTCTTCATGTAGTCTGGAAGACCTGGCCTGTTACTTGGCCAGGCAACTGTCTGAAGTCCTCCTTAAGAGGCAATGTTTGTGATTGTTTACTTTTGTCCTTGCATAGAGTCAAAGACCTCCTAAGTGAAGAGGCAATTGGTGGAAGGTAGGGATATGCAATCTATCCCCCACCATTCAGTGTGTCATCTGTTTTGCTCACACCACTGTGTTGATGCATTGCAGATACAAACCCAAGATCTTGTGCAATTGCACAGTTGAGTCAGTTTCAAATGTGTAGAAGGGTTCCCACTTTCTGAACCCACACATTCTTGTCTTGAGCTCTCCCAGGCCATGGATAAGAGCTGTGAAGTCTTACCTTCACTCACCTTTCATCTGCTTCACCTTAGCCCCTCAATGGCAAGGTTAAGAGCACCTTTTACCCTATTCCAGTTGGCCCTAGTGCCTAACCTTTTGCTTGAGCCTCTTGTATGCATATAGAGTGTGCTTCTTGTGATTGTGATTGCCTGTTTGCTTTGCCTCTTTAGGTGTAGCTTAGACTTGCCCTTGTGCAAGATAGGTTGTGCTTGACTCGCCCTTGTGCAAAGTCAAGTGTGTGTGGCTTGCTCCCGGTGTGAGCCATGCTTAGAGTTGTTTGGCCGAACTACGGCAACTCTGATTCTCATGTTCAGATGAGATACGTAGGCACGAGATGCGATGTCTTGTCGAGTTTGACTAACAACTAACACTAATTCTTTTCTCTCGCCCTCGTTGCGATTGAGACTTCCCCTTTCTCTTGCCCTAGTTGCAATTGAGACTTTTCCTGTGACTGCTTAGGATAGGTTGGCTCTTGTGCCATTTAGCTAGAAACCTTAACTTAGGGATGATTTGCATGATAACATCTAGGCTCGAGTCGTAGTCTCCCTAGTTGTGTCTCCCTCTATTATCTGGTTAGGCTAGTCCTATATCCCTGCGTAGGGGAACTACATCGCCCTGATCTTCACACCAGATGAAGTATGTAGGCAGGAGATTGAGCTGATCTCTCCGGGCGCCCCTTTTTCTTTTTGTGTGTGTTGTCTGACATTTGCTAGGCTCGAGTGCCTGACTCCTTAGCAATTTGTTGTTTGTTTGTTTGAGTGTGTGTTTGACAGTTATAGGCTCGAGTCCCCGACTCCCTATTAACCTGTTGTGTTGTTGTGTGCTTGGAAGCTGATGTAAGTCCATCGAGTGGCATTTGGGTTCCAGTGTGCGTGTGTTTTGGTTCGGATGCTGATGTAAGCCCAGTGATTGGCATTCAGGCTCCATGTTTGCCTTCTTGAGTGTGTTTTGGTTCGGATGCTGATGTAAGTCCAGTGATTGGCAGTCGGGCTCCACGTTTGCCTTTGCCTGCGTTTGTTTGTGTGCGTGTCAGCCGAGCTACGAATGCTCTGATTCTTCTCTCGTCCGAGAAGATACGTATGCATAGGATGCGATATCCTAGCGAGCATGTGTCGTTTCCCCCAGTCCGAACTACTTCGACTCTGATGTCTATGCCTGATAGACTAAGTAGGCCCAGGATGCGATATCCTGCCGAGTCAGTTTCAGTCTTGTTTTCTTGTGTCTCTTTCAGCCAGTGTGTGTGTTTATGAGCAGTGTTTTAGCAACCATATTCCTTCCTTTTGTGCGTGGATCCCGTAGAGTACTACGGATGCGTAGGGGTGCTAATACCTTCCCTTCGCATAACCGACTCCCGAACCCATACTCTTTGGTCGCGAGACCATGTTCTTTCCTAGGTTTACTCTGAGCGTTTCCTTTCCCTCTTTTGGGATAAATAACGCACGGTGGCGGCTCTGTTGTTCTTCTTTTCCCGCCGGTTTTTCGCGCGATGCGACAGCTGGCGACTCTGCTGGGGATAAAGAGAAGTTGACCTATGCTGGTCCATCTTCCCTAAGCGAGTCTCTCCTAGCGCTCTCTAGGTTAGGGTTTTGGTTGCTGTTTGCTGTTGTATCTTATTGCATCCATTTGTATATATGTGCATTTATTGTTTGCATTTATTGTTTGCATTAATGTTTGCATTCATATTCGTCTGTTCACCTGGCTGGTTGTCTGTTTCTCTGTTTGGGGTGGGAGTTACTCGAGGTAAAAGGCCCAATACCCAGGCTATGAGTGAAATCTAGGAAACCTAGGAATAGAGTGATTCATGGGAAGCGGGTGGTGTACGCCACTTAGCGGAACATTGATATCACGAGCAGTTCAGACCCTGGTGGGATATTATCGGTGCATACATCGGGTGTGCACAGGATGATATTCTGCGAAAGGTTATTTATGCTGCGTTTCTCTCGACCTTACCCTGGCCTAGATGACACCCGTGAGTGGGGAGGGTTTGATCATTACAGGTACAGTTGCTGATTGGTTGGTGACGTGTTGGTGACTCTTGGTACTGATGGTGACTGTGAATTATGGACATTTATTTCTGGGACGCCGGAGTTCTGTCCGTGGTTTATCAGCGGGTTCCGTTTATTTCGGATCCCCGGGTTGAATTTGAAAGTACCTGTTCAGAGGAGCTGGCTGTCATCCGTTCAATGGATGTTCCTGTGATGATAGTGATGTAATCTCCAGTTTCGTTTATTTCGGAACTCCCCAAGTCGGATTTATGGTGACTTGGTTCCTCAGATTGGTTTCAGATGCCAGTTGATCAGATTGACTTTGGGTTTCAGATGTTTGTGATCAGAGTTCAAGCCGAAGCTTTGACCCGGTGCCTTGAGACGCACAGCCTGACCAGTCATGTTGCATCATTTGCATCATAGCATGTTTATTTTCCAAAAAATAGTAATGCATGAAAAAGAAAAGTTAACTTGCATATGCATATCCTTTATCAGGATCATTCATGACAAAATAGTACCCATATCATGCATATCATGCACATAGCATCCTTGCATTACAGACATGTTTGGAGAGACTTCTCACTTCGGTTCTTGACTGAGAGAGGATTGCTGACCGCCGACCGCATCGTTACTCAACCAGACTCAATCAACAGAGGAGTATGGACCAGGTTCAGACAGAGTTGGCTGAGATGAGGGCTAACATGGCCCATTTTATGACGATGATGCAAGGAGTTGTTCAGGGGCAAGAGGAGCTGCGTGCCTTAGCCCAGAGACTGGAAGCCGTGATTCCACCAGTCCACCGTGCTTCACCAGTGGGTGTACCCGTTCATGAGAATGCTGCTGTCACTATTCTCGTCAATGATCATGTCGTGGGAGATGAATTGAAGGGGATCAGAATCAGTGAACAGCCTCTTGCTGCAGAGACTATTAATGTCAGAGCAACCCTCGCTCCGGTTCGCCATCCTGGCTCTTCAAGTTCTTCCGGTTCTAAGAAGCCATCCTCTGGGGCACCCAAAAGGGGAGAAAGTGAAACAAATGCTGTGCACCGTCGGAGGAGTGTGAACAGAGGACAGTATCGTCAGGCTGTTGGTGTGACTATTCCAGCAACTCAACCTCAACAACAGCAGAGAAGGTCAACTCAGCAATATCAGCATCAACAACATCGTCCTCAGCAGCAGGCTTCCCAGCAAGCCAGTACGAGTAATGAGAGGAAGAAGATCATTTTTGATCCAATCCCCATGTCCTACGCCGAGCTCTGTCCCTCGTTGATAGAGCGGAACTTGATTACTCCCAGAGACCCGCCACCCATACCCGTCAACCCTCGATGGTGGTATAGGCCTGAACAACATTGTGTGTATCATTCGGGTGCTCCTGGTCATGATGTGGATAGTTGCTTTCAGTTGAAGATAAAGGTTCAAGACCTTGTCAGATCAGGAATTCTGAGCTTTGAGGACTTGGGTCCCCGTGATTATCAAGCTTGAAGATAGCAAGTCCTGGGCTGGCGCCGACTTTTCTTCTAAAGGTTTGTTCAAAAGCAGAGGCTGCTGATGCAAAGGATACTGACAGTTGTCATCCCTGGTGGGATCTATCACAATTGGGTCACTGTGGGCTTTCCTACAGTTGTTCATAAGTCTTTGTAACAATCACTTTGTTTAAAAACCCTTCTCCCATGCCAAAAGGAGAAGTGATGACATTGTTGGCAACATTTTGTGCAATGATATTTTCATTCAAATAAACTCATGTTAAAACATTTGTGTTTCCAATTATTTTCCCTTTTTGCTTTTTGCATGAAATTGGTGATCACCAAAAAACCTTAAAAAACAAGAATAAAAGCAATTTTTTCATCTGCATAACGATTGTCTTGTTTGTTTTTCAAAGAGCTTTTCATATCAAAATCTTTATGCAGGTTGTTTCTCAAACCTATTGAACATAGTGATCGGACGTCATCTCCCAATTTTGAATTCCCTGTATTCGAAGCTGACGAAGATGATGTTGAAGGGATTCCTGACGAGATTTCCCGACCTCTTGAGCAAGAAAAGAAGATCACTCAGCTGCATCTCGAGAATCAGCAGAACAGCCAACTGGGGCATTATCAAAAAAAAAATCAATCAAAAGAAATCAAAAGAAATCGAAATCAAAAGAAAGAAATCAAAAGAAAACAAAAGAAAAAAAGCACCCTCAAAGTCCCAAGTTGACTGATGCTGAATGGATTCAGAGTCACTACGACCAAGTGAATCCGATCGAAAGGAAGAGATCAACTGCCATGTGTCATGGTCAGTCATATCAGCAGAGAGTGAAAAAGCATTCAACAAGAAGGTCAAGCCTCGTGTGTTCCGAGAAGGTGACCTTGTGCTCAAGAAAGTCTTATCTTTCACACCCGATTCCAGGGGCAAGTGAACCCCAAATTATGGATGTCCATATGTTGTCAAGAGAGCCTTTTCAAGCAGTGCTTTAACACTTACTACAATGGATGAAGAAGTTCACTCGTCCTGTGAATTCCGATGCAGTCAAGAAATACTTCGCCTAAAAAAAAAAAAAAAAAAAAAAAAAAAAAAGCAAAACAGCTCGCTAAGTTGAACACCCCAAAGGGCGACTTAGGCAAAAAGGAGCGTCTCGGTGGATTGAAAACCCGAAAGGGCGATCCAGGCAAAAGTTAGAGACATTGAAAAAAGAATTTGCATCCCGCTAGATTGGACACCTCACACTGGGGCAATCTAGGCAAAAATTAGGGATTTGGCAAGTAACTGCATCGACAAGACTATGCTCTATATCTGTCATCCGTCAGGGATTCTCGATTCGTCGTCGACTGAAGCTTTGAATACATCGCAAATTCAGAATGGTAGAGGAAAGGTCATTATGTTCGATGTAGCCCTCTCCAATATATATCACCGATTTCAAACTTATACAGATCTATGGAGTCTCGCCCTTTGCAGACTACCATTCCATTACGTCTATTTGAGCTTTTATCCAATTATTTGCACTCTTATTTGTTTCAACTCAACAAACGTTTTGCATGTTTTAATTGATAAAGTATCATTGTTTTCAAAATAAACAAATTTTTCAAAAAAAAATTTCTTAAACAAAGTGAACCTTCACAATGATGGAAAGATACTTAGGAGACCCACAGTGCTCTCCCGGGGGTGGTATGATTACCAACAGGTAAGACAATTGTTCGTATCTCGAGCACGACTGTATCTTTGTCCTACAGAACCTCGTATGGTCTCTCCTCAATGAAGTTGCCCGACGCAGTGTTGTTTGAAGATGTTCATCTTCATGTCCCAGTAGTGCAACATTTCTCCCTCCAAGTCCCTATTAGCTCTATTGTGGGGCATCCCCAGTAGAGTGCTGTTTGAGCCTTATCATGGGGCATACCTGGGGCACGTTCTTTTATCTAACGATCCCTGCAGAGCCGAATCAGGGGCAAGGGATAGTTGAACGATGAAAAGGCAGTGAAGGATTACGACGACGGTCCTGGAAAATTAATCAAGAAGACTCTTCAAAGTCTGATGGTTGGAAAGTTTGTATGAATACCAGGAGTTCGATCCCCATGGAGTGCGGACGAGATTGGGAATGCAAGATGATGGAGCAGAAAAGTCCAGAAGAGTCTGGGAGTTCTTAAAAATGGAAAGGTCAACGCTATGGGTGGATGATGGACACCGGTGTTCGACGAGTCGACCGACACCCCCGTCAAACAAGCTGTATCTCCCCAGAGGATTGAGAGTGTGATCTCCCTGGCAGATTCGAGATCGTTGTCTCCTCAGCAAGCCTGAAGGTTGTCGCGTCCCCAGCAGGGGCAGGGGCAGGATGTTTCTCAGGGTGGAGGACGTCCCCAGCCCAAGCCAGTATTGAAGCTATCAGAATTATTTTCCCCTGCAGAGATACCTGTGGACAGTACCTTCTCTCCCCAGCAAATCTAAGGATTGCTTCTCCCCAGCAGGCCTATGCTTGCAGATTTCCCCAGTCGAGAATCCCCGCTGAGCGCCTGGCAGTTATTTTCCCCGGGAGCACCCCAGTGGAGTTTATCAGTAGACTGTTGGTGTGTTCCCCAACAATTGGTTTTGTGATGCTATCATCTCCAGTGTGGCCGTGAGTGCTTATCCTAAGCAGGTTTGTGGGAATTCATCTCCAGTATGATATAACGTGTTATCATCCTCCACAGAGTTGTTACTCTCACCACTATGGTTGTTCTCTCCACCAGGATCGCTCTCCTCAGCAGAATGGTGTTGGTTTTTCCTCAGCAAGTTCCCCGAGTGGAGCGGGTCTCATGAAATACATCTCCAGCAGTGATTCTCCTACATATGGATTGGTTGGGTCGTCCCTAATGGAGTAGCATTTATTTCTCCAGCAGAGTTCATCCTACCAGTGGATTGGACGGGTTTCTGTAATAGACTGATATCTACATCCCCAGCTAAGTTGATTCTACCTATGGACTGCATGGGTTATCCCCAGCGGATTAACAGATTTTCTCCAAGCAGAGTTTATCCTATCTGAGGATTGGTTGGGCCTTTCTCCCAGTGAAGTCGCGGTACCATTCCCCAAGCAGAGTTCTCCGCAGAGTATTTCCTCAGTCAGAGTCTCCCCACAGAGTTGGAATACCCAATCAGTTGTGGCTCCCCAGCCGGAGTTTTTCATCATTTTGCATTTTGCATGTAGTAATCATTGCATCCTCAAAACCGCGTAGCATTTCCATTCCTAAAATGGAGCATTACGCCATAGAAAAATTCAAACATATGCATTCATGTGTTCGAAACCCCATCAAACCGTATCCCCTGCAGAGACGGATTTTTTGCTCAACCTGTACAGCATGTTTGCTACAGTTGCTCCAGTCAATTTTTGGTGTTGACAATCCCCACAGAGGTTTATTTCCTCATCCGTTGGTGAAAGAAAAGCCTGCCTCTCCCCAGTGAGACCCCCTGCAAGTGTTCAGCTTTGCCCTGTCATCTTGTAAATGTCGGTATCTTGTCAGCACCCGCGTGTGTTGTCTTCTTTGGTGTCGGTAAAACACCATCTTTCGGTGATTTCCAGTCATGCGTAAGTGTCTGGTCTTCTTTGGTGTCGGTAAACACCATCTTTCGGTGATTTCCAGTCATGCGTAAGTGTCTGGTTTTCTTTGATGTCTGTGAACATCATCTTTCGATGTTCGTAACATCGTTATCCCTTCCCTAGTGAAGATTCCTCCTCTCCGTTGGTGTCGATAAACGTCGAGTTTTTCCCGATCATCCATTGATGATTTGGATGTGTTCACTCTCCCAGAAGAGTTTTCCTCCTCTCCGTTGGTGTCGATAAACGTCGAGTTTTTCCTAGTCATCCGGTGATGTCTAGTTGTACCCTCCCCATGTGGACTTACCTCTCCGTTGGTTTCGATAAACGACGAGTTTTTCCCAGTCGTCCGTTGACGTCTGGTTGTGTCTCGCTTATTCCCATTCATCAGTAAATGTCTGGTCGATCTTTTTTGGTGTCTGTAAACATCATCTTTCGATGTCTGTAAACGTCGAGTTTTCTCCCATTCATCCGTCGATGTCTGGTCGAGTCCTCCCATTCATCGGTAAATGTCTGATAACCCCCAGCTAGAAATCCCCAGTAGAGTCATCTGTAAATGTCCTATCTGGTTTCCAGCTGCAAATATTTGTATCTCCCCAATAAATTTCTCACCCAGTCATCGGTAAATGTCTGGTCATTTCTTTTGATGTCGGTAAACATCATCTTTTGATGTCGGTAAACATCGAGTCTCATCCCAGTCATCGGTAAATGTCTGGTCAATAAAATCAAAATCCCCAGAAGTCGTCGGTAAACGGTTTGTCTGGTATCACCACAAAGATTTTGTTCCTCCCCAAGCGGAGATGCCATCCGTAAATGGCCCAATTTTCTTCGATATCGGTAAATATCGAATTCCCAGTTGCAGCAGCCATCGGTAGATGGCCTTGATATCGGTAAATATCAGGTTTGCTTTGAAGCCACCATCGGTAAATGGTCTTGCTTTCTTTTCTACACCAAGTTGTTTTCCCAGCAACCATCGGTAAATGGTCTGGCTGAAGTTGATATCGGTAAATATCAAGTTTTTAACCATCGGTAAATGGTTCTGTTTTTCTCAAGATGTTTTCCCAGCAGCCATCGGTAAATGGTCTGGCTGAAGTTGATATCGGTAAATATCAAGTTTTTAACCATCGGTAAATGGTTCTGTTTTTCTCAAGATGTTTACCCAGCAGCCATCGGTAAATGGTCTGGCTGAAGTTGATATCGGTAAATATCAAGTTTTTAACCATCGGTAAATGGTTCTGTTTTTCTCAAGATGTTTTCCCAGCAGCCATCGGTAAATGGTCTGGCTGAAGTTGATATCGGTAAATATCAAGTTTTTAACCATCGGTAAATGGTTCTGTTTTTCTCAAGATGTTTTCCCAGCAGCCATCGGTAAATGGTCTGGCTGAACTTGATATCGGTAAATATCAAGTTTTAACCATCGGTAAATGGTTCTGTTTTTCTCAAGATGTTTTCCCAGCCGCCATCGGTAAATGGTTTGGCTGAAGTTGATATCGGTAAATATCAAGTTTTAACCATCGGTAAATGGTTCTCGCTTTTCAGAAGTTGTTTTCCCAGCAGCCATCGGTAAATGGTCTGGCTGAAGTTGATATCGGTAAATATCAAGGTCCCAGTTTTAACCATCGGTAAATGGTTTTGTTTTTCAGAAATTTGTTTTCCCCAGCCGCCATCGGTAAATGGTCTCGCTGAAGTTGATATCGGTAAATATCAAGTTACAGTTTCTAACCATCGGTAAATGGTTTCGCCTTTCTGAAGTTGTCAATTGCAGGCGTCATCGGTAAATGACATGGTTCCTTTTGTATCATATCCAGTCGGTGCAAATTCTACGGTTCTTTGGTATTCAATCCCTGTTTACCCTGAAAGTCTGACAGCCGTTGCTCTCATCCATTCGGGTTCCCAGCTGATTGAATAGGGGCAGCTGTAGCACCTCAAATTTGCACCTATCATTATGCATACATTTTCATATTAGGTCATAGCATATCATGATCCATTGCATATCATTTGCATTGTCCCCAGTTGCCTCAAGAGCAAGCAGTCAAGAATTAGGTCAAACTGATCAGGAGATCAGTCAGTCAAGCAAGCAAGCACAATTCTCAAGGAGCCAAAGCCTTAGGGTTGGTCCAACAAGTTCACATGACTTGGAGGTCCATTTGGAGTGTTCATGTCAAGGGTTGAAGGCTCAGAGGTCATCAGTTCATACACAGACAGTCAAAAACCCTAAAAGTCAACTGCTGGTCAACTGTCCATTTAATCAGTGATTGGACGATTGGAATTGGTTTGTGAGAGTTCATTCATGTCCAAATAGTCATCATACATCATGCCAAACACCATCATGGAAGAATTTGAAGCCAGATCAAAAATTTCCCAAAATGGAAACTGGGCCTGTAACTGAAACCTGCCATAAATGGAAAGTCTTGATCCTCAAACTTACATCATGATACAAGCCTCAAATGAATTTTTGCCCAACATGAAAGTTTAAGATCTTGTTCTCCCATTTCCAAAAAGTCCTAGAACTCTCAATTCCCACGTGTGGTTGACAAGTTATGATCGAATCGATTTCAAAAAATCTTGAACTTCAAAGGGCCATATCTCTCAAACCGTTTGGCCAATTTTGGTGGGGTTTTTTCCTACAAGTCACATTTGATCCCCTCTTTCCAAAAATATAAATTTCATGAGCCAAAACTTCACCAATCAAAATGGCATATTTTGACTTTTCTCATTTAAATGCAAGTTTGACCAAGAGTTGACCTTTTGATATAAGCATTTTTTTTAACATTTGGCCAATTGGAAAAGCTCAGAAATGTCATTTAGAATGTGTTTGCAAGCTCATCTTATGCAGTACATAAGGCCATTGCTTGGTTGCTTGAATTGTAAGAAAGGTACAATTTCACCATACTTGTCCATGCTTCCACAACCATGCCTTGTACCTCAAAAGAACAGCAGCATTATGCAGCACATTTGCTGTCATTATGAACACATCTTAGCAGCCTAAAACCACAGAAAAGAGGCCATGCTTGCTTGCTTGGAATTAGGGGAGAAAGGACATGTTTGCAACAAATCCAATTCATGAACCATACCTTGTACTGTCCAACAGCAGACCTAGCAGCATTGTGCAACATGTTTTTCTGTCATTTTGGGATGCACAAGGCTACACAATACCACAAAAATTTCATGCTGCAAAAAAAAAAAGATCACACCTTGGCACTGTTGGAGGGAACTGTCAAATTACCACAGTTGAAGGACATTGCCTTGCCACCAGAAGCAGCATTCCACAGCAGATTTTAGGGAGGTATTTTCTGTCATATTGAGGACAGTAGCAGCAAGAGCATGACACAAAAAACCATTTTGGCCAAGGCAAGTTGAGGGAACATTCTCATTCTGAAAAAACCACTGTGCTTGGCATTTCTATTGCAGCCACACAAAACACATTGCAACAAAATGACTGACCCTGCCATTTTGCATTCCAATTTCTTCTGTCCCAAACCAATGAACTAAGTTGGCTTAACACATAGATTTTCCTCATTTTTGAAGGCAGCAGACCAAACACTTGTCCCCTCCTTTTTTCTCTCAAGCCTCACTTTGCCATATCATCATTTTGAAAACCTTGCCAAGCCACAAAGCAACACAGGACAGCAGGGGTTATGTGTGTTTCCTGTCATGTGAAACATGACTAAGCAGCAAAAGGCCATTGTTGACACTCTCTAAAAAAACCTGACCTGGTTGTTTGGTATTGGAAGTTTTCTGTCAAAAAAACTGTCAAGGGACAAGGTTGCACAATACCAAATACCATCTTCCCTCACCTTTTTCTGTCAAAAAAAAGCCAACCCTAATTGCAGCCACACAAAAAAATCATCCTGGCCAAGGCAGAAAGAAACGATGGTTCACATTCTAAAAACTTCACCCTGCCATTTTGCATTTTAAAACCTTCAGTCCAAAACATTAAAGCTACTAAGCTTTGCAATTTGTTTTCCAACATCCTGCATCATTTTTCCTGCCACTTGTAGACAACAGCATACAGCAAAAAATACATTGGCATATGGAAATCCATTCTGCTCACTGACCCTGCTATTTGCATCTCACTCTTTCTTGTCCAAAGCTTCCAAATAACAAAAACCCTGCTTGGCCAATCAACAGCAACCTTGTTCACCAATTGTTCATCATGTGGATAACCTGTTAGCAACCAACATGACATAACCTAACCAACAAACCTCAAACTCACCTCACTTGCATTTTGCCAAGAAAAATCTGTCATAGAACCAGCCTTGCCTTGCCTTGCTAACATGGCGTAAAATCTGTCATCCAACAGCAGTAGACCAACCTTGCCTTGTAACCAACAAACACATGACCAACCATTTTTTTTGACTCATGCTAAAGACCTTGCTTTTGGCACACTTGCAAAGGCTGTCCAAAAAGCAACTTCTAACAGAAATGCCTAAACCTAACTTTCCTGTCATGAGGAACTAAGGGCCAACCTAGCCACACCATACCAAAAAACATTGTGCACCCATTCACTCAAAAATCATACCTTGACTCTTTTTTTCATTTTCAGTCCAAAAACTCCAAACCCTGCCTTGCCAACCATAGCAGTTTGGTTCATCTCAACTTTTCATCATTGCCAACCAACTAGCCAACATAACACCAAAAAACACACAAGAGTTCCCAAACTCACCATTGCAAAAACTCACTTTCTACTTCAAAATCCAAATCTTCAAAATCATCATTTCCCCCAAGTTCCTTGTAAGCTATCCATTCAAACACCTTCCATATAACATATAGAAGCTACTGTAGACAGAAAATCGCATCTATAATCACTAAATCATCATATCCAAATCTCACATTTTCACGCTTGCAACTTGAGTTGGCCAGAACAGTTGAGGAGGTTTTAAGGCAAACTCTCAATGGCATTACATTCCTGGAGCATCAAAGGTGCTAAAGGGATCATTTAGCACCATTAAAAGTGCTTGAAATAGAATCTCCATCTTCACCTACAAGCAAAATCAGTTCAGTGGCCATCTGCATTTCCAGCTTGGTTCAAGTTCAAGTAAGGTGTCAAACAGCTTGCCTTGGACTCTTTGAAGCTATTTGGATACCTGTCAAGCATTGAAAGCATCTCCAGCATCACATTCAACATTGCCCTGTTCAGGTTAGCAATTTGCCTTCGAAATGCTCGATAGAAGGATTTTCGTGTCTTAATGTGTGAATGAGAAATGCTATATTCAACCCCCTGAACATGATTGAATGCCTATTTTCAGCCAATTTTGCTTGTGTGTGATTTTGAGTTTTGCTGCTAGGGGGTTAGGGTTTCTGTGTTCATCATGATGTATCTTTATGCACAGTGCACCATTTTGAATTTCATGACCATGGTTGTGTTAAGCACATGAAATAGATGAATTTTGGTTTTTGTTTCATTTGATTTCGTGCACTGTAGAGGAAGATACATGTTGTTGAAGTTTGAAAAATATGTTTGATCTTGGGGAGGAAGATGGTGCCAGGGCGCGCGAATTCTAGGTTTAAAATTATTGCTTGGTTTGTTTTGACCAGAAGCAACAATGAATCACCAAGTGACTCACAGCCTAGTGGTGGGCGCGCTGATTTGAATTACCAGGGGAAGGGGTTCGAATCCCACCTCCCCCATTTGTGTTTCTTGCCTTTTAAAAAAATATGTTTTTATGCTTTCTTTTAGAATTCCCATTTTTGATTTTTATTCTTGTTTTTATTTTACTTAACATGAGATAAATATGTGAACATGAAAAAATGACAAAAAATATGAATGTTTGACTTTGTTGACTTTTTAGGCCATTTTGTGAATTTATCCCGATTTTATGAGTTCTACCGATTAAATGTCATCTTGTGCGTTTCATGTGGTTATTTTGATCTTTCAGACCTGGGATTTTTTGTGTGAAATCAATTTAGGGTAGGAACATGTCCCCTTAGACACTTAGGGTAATTTTTCACACAATGCTCGATTTAATTTTGACAAAGTCCCGATTAAATGTTTTTTGACCTCCTAAACTTGTCCAAATGAGATGAAATTTGACATGCTTACCATGCTGTGTGTTAGGATTGATCATGATTTATTTGGTGATTTTTGGAAAATGTTTAGATTGCTTTTGAGTTAAGTCTTGCTGTTGACTTCTGTGAGCTTCTGTTTGCCATGTTTTGACCTAAATGGTTCATGAAATGATGATGATGATTGATATGAGTGTGAATCCAATTGGTTTTGTTTCCTAATTGTTTGAACATGATTTTGGATGCTTAACCCTTGCTGTTTTGACTTTCTCATTCATCTTTGACCCTAGGCTTGCCCTAGTGGTCCTGCTACTCACCTTTGAGCTTGTGTTTTCAGGTTGACCATCAAATGGCCATTAAGACCAATTCTTTTGATTGAGCTTACTCAAGTATCATTGCCTAACCTCTTTGTTTTGTAGGTGGCTTGGCTCACATGCCATAAGCCTTGTGCCTTGCACATCCATGTGCCTCTAATTGACTGTTGGCCTCTGTTTCCTTTTACTTTGTTTGAAGTTGTATACTAACATCTGCTTGACTGTTTCAGGTACTTTAGTTGCTTAGTTCCTTGTGAACTTTTTGCTTTGCTTTGCTTGTATAAGCAATTTGCATTGAGGTATGTCTCCTTTTCTTCATGTAGTCTGGAAGACCTGGCCTGTTACTTGGCCAGGCAACTGTCTGAAGTCCTCCTTAAGAGGCAATGTTTGTGATTGTTTACTTTTGTCCTTGCATAGAGTCAAAGACCTCCTAAGTGAAGAGGCAATTGGTGGAAGGTAGGGATATGCAATCTATCCCCCACCATTCAGTGTGTCATCTGTTTTGCTCACACCACTGTGTTGATGCATTGCAGATACAAACCCAAGATCTTGTGCAATTGCACAGTTGAGTCAGTTTCAAATGTGTAGAAGGGTTCCCACTTTCTGAACCCACACATTCTTGTCTTGAGCTCTCCCAGGCCAGGGATAAGAGCTGTGAAGTCTTACCTTCACTCACCTTTCATCTGCTTCACCTTAGCCCCTCAATGGCAAGGTTAAGAGCACCTTTTACCCTATTCCAGTTGGCCCTAGTGCCTAACCTTTTGCTTGAGCCTCTTGTATGCATATAGAGTGTGCTTCTTGTGATTGTGATTGCCTGTTTGCTTTGCCTCTTTAGGTGTAGCTTAGACTTGCCCTTGTGCAAGATAGGTTGTGCTTGACTCGCCCTTGTGCAAAGTCAAGTGTGTGTGGCTTGCTCCCGGTGTGAGCCATGCTTAGAGTTGTTTGGCCGAACTACGGCAACTCTGATTCTCATGTTCAGATGAGATACGTAGGCACGAGATGCGATGTCTTGTCGAGTTTGACTAACAACTAACACTAATTCTTTTCTCTCGCCCTCGTTGCGATTGAGACTTCCCCTTTCTCTTGCCCTAGTTGCAATTGAGACTTTTCCTGTGACTGCTTAGGATAGGTTGGCTCTTGTGCCATTTAGCTAGAAACCTTAACTTAGGGATGATTTGCATGATAACATCTAGGCTCGAGTCGTAGTCTCCCTAGTTGTGTCTCCCTCTATTATCTGGTTAGGCTAGTCCTATATCCCTGCGTAGGGGAACTACATCGCCCTGATCTTCACACCAGATGAAGTATGTAGGCAGGAGATTGAGCTGATCTCTCCGGGCGCCCCTTTTTCTTTTTGTGTGTGTTGTCTGACATTTGCTAGGCTCGAGTGCCTGACTCCTTAGCAATTTGTTGTTTGTTTGTTTGAGTGTGTGTTTGACAGTTATAGGCTCGAGTCCCCGACTCCCTATTAACCTGTTGTGTTGTTGTGTGCTTGGAAGCTGATGTAAGTCCATCGAGTGGCATTTGGGTTCCAGTGTGCGTGTGTTTTGGTTCGGATGCTGATGTAAGCCCAGTGATTGGCATTCAGGCTCCATGTTTGCCTTCTTGAGTGTGTTTTGGTTCGGATGCTGATGTAAGTCCAGTGATTGGCAGTCGGGCTCCACGTTTGCCTTTGCCTGCGTTTGTTTGTGTGCGTGTCAGCCGAGCTACGAATGCTCTGATTCTTCTCTCGTCCGAGAAGATACGTATGCATAGGATGCGATATCCTAGCGAGCATGTGTCGTTTCCCCCAGTCCGAACTACTTCGACTCTGATGTCTATGCCTGATAGACTAAGTAGGCCCAGGATGCGATATCCTGCCGAGTCAGTTTCAGTCTTGTTTTCTTGTGTCTCTTTCAGCCAGTGTGTGTGTTTATGAGCAGTGTTTTAGCAACCATATTCCTTCCTTTTGTGCGTGGATCCCGTAGAGTACTACGGATGCGTAGGGGTGCTAATACCTTCCCTTCGCATAACCGACTCCCGAACCCATACTCTTTGGTCGCGAGACCATGTTCTTTCCTAGGTTTACTCTGAGCGTTTCCTTTCCCTCTTTTGGGATAAATAACGCACGGTGGCGGCTCTGTTGTTCTTCTTTTCCCGCCGGTTTTTCGCGCGATGCGACAATTGGTATGTTATGAATTCCTTTGAAGACAAAGTTCATTGATTCCACAAGATTTGTTGTCATGTGGCCCCAACGTTGTCCGCTGTCGTATGCCCTAGTCCACTTCTCCAACGGAATACTATCGATCCACCAAACGCATCTTCGTTCGACAATCTTATTTCCTCGCGGTAGTGTTTGAAAGAAGGTTCTGTTAATGCGTAACCTGCATTGACAACCTTCTTACGCAACGTCTTATCTTTGATTTCCCGCATGAAATTCTGAGCAATATGTCTAATATAAAACACATGCGTCGAATGAGGATTTTGCCAGCCATTGTCAATGTTATTATATGCACTAATGATTGAGGGGTGTCTATTAGAGATCAAACACAATTTAGGCTGAGGTGCAACGTGCAATCGGAGATTTCCTAGGAAAAAACTCCATCCCTCAGCAGTCTCCCCTTCAACTAGGGCAAAGGCGATTGGAAAAATATTGTTGTTCCCATCTTGTGCCACTGCCATCAATAACGTTCCTTTGTATTTTCCATACAACCATGTACCATCAATTTGTATAATTGGTTTATAGAAAGAAAAACCTATGATACACGGTTGATACGCCCAAAATAGACGGTGAAATATTCTATTTCCAACAGCACACGTACCATCTGGTGTATATGCGGGCAATGTTTCCATCTTGAAAATTGTCCCGGGAGCATAGTGTTTTAGAGCCAACAGGTATTTTGGAAGTTGTTTGTAAGATTCCTCCCAATTGCCAAACACTTTTTCAACAGCTTTTGTTCTAGCTATCCATGTCTTCCTATATGATGGAGTGTACTCGTACTCTGCCATAATATGCGAGATTATTATACTCACCTTTAACGACGGATTATCGCCAATGACAGACAATATTTTATCGCATATTAGCTGAGAGCTTAATTTACGATGATCCTGCATTGGGTATGTCAGCATGCATGTGTGATCTGGATCCATTGATCCAATCTCCCAAGACTCGCTGCTTTTCCGGTACGAAGCTGACAACCTAAAAAGGCAGTGCTCATTCGAACAATAAGTTTTATACCTCGATGCGTCAGTTCTGTCTACTATGAAATCTGCTGATAGTTGTATGTGGAATTTCTTAATGGCTTTTACACATTCCTCTTTTGTGCGAAATTTGTCTCCTTGTTTCAGATATCCTTGCATTTGCACGTAAGGATTGTACCATACATCTGCCGAAGGCTCATCTGAAACCAAATTTAACCTTGTCATGTGTTGGGGTGTGCAATATGCATGACTTGCTGGTATTGGCTCCTCTTCCTCTTCAGCGTTCACCATCGAGTCAACCATGACCTCATGTTCCTTTTCTTCATCGTCTGGAACATTCACCTCAGCTTGTTCGTCATCAGTCTCACAAAACACTTGTGACTTATCAATGTACTGAGACTCCTGTTGTTGATGTGGTAATATATACAACTCTATATCGTTGTAACCGGAATGTTTCGTGACCGTCAAACATATGTTGAACATCATCATCATCTCGAATCTTCTTCTGATAAAATTTTACCTAGTTTTTTGCAAAGCAAACTGGATTTTTATAGATGATCTGACCCAGATTATTGCACTGCAATTTCTTTTCTATTCTTTGTTTCATATGTGAAAAATTTGATCGTCGATTTATTGTAAACCGAGTCACCTCTGTGTTTCGAAAACAAAAACCGAACAACTGATGATCAGATATTTCACCTTCGACATGTGCACTGATCATGTAATGTTGTGTGGAAGACATTGTGTTGAAATATTAAATATGTAGATAGTTTGAATGGAATTGAAACTGAATGCATTGCTAAGTTGTTCAACTGCACAACATAAATAGTTGGTCATTGGTAAGTTGGTCGATGCATTGATAACTTGGTAATTGTCTGTACAGACTTGACCATGCATGCAGTTGAAGGAATCCAGCATGCAGAGAAAAGATTGAAAAGAATACACAAGCGCCAGGGAATCAAAGAATCTCTGAGCTCTGTGCCCTAAGATTCCAACCTAGACGCCCATTCCCTAGGCGTCATAAAGTAACTGAGGCGCCAAAGGCTTGGGCGCCTCTTCACAAAACAAGACTTAGGCGTCACTAGGAAGGGCTCCCCTTCCAATTGCCCTACACTAAGGCGCCAAGAGGAAGGGCGCCTCTTCCTTATATGTGAGAAATCACATGTAGGCGCCAAACTCAAGGGCTCCTCTTCCCTTGCATGTGATTTCTTCACATGCGCCAAGAAGATTCCTCACATGCTCTTCCATGCTGAATTTTGTCATTCTCTTGTCTCCTCTTGCCTTTCCATGCAACCAATCACACTCTTTTTAGGTTCCAAACCTACTCACTCATTCATCTATAAATAGTCTCTCATATCAACAATATCAAATCATCTTCATCAATACTCAAGTATTTTCTTCTACCACATTTCTTTCATCTACCAAACTCAAGCTTTGCAAATTCAAATCATGTCTTTGTTGACTATGGGCGATGAACACAGAGGCACAATCGAGAATATCTCGACATTTGTATGTTATCTCTCTCTTTTAGTTTCTATTTTTGGATTACTTCTAATACATATATTCTTTGTGTTGTACCTTTGTAATCTCTCTCTTTTTAGTTTCTATTTTAGGATTACTTCTAATACATATCTTCTTTGTGTTATACCTTTGTAATCTCTCTCTTTTTCGTTTCTATTTTATGATTACTTCTTATACATATCTTCTTTGTGTTATACCTTTGTAATCTCTCTCTTTTTAGTTTCTATTTTTGGATTACTTCTTATAGATGTGTGTTTGTTGAGTATGTATTTCTTCTTCTAATTGTATTTTCTTATTTTTTTGTTATTAGGATCCGAAGCGGTTTAGATGTCGTGTACATGAATATGTACCCCACGATCCTTAAATAGAACCATATATTAGAGGGTGTGGATTTGGAAATCTACTAAACATTGTGTTCGTACTCGGTGGACTACAAGTTCGTTCTGGCTTTGTTGGAGAGGTGGAGACCCGAGACCCACACATTTCACCTTCCGATTGGTGAGTGTACCGTCACACTTGAGGACGTGTACATGTTGTTGGGTCTCCGTATATACGGAAAGGCAGTGAATGGGCAAGTTAACCAAGATAACAATATATGCAATGAATTATTGGATGCCCCTTTGTTAGACGACGAAACTGAGGGAGACACATCCGGTCAAGCAAGGGGGCAAGGTATAAATTTAAAATATCTTAAACAATATTATGCCAGTATAGTATTGTCCGACGATTCAACCGAGTATGAGAAAATAATAAAAGCTCGATGTTATATTATGATTTTATTTGGTAACTTTTTGTTTCCAGAAAGTACAGGTAATTATGTGAATATAATGTATTTACCTTTATTACGCAACATTAATAAGGTAAGCACTTATAGTTGGGGTTCAACTATGTTGGCCCATCTATATAGTGCAATGTGTAGAACTGCAAAAAAGAATACATGTACTTTTTTTCATGTGCTTATTTGCTTCAAGCTTGGGGGTGGTCTAGGATTCTGTCGCTCGCCCCGATAAATGAGTGCCCATTCGTGTTCCCCTTTGCAACCAAGTAAGTCTAACACTTTACCATTCACCATTTAGTTAATTATATTTATTATTTAAATTAACAGTAAATAATATTTTTCACTTCTTTTTATTATCTTAGGTGGTCAGTAAGGGGAATGAATTACAATAGGTGTCTGAAACACGCTATTGTAGTCTATCGAAATCTATTGGACCACATTGGACATGATGATGTAATACTCCTACCTAACTATATTTTAATTTAAAAATACTTCTCAAATTATTTTCCATCTAACGATTTGATATTTTTTTTCCAGTTTGTTTGGAGGCCATATCTGGGTCTGAATCATGATGTGAACCATGACGATGCTGCAGTTTGGTCAGCGAAGACACCGATTATTCAATTCACTACAGTTGAAATGCACCAAAGTGACCAGGTCAAACTGCAGTTCGGAATGCTACAACATATTCCAGAATCTCCCACGTGTTTGGGAAATTGGCATCAAAAAATGGTCGATGCACAATGAGATTATTCTGACTGGAGAGACTTTGCAAAAGACATGTGTCGTCAATGGAGGAATCGACGACAACACATCTTGAACGAACCAGTCATCCAAGGTGTAAGACCGACTCAACAATATATGGCATGATTTAGGTCTGTAACAACTCAACAATTTGTATCTGAGCCACGGTATTTGATGGATCCGCGCCAACTTGCTTCGTCATCGTATGCCCCATGTAACACCCTTCTAAAATACCCCCAAATATTTAATTAAAATAACAATATCTCAATCAGAGTAAATATGCAATTAAGGGTGTCACACAATATTTCACGCCATTCAACAATATAACTGTCATGCTCTTTTATTAATTCAAAACATAAGCATATTTGCATAAAACGCAGCGGATAGAAATCTCATCAATCATGTAAAACATGTAACATGTTGCATGTAAAATTATTCAATAAGGTAAAACATCCCGTCCCGATGTTACATCTATCAGAGCACGACCCACTAAGGAGACTACACTAGACTCCAAGCACTAGCTTCTACTCAATCACTGCTCGTTACCTGAAAAATAGTTGTAAGGGTGAGTTTCTCAATCGATATAATAAGCATTATAAATTAACATGTAATGCCAAGTAATTTCACACATTCATCACCCTAATCAGATCATACATTCAGCAGCGGCAACATCAACTAAAATCATACTCAACTCAACCACAAAACACACGTATAATATTGGAATACATTCATTCATATTATACGCCATACAATACAAATGCAATGAGACTCCATGCATGCGGTACCGACTATTCGTGAACATATAGTTCAACCTCACCGACCAAATCCAGGTACGGCTACCAAGCTCACTAGTCCCATTCATTTGAGACCTAGTGACTCACTCACTAATTCCTCACCATGGGAATTAGCTACCACCCCAAGGGCTATGATATGCACGCTAATTCACCTAGCATGCAAACATCAACAACAGTCCATAATGACTAACTCACTAATTCCTCACCATGGGAATTAGCTACCACCATAAAGGCCACAATATGCATACTAATCACCTAGCAATGCTACATCATCAACAACAATTCAAGAATAGACATATGCTCACACTCTAAGCCATAAAACAGTCTATTCACAAATGCACACATAACTGATACATTCACAGCATCATGCATACCATCACACATCATCAGTATTTTATCACATAAGCATATCATATCATGCCAAATAACAACCACAGTATTAGCACACTCTACTAATACCTATACCACTCAAAACAACGGGGAATGATCCCTAATATATCATACATCAGCTAAATCACATTACTCAGCTGAACAGCTAAAAACTGCACAACAACAGCTCAGGAAAATCACAAGTCTGCCCATACGCGTATTGCCTAGTCTCATACGCGTATGGCCCATCTCCTGACCAAATCCCATACGCGTAACACCATCTCATACGCGTATGCTACGCGTATCACTTCCCCATACGCGTACCAACAGAGACCAAACTACGTTCAAAATATCATCTTCCTCATCCATACGCGTATTGCCTAGTGCCATACGCGTACCAGACCATCTCATACGCGTATTGCCTAGTGCCATACGCGTATGACCAGAAACCAGACTTCCAGATCTGCTATGGCTTTCTCTGCTACGAGATCTATCCAATTCAACCTTCCACAGTCCAATTTTTCACAATAATCGTTCATATCATCTAACACGAATCATAACCTATTCGATCTCACAATTTCTAACACTATTGCATCTAATTCCTACGAATTTCCTTCAATTTTAATCCAGATTCGTTCATCCCAAAAGTTCACAATTTTCAGCATAATTATTCCAATCAGAGGTAAATCAATGGTTTATCACTACCCATGACATATTATCCCATAATACCCATTAATCGACGATAAACCCCCCTTACCTGAGTTAATCCGGCAAATCTCTGAGCTTCAAGCTTTTCCTTCCTTCAACCCTTGTTCTCTGGCTTTCTTTGCCCTTTTCCACTTTTCTGTCTCTTTTCCCTTTTCACGTGAAAATAACTCTTTTTACCAAATGGAACCTTTTTACTGATTTCTACTTTTATTCCAATAATAACAATAAAAATAATCCAATAATAATAATCCCAATAATATTCCAATAATTATTATTCCAATAATAATAATAATTCCAATTATTTAATTAAATTAATAAATATATTATTAACTCAATTTAAATAATTATCTTATTTTATCGGGGTGTTACAACTCTCCCCCACTAAAAGAGTTTTCGTCCTCGAAAACATACCTCAAGTGAATAACTCAGGATAAGACTCCTTCATCTGACTCTCAAGTTCCCAAGTCACATTGCCACCTGCTGGTCCGCCCCAAGCTACCTTTACCAAAGCAATCTCTTTACCCCGCAACTGCTTCAACTCTCGATCCTCGATCCTCATAGGTGATGTTTCAACAGTCAGGTTATCTCTCACCTGTACATCATCTACTTGGACCACATGCGACGGATCAGGAATGTACCTCCTCAACTGAGACACATGAAAAACCTCATGCAAATTCGCAAGCGACGGCGGTAAAGCGATACGATAGGCTACTTCCCCTATCCTCTCCAAAATCTGATAAGGACCAATAAATCGAGGTGTCAACTTCTTCGACTTCAAAGCTCGACCAACCCCAGTTATCGGAGTAACACGAAGAAACACATGATCTCCCTCTTGAAACTCAAGTGACTTTCTCCTCTTGTCGTGATAACTCTTCTGACGACTCTGAGCAATCCTCATCTTCTCCTGAATCATCTTAATCTTTTCCGTAGTTTGTTGAACAATCTCCGGTCCAACCACAACACTCTCACCGGACTCATACCAACATAAAGGTGTCCGACATCTCCTACCATACAAAGCTTCAAACGGTGCCATACCAATGCTCGAATGAAAACTATTGTTGTAGGTAAACTCAATCAAAGGTAAATAACAATCCCAAGCACCTCCCTTTTCCAAAACACAAGCCCTCAAAAGATCCTCTAGTGACTGAATCGTCCTCTCAGTCTGACCATCAGTTTGCGGATGATATGCAAAACTCAATCTCAGCTTAGTTCCCAAAGCCCTCTGCAAACCTTCCCAGAACTTCGATGTAAATCTAGGATCTCTGTCCGAAACAATACTCGACGGAATACCATGCAAACTTACAATTTTCTCAATATACAACTCAGCTAATCTCTCTAACGGATAATCCATTCTGATCGGAATGAAATGAGCCGATTTTGTCAATCTGTCAACAATCACCCAAATAGCTTCAAAATTCTTATTTGTCCTCGGTAAACCAGAAACAAAATCCATACTGATACTATCCCACTTCCACTCTGGAATAGCCAACGGTTGCATTAGCCCAGACGGCTTCTGATGCTCAATCTTTGACTTCTGACAAGTCAAACAAGAATAAACAAAACTCGCAATTTCTCTTTTCATTCCCGGCCACCAAAATAACTTTTTCAAATCATGATACATCTTCGTAGCTCCAGGATGAATACTCAGGCCACTACGATGTCCTTCCTCAAGAATACTCTTCTTAAGTTCGGTAACATCCGGAATACACACCCGATTTCCAAATTTCAAAACACTATTCTCATCAACTCTGAATTCACCACCTTGACCTTGATTCACTAGAGTCAACTTATCAACCAATAGCATATCGGATTTCTGACCCTCTCTAATCTCATCCAGAATACCACTCGTTAACTTTAACATTCCCAGTTTAACACTATTGTGAGTACTCTCACACACCAAACTCAAGTCTCTAAACTGCTCAATTAAATCCAAGTCCTTAATCATTAACATAGACATATGCAATGATTTCCGACTCAATGCATCAGCCACTACGTTTGCTTTACCCGGATGGTAATTCAAACCAAAGTCATAATCCTTCAGAAACTCTAACCATCTCCTCTGTCTCATATTCAGCTCTTTCTGATCAAACAAATACTTTAAACTTTTATGGTCACTGAAAACCTCAAATCTTGACCCGTACAAGTAATGCCTCCATAACTTCAGAACAAAAACCACAGCTGCCAACTCTAAATCGTGTGTCGGATAGTTCCTCTCATGAACCCTCAGCTGTCTCGAAGCATAAGCTATAACCTGCTTATTCTGCATCAACACACCACCCAAGCCCAACAATGACGCATCACAGTAAACCTCAAATGATTCCGACGAACTCGGTAATATCAGAATAGGAGCAGTAGTCAACCTTCTCTTTAACTCTTGGAAACCTTCTTCACATTTTGAGTCCCAAACAAACGCTTGCCCCTTTCTAGTCAACATCGTCAACGGTAACGCCAACTTAGAAAATCCCTCAATGAACTTCCTATAATAACCAGCCAAGCCAAGAAAACTCCTTATCTCAGAAATTGACTTCGGAGCTTCCCACTTAGATACCGCTTCTATCTTAGAAGGATCAACAGCAACACCATCTCTTGAAATCACATGACCAAGAAAACTAACCTCTTCTAACCAAAATTCACATTTAGAGAGTTTAGCAAATAACTTCTTTTCTCGTAGAACTCCTAAAACCACTCTCAAATGTTCAGCATGCTCTTCTTCAGATTTCGAATACACCAAAATGTCGTCAATAAACACCACAACAAACTTGTCTAGGTACGGATGGAAAATCCTATTCATATACTCCATAAATACCCCAGGCGCATTAGTCACACCAACAAGCATTACAGAATACTCATAATGTCCATACCTTGTTCTGAAAGCAGTCTTCTGAATATCCTCAGTTTTCACACGTATCTGATGATACCCCGATCTCAAATCTATTTTGCTGAACACACTCGCACCAACCAACTGATCCATCAAATCATCAATCCTCGGCAAAGGATACCGATTCTTGATCGTCACTTTATTCAGTTGCCTGTAGTCCACACACAACCTCATAGTACCTTCTTTCTTCTTAACCAATAACACTGGTGCACCCCACGGTGACACACTCGGACGAATAAATTTCTTATCCAACAAATCTTCCAACTGACTCTTCAATTCAGTTAACTCAACAGCAGACATACGGTACGGAGCCATCGATATCGGCCTAGTACCAGGTACCAAATCAATCGAGAACTCAACTTCACGCTCTGGCGGTAATTCATTCACTTCTTCAGGAAACACATCAGGAAAATCACACACCACGGCTAGATCGCAAATCACCAGTTTATCTTTAGCCTCCAAAGTCGCTAACAGCATAAACAACTCTGCCCCATCTGCTACTGCCTCATCCACCTGCCTTGCTGATAGAAACAAACTCTTTCCTTCCTCAATCTCAGGAAAGATCACAGTCTTATCAAAACAGTTGATATAAACTCGGTTAAACACCAACCAGTTCATACCCAGGATAACATCAATCTGCACTAGTGGAAGACACACTAGGTCCATTCCAAAGTCTCTACCAAAAATACTCAAAGGGCAATTTAAACAAACTGAAGTAGTAGTCACTGAACCCTTCGCAGGAGTATCAATCACCATACTTCCAAGCATCTCAGATATCTCTAACTTAAGTTTCACAGCACAATCCAAAGATATAAAGGAATGAGTCGCACCTGTGTCAATAATAGCTACAAGAGGAAAGCCATTAATATAACACGTACCTCGGATCAAACGATCATCTGCAGCAGTCTCAGAACCCGATAAAGCAAAGACCTTGCCTCCCGACTGATTCTCTTTCTTCGGCTTAGGACACTGTGGGCTAATATGACCCACCTCTCCACAGTTGAAACAAGTCATAGTCTTCAACCGGCACTCTGCAGCCAAGTGACCACCTTTGCCACACTTGAAACACTTCTTCTCAGCACTGGTACACTCATGGAAACGATGTCCAGCCTGACCACATCTGTAACACTTAGCAGGGGCACTGGAGTCTCCCCCACTAGGCCTCTTCATCCCACTCTGTCTCTGGAAACCTTTGCCAGCTGCATACGGTTTCCCACGATCATTCTGATTCTTGCCTTTCCTATCAACCCTCTGCTGATAGCTCTCCGCTCTGGCCTTGGTATCCTGTTCAAAAATCCTGCAACAGCCCAAGAACTCTTTCTCTTTCTCTTTCTTTCCTCTGACATCCTCTGGAAAGTACTTCCTCAGGAATCTCTCTCTGAACACAACCCAAGTGATCTCAGGATTCCCAGCAGTTTCCAACTCAGTGCGGGTAGCAACCCACCAATCATCTGCTTCTTCTGACAGCATATGCGTACCGAACCTGACCTTCTGGTTATCGGCACACTCAGTCACTCGGAAGATCCTCTCGATCTCCTTCAACCATTTCTGAGCGCCATCTGGATCGTATGCTCCCTTGAACATTGGAGGATTGTTCTTCTGGAACTCACTCAGTTGACGAGCAGCTCCCATTCCCACAACATTCGGATTCTCTCCAAGTACTCCAGCTAGCATACCTAGAGCCTCAGCAATCGCAGCATCGTCTCTACCTCTTCCAGCCATCTCTATTCTGAAAACCCAACAAGCTAAAACAATAAGTACTGATAGGGTTACACAACACCTATCACGTACAGGGAAAACAGAATAATTACGACTCGACTCGACCGACTATGCTCTGATACCACTAATGTAACACCCTTCTAAAATACCCCCAAATATTTAATTAAAATAACAATATCTCAATCAGAGTAAATATGCAATTAAGGGTGTCACACAATATTTCACGCCATTCAACAATATAACTGTCATGCTCTTTTATTAATTCAAAACATAAGCATTTTTGCATAAAACGCAGCGGATAGAAATCTCATCAATCATGTAAAACATGTAACATGTTGCATGTAAAATTATTCAATAAGGTAAAACATCCCGTCCCGATGTTACATCTATCAGAGCACGACCCACTAAGGAGACTACACTAGACTCCAAGCACTAGCTTCTACTCAATCACTGCTCGTTACCTGAAAAATAGTTGTAAGGGTGAGTTTCTCAATCGATATAATAAGCATTATAAATTAACATGTAATGCCAAGTAATTTCACACATTCATCACCCTAATCAGATCATACATTCAGCAGCGGCAACATCAACTAAAATCATACTCAACTCAACCACAAAACACACGTATAATATTGGAATACATCCATTCATATTATACGCCATACAATACAAATGCAATGAGACTCCATGCATGCGGTACCGACTATTCGTGAACATATAGTTCAACCTCACCGACCAAATCCAGGTACGGCTACCAAGCTCACTAGTCCCATTCATTTGAGACCTAGTGACTCACTCACTAATTCCTCACCATGGGAATTAGCTACCACCCCAAGGGCTATGATATGCACGCTAATTCACCTAGCATGCAAACATCAACAACAGTCCATAATGACTAACTCACTAATTCCTCACCATGGGAATTAGCTACCACCATAAAGGCCACAATATGCATACTAATCACCTAGCAATGCTACATCATCAACAACAATTCAAGAATAGACATATGCTCACACTCTAAGCCATAAAACAGTCTATTCACAAATGCACACATAACTGATACATTCACAGCATCATGCATACCATCACACATCATCAGTATTTTATCACATAAGCATATCATATCATGCCAAATAACAACCACAGTATTAGCACACTCTACTAATACCTATACTACTCAAAACAACGGGGAATGATCCCTAATATATCATACATCAACTAAATCACATTACTCAGCTGAACAGCTAAAAACTGCACAACAACAGCTCAGGAAAATCACAAGTCTGCCCATACGCGTATTGCCTAGTCTCATACGCGTATGGCCCATCTCCTGACCAAATCCCATACGCGTAACACCATCTCATACGCGTATGCTACGCGTATCACTTCCCCATACGCGTACCAACAGAGACCAAACTACGTTCAAAACATCATCTTCCTCATCCATACGCGTATTGCCTAGTGCCATACGCGTACCAGACCATCTCATACGCGTATTGCCTAGTGCCATACGCGTATGACCAGAAACCAGACTTCCAGATCTGCTATGACTTTCTCTGCTACGAGATCTATCCAATTCAACCTTCCACAGTCCAATTTTTCACAATAATCGTTCATATCATCTAACACGAATCATAACCTATTCGATCTCACAATTTCTAACACTATTGCATCTAATTCCTACGAATTTCCTTCAATTTTAATCCAGATTCGTTCATCCCAAAAGTTCACAATTTTCAGCATAATTATTCCAATCAGAGGTAAATCAATGGTTTATCACTACCCATGACATATTATCCCATAATACCCATTAATCGACGATAAACCCCCCTTACCTGAGTTAATCCGGCAAATCTCTGAGCTTCAAGCTTTTCCTTCCTTCAACCCTTGTTCTCTGGCTTTCTTTGCCCTTTTCCACTTTTCTGTCTCTTTTCCCTTTTCACGTGAAAATAACTCTTTTTACCAAATGGAACCTTTTTACTGATTTCTACTTTTATTCCAATAATAACAATAAAAATAATCCAATAATAATAATCCCAATAATATTCCAATAATTATTATTCCAATAATAATAATAATTCCAATTATTTAATTAAATTAATAAATATATTATTAACTCAATTTAAATAATTATCTTATTTTATCGGGGTGTTACACCCCACATCAATTCACCACCCAACACCAATGTGAACCCACCCAAACCCAACAACCAACCACACAACATCAACCGACCACATACACACAACAACCACACACCCAACATCGCAACCCGTTCATGCCAACCACCCAACAACTAACCATCCAACATCACAATCCATTCATACCACTCACCCAAACACAAAACCAAGAATCAAACCCCGCAACCACAACCGTCTATAGCCTAGATGATTCATATGGGTCACGTCATCGTAACCCTCTACCAATTAACACCCAACCACTGTTTAACTATAGTACGCCCCAAGAACCATTGCTTCGTTTTCAAAACGACTTAATGGCCCAATTTGGGCAACTATACCATCCCCAATTCACCAAACCCCAACGCCCTAACTACGATGACATGGGCACCGAACTCCATTACGGAAGCGCCGTTGGCTAGAGCCCCTCTGAATATTGGGAGCAAATGATGACACATCTGTCAAATACCGCCGGAACTTTCGCCAGATCTTCCAACCAACCATCGCTCGATCAGGTCAGCAC
Organism: Lathyrus oleraceus; assembly: GCF_024323335.1. NCBI lineage: Eukaryota > Viridiplantae > Streptophyta > Magnoliopsida > Fabales > Fabaceae > Lathyrus > Lathyrus oleraceus. The sequence continues at coordinate 358,702,192 of NC_066579.1, forward strand.
CCAAAGACCACAAACACCTCAAGAAAATCGTGGGAGACCTCGGAGACAAACTAACGCACCGGGATGTGGAACCGGGGGACGTTATAATCGGGCGGGTCATTAGATTTTTGGTCTTTCCAATGTAACCAATTATTACATATTTAATGAATTTATTTCATTTTCATTATTATTTCTTATGTATTAAATAATAAATATTAAATATTAAAAACAAAAAATATTTAATAAAATTAAATAACTAAAAAAAATTAAAAAAAATTTAAAAAAATAATACTAGGAAGGGGTGTATGCGCCAGATGAATTGGTGCATACATCCACCACACAAAGCACACACAGGCGCCAGATGCATGGGCGCCTCCTCTTGGAGGGCCATGCAGGCGTCAGAGGCAAGAGCGTCTCCATTTGGAGGGTCAATGCAGGCGCCACAAGCATTGGCGCCTCTTCATGAGGCCCAATGCATGTGCGCCAATGCATATGGCGCCTCCTCTTAAAGGTATGTGGGTGCGCCAATTCACCCGACGCATCCTCTACCAAATTTGGTTATTTTGATATTTTTTTTGAAAACATGGTTATATTCGTTTTTTTTTTTTTGAAAAACTTGGTTATGTTAAAAAAGAATCCGTATTATGTTAACAAAAAGAGAAAATATTATAGGGTTTCCATTAGAATAGCAACAGTACGAAGAATCAGAATTACAATAGAGTATAAATAATAGTTAATATAAAAAGATTAAACTATCTTTACTAATATATAATAATAATAATAATAATAATAATAATAATAAAATAATAATAATTATTAATAATAATAATAATAATTTGTTTAATAAATTTCAGCTAACTCAATTTTCTTTTTGTCGTTCTCGACTATATTTTTATTTGTTTTTAGTTATTAATCTAATATATAAAACAACTTGATAAAAAGACACGGGTTTTATCCGTTTTAATAAAGGAGAATTATTGAGCTATTATATTATGAGATTAATTGAAATATACTGTCAGTGTAAAAGGGTTTTACACCATCAGTTAATTATAGACGTTGAATATTAAAAGAAGTTTGACTTTTATTTTAAAAATCTATAAAGTAATACAAACGGGTGATGGTGATGAACCGACGGTGTAAAACTTTTTACACTGACAGTGTATAGTAATTAATCTCTTATATTATAGGTTTAATGGTGATGCTCTGATAGTGTAAAATAGTTTTACACTATCATCCAATAGAAATATATTATTTTATCATATCATATAAGTAGTTTAAAATTTTCAGTTTGATTTGGCGGGATGCATGATCGTCGTTGATTGACAGTATAAAATAAATTTATAGTGTTAAAATTCATTTTCTCTTATATTATTATTTAAATAAAAAATAAATTAAAATTTAGAAATATTAAAATTTAACATGCGTTATCATTATACATTATATAGTTTTTTTTATTTAAATATGTCATTCGAGTCTAATCATCTAATTCGATGAAGATTAATCTGAGAGTCCTCTTGCGGACCACTCTATAGACTAATCTAACTAATAGTTAACATCTAGAAGAAATTCAAAATTGAAATTGAAATTGAAATCTTAGAACGATTACACTCTTACATTAAACTCATAGAACAAATAAAAAATATTATAATTTTTATTATTTTTAACATTTATGATTTTATTATATAAAATAGTTTCATTTTAAAAACGAGTCTCAAATAATAATAATAATAATAATAATAATAATAATAATAATAATAATAATAATAATAATGGTGAGAATTTTATTCAATTAAAAAATTAAAATGTTCATAATTTTCTTTATAAAGTATTATCTAGAAGCATTTGATATGCGATATCAATTTTGTGCCTCATTTTAAAATTGTATAAGTTAATTTTCTATGTCAATTAAGTAAAATTTTCTATATGTTTTATAATGTCTAAGAGACGATATAACTGTTTTGGGTTTTTTATTTCAAAACACATACTAGTACTTAAATTTCACCTAGGACATATCGTAGAAATTGTTATTAATATTAATAATATAATATTTTTATTCTGCATTGGTTTTTTAATATAATATTATATATTTTAAAAATAAATATATTTGTTAAAAGAAATAAATATTATTTGAAAAAAACAGATTAAGAAGCAACCATATAACAGTGTGGATAAAAGGAAACAGGTTTTTATTGGCAATACTACGAAGTAAGAGCTAAATTAAATAATTCTATTATTATTTAAATAGGAAATTGTAGCAAAAAAAAATATTAAAACTCGAAAAAAATCAAAATGGTATCCGATATCCGAACTTGTTCTTTTTTTGTAAAATTAAAATTGTAGCCAAAATTAAAAGAAAAATGTAAAATTAAATCAAAACATTAAGAACATGAAGAACTTATGACAAAATCTGACATACTAGTTTTGTTCTTTATTTTTTTTTTAAATATATTAAATAATTAATATATTTAATTTAAATATAATCTTTAATATATTAATTATTCAATTAATTCTTTCATCGAGAATGTTTTTGTGTAACCAACATGTCTAAAAGACTTGAATATTCCGACTATTATTAAATTATTAGTAAAATTGGGTACAATAGAGTAGGACAATTGGATAGCATTACATTTGTAGGGGATATACTTTTTTCATCTTATTAATAAAATTGCATCATTTTAAATATTTTTATAATAATTTATATTTGAGGATTAACAGTGGTAAAAGTTTAATATTAAAACCTTATATATTACAATATAATGGTGGGTTCCATAGCTGTGGTAAAAAGGACTGTGGGTCTATTGAGTCGGTCATGCACTCACTAAACAATGATAGATTGAATTGAGATTTTGTGTCGGTCTAGTCGTTTTTTCTGCTCAATTTTAAACTCGTTAAAAAATATATGGATTGACTATTCAACCTAGTTATCAAACATTTAAAATATTTATTTTGGTTGGTTGAAAGTTAATATTTAAACTATAAATTTGAAACTCTTCCTCATGATCCTATTTTAAATAAAAAAAATTGATGACTTAAAATTTTTAATTGCCATTTTAGTTAATTCTAGTAATTCAAGATTTTAATGGTTTTATTTTATATATTTATTTATGAATATATGTTTTTTAAGTAAACTTTTATTAAAAAAATACTTTATAAAAAATTGTTTTAAAAAATAAATGTAAAATTTAATTAAAATATTAAAAAACTACTAATATATTAAAAAATGAAAATAATTAAATAAAAAAGATGGACAAACTTGTCTGTCCATCGACCCATTACCTTGAACAAATTAAACTTTAGCTCAATTTTATTTGACGGTTTATCCGTCCAATCTATTTTTTAACGAGCTTAAAGTAAGGAGGACAAAGCAATCGATTTTGTCACCCATAATGAAAATAATTGTAAAAATAATGCAATAAACATTTTTAATAAATTAATAATATATTTTTTTAAAATATGAATGTAAAGACTTAAGAAGAATAAACGATTAGATATAGAAAAAAAAAAAAAAAAGAATAGATGATTGTGATCTTAATACAAAAAATAATAAAATATAAAAAGTATATATATATATATATATATATATATATATATATATATATATATATATATATATATATATATATATATATATATATATATATATATATATATATATATATATATATATATATATATATATTTTTTTTTCATAAAATAAAGTTTGAATATAATTTTCTTAATAGAGAATCTTGAATTCAAACCCATGTCATCACATTCTTATTATATGCAAAATATTAAAAATATAATATAAACATTTATTATTTTTAATAAAAGATATTATAGATACAAAGTATTCACCTCCTTTAACATAAATTATTTTTGTTTTGAAAATCTAGATACATAAAGTGGTTCACTTTTCTAAACCAAATTTTTTTATCGGTCAAAGTTTATGTTTGATTTCACATTAAAAATATTTAAAATTAAATTTTAATATTTTAATTAATATCAAATAAAATAATCTTTTGAATTGATTCTATATTTTAAATTATAATTTATATTTCTTAGTCATACATTGTATTTTCATTAAAATGCATTATTTAATATATTTTTATAATTATATTCAACAAATTATTTTATATTAAATTTACTTTAATAAAAATCAAAACTAATTTTTGTCATAAAAAACCATTAAAATTTACCACTCAAATGAAATACACGGTGCTATGGTGGTAGGTGAAATTCCAATATAAAAAGAAAAAAATACTAAAAAAATAAAGAAATCCTACTAATATATTAATATAAATAATGAAAAATCAAATAAAAAGAAAAAGTCATATAAAAAATAAAGAAACCCTTGAAATATAATAATATATTTACAAAAAAATCAAATAGAAATATTTTTTAAAATAAGTAAATCCTACTAATATGTTAATACAATTATAAAAAGAAAAAAATCATTAAAAAAGAAAAGAAATCCTACTAAAATATTAAAATAATAATAAAAAAAGAAAAAAAGAAAAGAGGGAGAAACCTGTTATGCAAATGATGCATGAAATGCGATGCTTGTTTTTTCCCCAAGAAATATACTATTTTATTTGCAAATATATAATAATAACAATTGCATAATTTGATTGACCATAAAATCTCTTTTATTTATATAATTGGAAGGATTACACTGAGTACAATTTCAGAAACCAAAATACAAATACAAGAGAAAATGAAACTAATCATCCTAAGGATCCCTAACAACAATGTCAGATGATCGGGCCGCAGGCGCGTACTTACTTCAGATGCGTCGGATCTCAGACTCAAAAGAAGTGTTCATTTGAGTCTTCTCGAGGACAAGCTGATCAACAATCTTCTTCCAAGCAACGGAAGGCTGAGGCATATTAGAGGAGGATGAAACCTCTGCCTCTCTCTATCTTTTCCTTACTCGGTCTTCAAGAAGCTCAATAAGTGCATCTTTGTCCTTAGACATAAGTTGCAACTCCTCATGCTTTCAGCTCAAAGTCTGGAACCGCTCTTCCCACATATCCTTCTCTTGCTTCATCTTGGTGAGTGCGTATTCCGACTCCTCTACATCTTGGTTAGGGAGAGTTAATGGCTCAGCCACAACCATAGACATAGGTCTCTCACAAGCATACGACATCTTCAACTCCAAAGCCATCTTCTTCACCTAAAAAGTGTAAGCTTCCAAAGCTACACAGTTGCATGGACCAAGCTCAGATCATCCTTTCCTATGCATATTATGCCAAGCATGCATCATCTTCTGCTTCAAATGTTGGGGATCTTTACCCTATTGATAGAAAAGACCTTCTAACAAAGTGTTATTAGGTTTGTCTCTCAAGGGGAACCCAAGTTGACGACGAGCCAAAGAAGGGTTGTAGTTGATTCCTCCTTGTGTACCAATGAGAGGCACATTAGAGAATTCACCACAACAGTCAATAATCTCCAAGCTACCCAATGAAGAATCACACCAAACTATATCATCATTAGTGAGAGACATGAGTCTCTGAGACCATCTTAGACATTGTTTGTTCTCCACAAAAGTAGGCGTCTGAGGCAAGTGCAAAATAAACCACTTATACAGAAGAGGAACATAACATATAATAGTTCCACCACCTTTGGAATTCCTTAGATGCAAAGAGAAATACATATCACCCAACAAAGTAGGCACATGATTACCAATCAAGAAAATTCTAATGACGTTAACATCAACAAAACCGTCAATGTTAGGGAACAAGGCTAAACCATAAATGAGCAACACAAAGATAGCTTCAAAAGCATCCATACTACCGGCTTGAGCAAAGGTAGTATCTTCCTTGATGAGGAACTCAAAAGTCAACCCAAACATTCCTCTTTTCTTCACCCAATGAGCCTCTATCTCAGACTTCTTCAAGTGAAGAGCTTCAGCTATGATATGAGATATAGGAATCTCTTCCAATCCACTAAAAGGCACTTTGCTAGAAACGAATATTCCCAAGAGATGGGCATACTCCTCAAACGTAGGCACAAGCTGATAATCAGGAAAAGTGAAGCAACGGTCGAGAGGGTCATAGATCTGAACCAAAAGTCGTTCGACCACATCAGTAGATAACACAAATAGAAGCTTCCCATGATGTTTCTTGAAGTCCAAGGGATCTAATACAAAAGATGATATCTTCCTTAACTCTTTCAAATCTGGACATCTGAAACTGTACTTCTTAGTGTTCCTTCGTCCATAATCCATGGTCTGAAAATATTTGCAAATAAAACCTCAGTTCCTTTAAGCTATTTTTTGGTGTGATGAATGTTATGATGCGCATGAATGCATGAATGCAACAATCACAAGTAAGGAATCACACACAAGGCAAACAAAGGTCTGGGATGAATCAAGTCATTATCAAGATCAATCATCCATTTTGGTGGATTATGGTTTTCACCTTATCAACACCCAAGTTCCATTGATATTGACAAGACTCGATTGGATCAACCAAGAATCAAGGGTTTGTTATGAGTCACGAGCATGGAGTATAGGTAAGAACCATCCCAAAGGAGTGTACTAATGATAAAACCTGTAGATCATGTTCTAAAAAGTTCCCAGAGTTTTAGTTCCATCTATCAGATATTATAGGTTAGGATGACTGACTCATCAACCCATAATATTCTCAAGAGAAACTCGTCTGAATGTAGTATCGCATAACAACTATTATCAAGTCTACACCTGAACAGTCTCCGCACTACGTCCTAAATAGGCCAATATGGGTTAAATGTTCTACGGTCCCCAGCTTCTCGGACCCCAAATCATAGAAAGTAATGCCTAACCATAAATAACTTGTGTGACATTAATAGTTGCAAAAGGGTCTCCACTTAGTAGATGGGTCTCAAGCCAACTTGTTAAGGACTACTCCACACAAGTCGAACATGACTATACCATCCTCCTATCTTAATTGCACTCAAGTTCGGGTTAGAACTTATCTCACCACTCAGAGATTACCAAGCATAACAAGCAGATTATATCATACAAACAAATATACAAACATTAAATATACAATTATATACACACAAAAAAGTAGGCTAAACCCACTAGAGACTACTCCCCAATAGAGTCACCACTTAATTTCTGTAGCGGTAAATTCATGACCATCAAGCTATGGATAAGCTAGACGTTAATTAAACCAGAGTCACCACCGCGCTTTTATTGTTTCCAAGGAAAAAGGAAAAAGTACGAACAAAACCCAAAGATAAGAAGTTTTGAAATCAAAACTAATAAAATGCGAGAGATTACAAGTAAGGGGGTTAGTTACACAGAGGGAAGGTGTTAGCACCCAAAGTGTCCTAGGTACTCCTAGGGAGCCCTTTCTTGTGTGCATATGTGTTTTTGTATAAAATGATGTTTGTGTTGGTGTAAGCCCTAGAGGCCAATACTTTTGGTACTTGTATCGAATTATTTATTAATAATAAAAAAGCTTTTTCTTTATTATGTTTGTTTAATAAAGTCCCTAGAATAGCTAGTCCGTTTAATGTATCAAGTATGACTTAATCATGAGATCACATTAAACATAAGGACATTATTCTTAAAGTATCCGTAGTCGAGCTTTATTATGAAGTGGGATAACATTAAAGCATTAAGACTATTATGTATATAGACTGATGATCACATCTCATGGATCATGGATAACGAGTTATCAAGTCTTAAACATAGGTATGAATATTAAGAGTAATATTTATATTGGATTGACCCGCTATGAGAATACTATATAGAATGTTATGCAAAGTGTCATAAGTTATTCTCATGGTGATAATGGTGTATACCACCCTTCGACCTGAAACCACTATGGACCCTAGATGTAGAGTCGAGTGCCTTATTGCTGATCAAACATTGTCCGTAACTGGATGACCATAAAGACAGTTGATGGGTACTCCACGAAGCATGCTGAGGGACATGAGTGATCTAGATGGAATTTGCCCATCCTGCATAACAGGATAAATGTCTATGGGGCCAATATTGAATTGGACAAGGATGACACGGTCTATGCCTTGTGTTCATAATAGAAATAAGGGCAAAAGGGTAATTATACACATAAGTATTATCATAAAAGGATTTGTCAGATCACATGACATTTTTGTGTCTTGGGTAGCAGTGATGTGTTGTTAGATACTGCTCACTGTTTATTATGTTAAATACGTGATTTAATATAATTGCCAATACCGTGAAAACCTACAGGGTCACACACAAAAGGTCGGATTGATGAGAGATAGAGTAACTAAGGAACACTGTAAGGTATGGTGCGCTTAAGTGAATTATAGAACATCGTAAGATACGATATACTTAAGTAGAATACGAAATATGGTAAGGTACCACACGCTTAAGTGATTTTGGCATATTATAAGATATGAGCCACATACATTTAAGTGGGCTTTTTAGCTTGCAGCCCACACAAGTGGTTCTATAAATAGAACCCTTGTACAGAAGCATTTGTGCAGTTGCAATTTCGTTTCTCTCTCTCTCTCTCTCTCTCTCACTCAAAGCCTTCATTCATAGCAGCTAGCACTGAGATTGAAGGAATCTGTTCCTATGGACTGAGTAGAGGCGTTGTCACCGTTCAACATTCGTGATCGCTCCGTAGATCTGCATCAAAGGTTTCAATCGCCACAAGAGGTAACGATTCTATCACTGATCATGCTCATTCGTAAGGATCACTAAAGGAGATTTTTTTTTAAATTCTGTTGTGTTTTGGATCGCCCTTCTCCTTCAGTTTGCAATAAAATGGAGTGGAGGGATGAGAAAAGAATTCATTAATTATATTTTTGTGTTTGACAAGACCTTTGGACATGTGCCTACGTACCAACATAAAAATGAGGGATCAAAACCTCGTAGTTCGTGGTAACAATTTCAAAGTGAATGCATTTCTTTTAACAAAAATTTAAGTTTAACAAAGGCACAAAATGCCTAAAAGGTTTGAACTAGTGTTAGTTTTTTTTGTATTTTAAAATTTTAAGTCAAGTATAGTTAAGTTGATTTACAAATTTGATTAAAAAAAGAGTTTGAAAATGCAATGGCATAAGGCCAAAGTTTCTAATTTGCGATATGGTCTAAGTTTAAAAAAAACACAAGCAAAAAAGATTTTAAAAAGAGGGAGAGATTTGAAATTAAAGAAGTTGGGAGGAGATGAAGAGACTAATCCTAAGCACAAATTTAAAAGTTAAGAGTTGAAAAGATCTGACCAATGGGATGCAATCCAATAGACAATAATGTCATATAGAAACCCAAATTTCCCTTGGACTTTAGAACCAAGCAATATCAATACACAAATAGCAAGATGAAGAGCAAGGAATCAAATAAAGATAGCCACATCCAAGCTTAACAACTCCATGATCTTCTTCATAATCTCTCATGTATCAAATGAAACCAGAGATAAGCATTAAGCACAAGTTCAAAGTAACAACTTCAATAAGACCATGTAGCAGATGAACTCAAATGGGATCTCAACACTTGCTTCAGATGAAAATTCACTTCACAAGCACTTGGTTTCATGGAAGTTGGCATTGGCCAAGTCCTTTTGCATAGGGAGTGTTTCCTAATTCTAAGCCCAACGTCTCAGATTAAATCCAATAGTACACACAAATGTCTTTTAGGGTTTTTGTTGTTATTACGTATATTAAGGTCAAAAGACCACAAACACAAACAAGTATATACAATCACAATATAATCACAAGATATGGCTCAAATGAGCAAAGTGAAAATGACACTAAAGTAAACAAGTTAAATGGTATGAATCATGGCAAATGAATAAAGACTTGAATTTAAAGCGCATAAAAGTAAATGGCTTGAAATTAAATGTTAGTTGTTAGTTGATTAGAAGTTAGTATTGTTTTTGCTTTTGTTGTTTAAGTCATTCTTTGGAGAATACTCAACCCACTATTCATAAGCATGGATCCTTGAACCAATACATCTTCCAAAGGAAGGAAAAAAGGCCAAGTTTTCCATACAATACCATGAAAAAGGGGAGAATTACAATCTCACTTACTAGAATGTTATGCTCTTTGTGTAAAAAATTTAGCGCTATGTTAAGCAATCGTAATTGGACTTATGTAGAAGTCACAACTATTTGAGGTCGGGAAATAGAAATTTTAGTGTTAATGCATGTTAGAGATATGGTATTATGAACCATACTCCTAAAACATACCACACTTAAAAGAAAATGCAAAAGGGATGGACCTAATCTCATCCACACTTATGTTGATTTTACAATCAACTAGCCTTAGGATATTGAGATATCATATGTCCATGAGATGAATGAGAAGAGAATGAGATTTAGATGAAGAGGGAGGGGAAATGGAATCAACACAAATTGGTCAAATGAGGACTTTTATCAAATTAAAACCATTCATTCATTTTGGGAAATGAAATGTACATTTCATCAATCCCCTAAATCCAATGATTTTAACTCAACAAAGTTAAATCAACCTTGCCAAGGCCCAACACCACAAGTCAAACTCAACAAGTCAATATCAAAAGCCCAACACAATTTATTTGGCAATTAAACAATTCAAATCAATTAAAAAATGCATTAAATTAAATTATGGTTGGTCAAAATCCTAAAACCTCATCAAAACACCAAATAAATGGCCATGAGATTTATCATAGGTCAAACAAGGTCAAAGGACCTTGGATAAAAAATTTCATAATTTTTGGAAACTTAAAACTATTTTTTAACAATTAAAAGTATTCACAAAAACAATTAAATCATTAAAAATATTAGTAATGATCCAAAAAATAATTTTAATTCAGAAAATGAAATAGGAATTTATTTAAGAATTTTTGGTGAAAGTCTCATATTTTTTGGATCAATATTAAAATTAATATGAATTAATGAAAATAAGTCAATTAAATCAAAAATCAGAAGATAGCAAAAAAACGTGGACCACTTGATCTGCCTCATTAATTGAGGTGACAGATCAAGTGGATGAGAGTGTGCATTCCATGATGGACCCTGGTCAATGTGCCACATGCGCGGTAATCAGTTTGTACACTCAAGGTTAAAACAAAATGGATGGATCCTATGGTTCTGAGACATGCCAATGCATCACTAGAGCTGTAACTCTGGTCTTCTTCTCCGGTGGACCTCACCGGACTGGTTCACCTTCAACCATCACCAAAATAAAAAAGGAGGACATGAATTTAAAGTAAAAATGCTCAGGAGCTTGAATCTGGCCTCAATTTCTCCTAACTCCAAGTATATTAAAAGATACATGAAGTTGAAATTTGAGGATCATGATCTGAGTTGATTTGATTTGACCTCAAAGCAACTCAATCTTCTTGCCTATATTAGCAGGACTTCAGACAACTAAAAATCAAGAAGAATTATGGAGAATTGAGTGAGAATCGAAGAGATAAAAAATTGAGAAATTCACCTTCACTGCAGGTCTGGATGAACACGATCTTGCTTCCAATTGCACTTGGCCTTGCTATAGACACTTGATGGAATGGAATTGAATCAAAAAGGAAGTAGGACTCTTGGAGATTTGAATCCCAAAATAGTGGAGATTCAAACTCGATTTCCAATGAAAATCCTCAAGGTTATCCTTTAAATGAGAGGGTTTGGAGCTAGGGATTTAAAGTTGGCGTGTCGGGGTCTTCAATTCTGAATGCAAGGGTCTCTATTTATAGCCAAGGCATTGCTAATTGCACACTTGATTCAAGTTTTCAAAAATAGTAACTTTGCTTGCATGGATGCATGAGTGTGTGATAGGCCCATGTAATCATTCCTTCAGGTCCAAAATTGTGTACAAACATTGCTGCAGTCATGTGGAAAGGCCATGCATTTGTGTATGGAAGATTCAAGTTCACTTATGCCAAATGGTGATCCAAGTTCAAGCCATACGTAAGTCACTCATACTTTGTCCAAATTGGATGAAATTGGACTTTTTGGAAAGGTTAGATTAAGAGGAACAACTTTCATGTTGAACACTTTTTCATTTGAAGCTTGGATTATGATGAATTTTGAGGTGGAAGTTGGGAAAATCAAACATATCAAAAAAATTCTAAGTGTTAGGCCATGTGTTCACTTCTTCCACCTTGGCTAACTTTTTTTATGAGCTTCAAATGAGAAACGTACATTCATCAAAGTTGTATCTATCTCAAATTCCTTCAAAATGGTCATAAATTTGACCTCATTTGGGTTTAGCATGAAGGAGTTATGCATTTCTGAAGTTGAGGAAAATCACTTGTTCAATGGCATTGGTCCAAAATGACCTATAATGTCTCCTCATATCACATGCATTTAAAAGTTGAATCTGATATTCCTACAAACATCAAAGTTAAAGTAGACATCTTGAATTTGATTGTTCAACTTGAATAGATTTCATTTCATAAAAATTGAGCAAGTTATGGTCTTGGGAAGTTGACCTCCAAATTAGGGTTTAGACAAAATGACCTATAATCTTTCACCATAAAAAATGACTTTCCAAGTAAAACTAGATTTAGACATCAACATGAAAGTTATTTGGAATGTCATTTAGAGTAACTTTGATTTTAGAATCATTTTCATATGACAAAAATTGTAGGAGATAGGGTCTAGGGAACCCCAGTTTTGATCAGTTGACTTCCTCTGGTCAACCACCATGAACCAACTTGCTATCTTGATATTCTCTTGACTTTTGGGACTCATGGAGGATCATATATGCATGAGATGATTAAATTTTAAGTATCCCTTGAAATATTTGATCAATTGGTGAAGAACCTTATTGAAGAAGTCACATAAGATACCTAGATGAATTAGGGTTTCCAAGGCAAACAAACTCCAAACTCTTGATGAATGCTTGATCAAAATAACATGTGAAGATCATGGGGATCCATATATGATGCTTAGAGCCATAGTAAAACAATTCTTAATTGAACTCCTCACACTGAGGGTCTTAAACCCTAGATGTGAGCTTGATAGATCAAAGGTGAGCATGTGCCTTGCCTACAAAAGAGTTAAACTATACAATGACATATTTTTGGTATTTTGGTTAGTAAATGATAAAATACAAAGTATGATACAATCAAATGATGCTTGGTGATCTCTCCTAATATAAACCCAATGAATGAGGGGTAAGGAGGATGCCCAGATGTGATCCCAATGCCAATGCATATGATAAGATATCATAAGGGATCTTAGGGTCAAAATTGGGGTGTTACATACGTACCCATAGCGAGGTCGATTGAGGAACTGCCTAAACAAATCCTTGTGTACTCTCTCTCTATCTCTCTCTCTCTCTCTCTCTCTCTCTCTCTCTTTTATTTTTGTAGTTTGTAAATTTTTGATTGCATTGATCATTTGATCAACATTGTTTTGATCAAAATTTTGAATTTTGTGTTGTTGTGTAGATCACAAATTATTTGGTTGTGATTGGATTTCTAAGAACAACAAACCCTACATAACGTTCCAAACATTGTTGATCGCACACTAGGTGTTTGACAAATGGTTTGACTTAAGTTTTTGTGTGTTTTGATCACTAGAGATAGGCTTTTCCTATTGTATTGTATTCAACTAGTTGTGATTAATTATTGTTGATTGACTTGTTGGGGATTATTATCATTGCATTGACACATCTACGCATATCCGAGCTTTTTGATATTAGGTCCGGTTAGATGATTTTTGATCCGGGAAATTTTTGAAACTTGCTTCCGCGCTATAAACTTTTTCAAAACCAATTTTGCTTCAAATTTTAACTTGTGATCTATTCACCCCATATAGATCTTGGCTTATCGTCTGACAGTCATCAATAAACAAAACATAGTATTTAGATCCACCTTTGGTAATAACTAGTGATGGACCCCATACATCATAGTGAATCAAGTCAAAGGGTTTATATGAAATAAAAATACTTTTATTAAAAGGTAAAACTATTTTTTTTGCTAGTTTACAACCACAACAATCTGAAATATGACTGATTTGTAACTTTCCTAATGCCCTAGTATAAACTAAGTACTTTAATCTAGAAGCAGGTATATGTCCTAGAAGGGTTCATAAATAAAAATTAGAAGACAAAAAATTCAAATAAAAAGAAGCTAATGAATCAGTAGTGGAAGTAAAAGTTGAGGTTGTAGTATATGAGACTTTCAACTCATCCTAAACATAACGCCCTAATGTCTAAGGCCTATCCAAATCAGCCTCCTAGAATGTAGATCATGCACACAACAAGAAGTGGAAGAAAATGTATCAATAACCATAATCACAAAATTGACTAACATATACAAGACTCAAGGTAAGACTATGAACATAATAAACATCATAAAGGGACATATTAGTTGTAGAGACATAACCAATGTCTGCTAATGACATAAGTGTACCATCAACAGTCATAACTGACATAGATGAAGAAGGAATTAAAGACACAAATAATTTATCATCATATGACATATGGTGTGATACTTCAGAATCAAAGATCCATATGGAAGGAGACATATCTGATAGACTAGAAAAATTCAAACCTTTAAAAGAGGAGGGAAACATGACACATGGTTGGGTGACAAGAATATTTAGGTGTTGATCTGCAATATCAGATATTTGAGAAGTGATCTTAGATGGACATACATAATCAGAACTCCACATAATATTGTATGTTCAACAGAAGTTCCATCAACATAGCTCCACGTTATTTCTCCTTTCAATTTTTTCCATTACCTAACTCTAATAATCATAATTTTATCCATTGTTGAGCACTGATAGATTGAAGAGAATCTTCTTTTTCACTAGTCATTACTATTTTTCTAAGAATTTAAATTCAAAGAAATTCAAATTTAAAACCCAAATGAAATTCTCTCAATTTTTTTTTTGTGTGGAGAGAAAATAAGCAAAATCTTAAACACAAAATTGACGAGACTAATCAATTGAATGAGCAAGGAAACAAACCGTATCAAAAAAGTTAGAAGAGAATTTTTTATTGTTGAAAATATTCCATTAAATCTACCAAGCTCTTTGGTATTATGTTAACAAAAAGAGAAAATATTATGTTTCCATTAGAATAGCAACAATACGGAGAATAAGAATTACAATAGAGTATAAATAATAGTTAATATAAAAAGATTAAACTATCTTTACTAATATATAATAATAATAATAATAATAATAAAAAAAAAATAAAATAAAATAATAATAATAATAATTTGTTTAATAAAATTTCTGCTAACTTAATTTTCTTTTTGTCATTCTCGACTATATTTTTATTTGTTTTTAGTTATTAATCTAATATATAAAACAACTTGATAAAAAGACACAGATTTTATCCGTTTTAATAAAGGAGAATTATTGAACTATTATACTATAGGTTTAATGGTGATGCTACTGTCATCCAATAGAAATATATAATTTTGTCATATCATATAAGTAGTTTAAAATTTTCAGTTTGACTTGGCGGGATGCATGATCGTCATTGATTGACAATATAAAATAAATTTATAGTGTCAGGATATAATTCGTTTTCTCTTATATTATTATTTAAATAAAAAATAAAAATAAAAAAATAAAAATTTAAAAATATTAAAATTTAACATGCATTATCATTATATATTATATAGTTTTTTTTATTTAAATATGTCATTCGAGTCTAATCATCTAATTCGATGAAGATTAATCTGAGAGTCCTCTTGCGGA
The DNA here is from genome assembly GCF_024323335.1 of Lathyrus oleraceus. Taxonomy (NCBI): domain Eukaryota; kingdom Viridiplantae; phylum Streptophyta; class Magnoliopsida; order Fabales; family Fabaceae; genus Lathyrus; species Lathyrus oleraceus. Next base: position 358,717,773 of record NC_066579.1, read on the forward strand.
TCGCTCTATAGATTAATCTAACTAATTGTTAACATCTAGAAGAAATTCAAAATTGAAATTGAAATCTTTGAACGATCACATTCTTACATTAAACTCATAGAACAAATAAAAAATGTTATAATTTTTATTTTTATTAACATTTATGATTTTATTATATAAAATAGTGTCATTTTAAAAACGAGTCTCAAATAATAATAATAATAATAATAATAATAATAATAATAATAATAATAATAATAATAATAATAATAATAATAATAATAATAATAATAATAATAATAATAATAATAACAACAACGGTGAGAATTTTATTCAATTAAAAGATTAAAATGTTCATAATTTTCTTTATAAAAGTATTATCTAGAAGCATTTGATATGCGATATCAATTTTGTGCCTCATTTTAAAATTGTATAAGGTAATTTCCTATGTCAATTAAGTAAAATTTTCTATATGTTTTATAATGTCTAAGAGACGATATAACTGTTTTGGGTTTTTTATTTCAAAACACATACTAGTACTTAAATTTCACCTAGGACATATCGTAGAAATTGTTATTAATATTAATAATATAGAATTTTTATTCTGCATTGGTTTTTTAATATAATATTATATATTTTAAAAATAAATATATTTGTTAAAAGAAATAAATATTATTTAAAAAAAACAGATTAAGAAGCAACCATATAACAGTGTGGATAAAAGGAAACACGTTTTTATTGGCAATACTACATAGTAAGAGCTAAATTAAACAATTCTATTATTATTTAAATAGGAAATTGTAGCAAAAAAAATTATTAAAACTCGAAAAAAATCAAAATGGTATCCGATATCAGAACTTGTTCTTTTTTTGTAAAATTAAAATTGTAGCCAAAACTAAAAAAAAGAGTAAAATTAAATCAAAAGATGAAGAACATGAAGAACTTATTTGTTCTTTATTATATATATTTTAGATATATTAAATAATTAATATATTTAATTTAAATATAATCTTTGATATATTAATTATTCAATTAATTTTTTCATAGAGAATGTTTTTGTGTGTGTAGACTTAAATGTTCTGACTATTATTAAATTATTATTAAAATTGGGTACAATAGAGAAGGACAATTGGATAGCATTACATTTGTAGGGGATATACTTTTTTCATCTTATTAATAAAATTGCATCATTTTAAATATTTATAATAATTTATATTTGAGGATTAACAGCGGTAAAAGTTTAATATTAAAATCTTATATATTACAATATAATGGTGGGTTCCATATCTGAAAATTAAGGTGGTAAAACGGACCATAGGTCAGTCATGCACTCATTAGACAATGATAGATTGAATTGATATTTTGTGTCGGTCTAATCATTTTTTCCGCTCAATTTTAAACTCGTTAAAAAATATATGGGTTGACTATTCAACCTAGTTATCAAAAACTTAAAATATTTATTTTAGTTGGTTGAAAGTTAATATTTAAACTATAATTTTGAAACTCTGATGATCCTATTTTAAATAATTTTTTTTTGATGACTTAAAATTTTTAATCGTCATTTTAGTTAATTCTAGTAATTCAAGATTTTAATGATTTTATTTTATATACTTATTTATGAATATATGTTTTTTAAGTAAACTTTTATTAAAAAAATGCTTTATAAAATTGTTTTAAAAAATAAGTGAAAAATTTAATTAAAATATTAAAAAACTACTAATCTATTAAAAAAATGAAAATAATTAAATAAAAAAGAGGGGACAAACCTATCAGTCCATCAACCCATTACCTTGAACAAATTACACTTTAAGATCAATTTTATTTGACGGTTTATTCGTCCAATCTATTTTTTAATGGGCTTAAAGTAAGGAGGACATAGCAATCGATTTTGTCACCCATAATAAAAATAATTGTAACAATAATGTAATACACATTTTTAATAAAATTAATAATATATATTTTTAAAATATGAATGTAAAGACTTAAAAAGAATAAACGATTGGGTATAGAAAATAAAAAAGAAGAATAGATGATTGTGATCTTAATACAAAAAATAATAAAATATAAAAAGTATATATATATATATATATATATATATATATATATATATATATATATATATATATATATATATATATATATATATATATATATATATATATATATATATATATATATATATATATATATATATATATATATTTTGAATATAATTTTCTTAATAGAGAATCTTGAATTCAAACCCATGCCATCACATTCTTATTATATGCAAAATATTAAAAATATAATATATAAAAATTTATTATTTTTTAATAAAAGATATTATAGATACAAAGTATTCACCTCCTTTAACATAAATTATTTTTGTTTTGAAAATCTAGATACATAAAGTGGTTCACTTTTCTAAACCAAATTTTTTTATCGGTCAAAGTTTATGTTTGATTTCACATTAAAAATATTTAAAATTAAATTTTAATATTTTAATTAATATCAAATAAAATAATCTTTTGAATTGATTCTATATTTTAAATTATAATTTATATTTCTTAGTCATACATTGTATTTTCATTAAAATGCATTATTTAATATATTTTTATACTTATATTCAACAAATTATTTTATATTAAATTTACTTTAATCAAAATCAAAACTAATTTTTGTCATAAAAAAACATTAAAATTTACCACTCAAATGAAATACATGGTGCTATGGTGGTAGGTGAAATTTCAATATAAAAAGAAAAAAAAACTAAAAAAATAAAGAAATCCTACTAATATATTAATATAAATAATGAAAAATCAAATAAAAAGAAAAAGTCATATAAAAAATAAAAACCCTTGAAATATAATAATATATTTACAAAAAAATCAAATAAAAATATTTTTTAAAATAAGTAAATCCTACTAATATGTTAATACAATAATAAAAAACCAAATAAAAAGAAAAAAATCATTAAAAAAAAGAAATTCTACTAAAATATTAAAATAATAATAAAAAAAGAAAAAAAGAAAAGAGGGAGAACACTTTTTCGTGTTTAAAAGGAGGGAGACAGAAAGGATTAGAGATATAGCCGCTCGAAAATCAAAACCCTCTCTCCGCACTTTCTTTGCTTCTTCTTGTTCCCTCTCTTCGCTTTCTCTCCACAATGAGCAACGCCAACAAGCAAGTTTTCAGCGTCGCAGATCTCTCTTCTGGTTCGAATTATCAATCTTTCTCTCTTTTGTTTTTACCAATACTTTCTCTATGTAATTCTTTGTTTATTGAATTTTGATTTTTCTTTGCAGCTCTCAATGATGATGGTCGTGCAGAACTGATTAACGCTCTCAAGGTTTGAATTTCACTTCATTAGTTACTACTCAATTTGATTTTATATTTTTGCTTAATTACACAGACGGTTGTGATTTTTTGTTATCGAGTTAGTTTGTATCGAAAATCTTAATTTGATTATCGATTTTTATGTTTTGATGATTGGTTTCGAGATATTATTGATCAACTAGTTTTTTTTTCTAGTTGAATTTCGTTGATGATTAGTTTTACTCAATTCGTTTTTCTCTGTTTTTTTTTGTAAAGCTTCATGATCTACTGCTAACTGATATATGTTTTAATGGAACTCTTGATTTGATTATCAATTCTCATGTTTTGAGTTTTCGATTTGATAATTGGTTTGATTTATTATTTTTGAGTTAGTTTTTTTTTTCTAGTTGAATTTAGTTGCTCAATTACTCAATTTGAATTACTGTAAACCCTTTTGTTTTTTTTTTCTCTATTTTTTTTTTAAGTTTCATGATTTACTGTTCAACTAATATATGTTTTAATGGAACTCTTGATTTGATTATCAATTTTCATGTCTTGGGTTTTTTATTTGATAATTTGTTTGATTTATTATGTTTTTTTTTTCATTAATTGTTTTGTAAGTTTCATGATTTATTGTTCTCTCTTACACTGTAATTAATTTATCCTTGACTTTGAAGGTCAATTATTATTTTTTGTGTTTTTTGTTTTGGTGATTGCTTTGAGTTATCGTTCATCCTGGTGATTATTTTTTCTGGATTTGTTGTTTATTTTATTATTTGTCAAGTTGTTTATTTTGTTTCCTTGATTTAGGGTTTTAATGAGCAGCCCTTGGATATTCTTGGGAGTCTTTCTCTATCCCCCATTGTCAGGCAGCGTGTCGAGGTTCTCAGAGAGATTCAGGTATATTCACTAAATTTTATAGCTATTATGATGCTTCAATTCTTTTTTGTTGTTTAGATTTTTGTCTGTCTTGTGTTATTACTTGATCTGTACCATTTATGATAATTTGGTGTGATAGATCTCTTTTCATGGCTGGGTTTAAGAAAGGTTGGATCTATTTCGTATTTATGATAATCATCTTTTATAGTATTTAAGAGGCTTATTGCATGACTTGAACTGTGATTCTCATGGCACATCGTTTCACCTCCAACTGTTTGCCGAGGCTGTCTTTTGCTTCGCGAATCAATATTCTGACTATATTCTTTTACTGTAATCATTGTGTGCTCTGAGTATAACGCATCTGTCAATTGCTCTTATAGTTTGTATCTAATCTTACGTCATTAATTTATTTGTTCTTGTTATTAGCTTTTTTTTTATAACCATGAATCTATAAATTGCTGTTATGAGTTTTCCTCGTAATGTTGGGTTCTTATTTTGATTGATGACTGTACAGAGTGCACATGATGAACTGGAGGCAAAGTTTTTTGAGGAGAGAGCTGCTCTCGAAGCCAAATACCAAAATTTGTATCAACCATTGTATGCTAAGGTATCCCGAGGATTCTCGTTATTGATTTTTCAATTATTCATGTTTAAAGCTATTGAATTTAATTTGTATTCATGTTCAAAGTTATTGGGTTTAATTTGTATGGTAACATTCAATGTAATATCATCATCACTAAATTTATTTATTGATGAATGCAGCGCTATGAAATTGTGAATGGTGTTGCTGATGTGACAGCGGTACCAATTGAAACTGCTGAAGTTGAAGGTATCAACTAGAAATCGACGCCTTACACTTTATTGTTTCAATTCTCGACTTTACCATTTTTCCCGTTGAAATTGACGCCTTACACATTTTATTGTTTCAATTCTCGACTTTACCAATTCTCCCATTGAAATCGACACCTTACACATTTTAATGTTTCAATTCTCGACTTTACCAATTTTCCCATTGAAATCGACACCTTATACATTTTATTGTTTCAATTCTCGACTTTACCAATTTTCCTGTTGAAATCGACACCTTACACATTTTATTGTTTCAATTCTCGACTTTACCAATTTTCCTGTTGAAATCGACACCTTAAACATTTTATTGTTTCAATTCTCGACTTTACCAATTTTCCTGTGACTTATGTAGAGAAAGGGGTGCCATCTTTCTGGCTCATTGCTTTGCAAAACAATGATGTGGTAACTGACGAGGTAAGTTGACAAAAGTGTTCAATTGTTAACATTTTTTTACACTTTAATGTTTGATTTTTTATAATCATAAAGTCACTTATTTTGTAATGATCTTTTCATTGCTTCATTATGAATTAGATTACCGAGCGTGATGAGGAAGCTTTGACGTTCCTGAAAGACATCAAGTGGTCGAAGCTCCAAGACCGAAAAGGATTCAAGCTTGAGTTCTTTTTCGATCCTAATCCGTATTTTTCAAATACTGTCTTGACCAAAACTTATCACATGGTGGACGAGGATGAGCCCATACTGGAGAGGGCTATTGGGTAAGCTGGTCGTTTTTCCCGATGCTATTATGCAATCTATTTTCCATAGTTTATGATCATGAATAAGGTTTGTTTGCTGCATTTTTTTACAGGACGGAAATTAATTGGCTACCCGGAAAACGTTTGACTGAGAAGACCCTGACGAAGAAGTCAAAGAAGGGCTCAAAGAATGCCAAACCAATTACAAAAACAGAGTCCTGTGAAAGTTTCTTCAACTTTTTCGATCCACCAGAAGTCCCCGAAGATGATGTGGTCCTTGATGAAGAAGTGGTATGACATGCTTTCTATATAAACTCATTGCTAAACACAAATATGAAATACTATTTTTTTATACATTTTTATTTTTAATTTTTAAACAGGCTGAGGAACTTCAGAATGAAATGGAACAAGACTATGACATTGGGTAAGCTAAATTCCGTACTGTTTTAACTTGACTGTTTTTGCTCCTTGTAATCTTGATTCTATACTTAAATGAGATTTTTAATACTTGTTTAGGTCAACTATCCGAGACAAGGTCATCCCCCATGCTGTTTCATGGTTTACTGGGGAGGCAGGTGATGACGATGATGAGACTGATGATGACGATGATGACTATGATATGGATGAAGACGACGATGATGAAGAGGAAGATGATGATGAAGAATCTGAGGATGGGACTGAGTCGGAAAAGAAGGTATAATCTTGATTATTTGAATTGATGAAATGTTAGTTTAATTTACTTTTTATTTTATTTTATAAATTTGAGGTTTGAACATGAATTAACATGGTTGTTTTTCCGCTTGTCCTTTGGTGTTAATTTCCTTCGGAATGTTGCTGCAGTCATCAATAACTAAGGTATGATATCTTAACTTTCGACAAATTTGTTTGCTTGATACCCTTTAGTTAACATTGTCTCTAGGAAAAGTGATAGCAACAATCTCTTTTTAACAAAACTCTCTTCTATTAGTTGAAATTACGGAGTGTTAAATTCCTGTTTTAATGTTGTTTTATGTTTTCAGAAGGGCGGGATAGTGCAGTCCGGCGATGGTCAGCAGGGTGAAAGGCCAGCAGAGTGCAAGCAGCAGTAAGAGGTTTTGGTGTCCGGATTTGCTTGATGAAGGAGATTTCAATTTCATGCAGTTTTTTATAGTTTAAATTTATTTAGTGCCCATTCTCCTATTTTGCTTCTTATTTTGGAGAGATGTGGTTATATAGTTTTGGGATGTATTGATTTATTGCTACTTTGGTTTAATAGGTTCGACCTAGATACTTCATTATTTTGACAATATTAATGGTAAAATCTGGTTACCAATTTATTTCAACCGGTTTTTTCTTTTCAATTATCTGGTCATGTTTGGATTGTGTTTTAATTTTTCGCAATCAGCTTTAATTGCAAAAATGGTTAGGTTTAGCATGTTCGATCATTAAGAATTTCATATTATAAATGAGATAACTTACATATTTTTAGAGTCTAGTTTGATCCATTCTATGTGTCGAAAGTCTTTTTTAAGGATCCCTTAGAAAAGTAGATGATTGGACACTATATAAATGAGAGAATTTATATGATCTGAATGAGCTGATTAGGAAGGTTTTGGACTTCAAACTTTTAGAGTTGGTTCCTCTAGTTTTGAGATTTACGATATGATAATGATACCATAATATTTAGTGAGTCTTTAGTTGTGAATATATGGACTAATACACCTATTTATTTGGATAAATGTAGATTCCTCACTCTTAAAACAATTTGAGAAATTTCTTCATTGGAAGATTTAGTCTCTCTCTTTTAGGTATCTGGGTTGTGAGTGGGGGCAAATCTTCGGTTGAAATCCACTTAGGATCCTCTTGTTAATATGTTGTGGAAAAGGCTCAATTCTTTGTATCATTGATACATTATTCTAGGTTGTAGAGTGGTCCTCCTGAATTCAATCATCAACATTCTTGTTTTCTTTATATAATTCATTAAGATGCTTGTGAATGTATGGAAGACTTTTAAAAGAGGCTCTTTGGGACAATGTGAAAGGAGATTCTAAGATCTTCTGGGTGAAGTGGTCGTATGTGTTTAAACCTAAGAAGAAAAGGAGTTTGAGAGTTAGAGATCCTCGATTAAATTAGCCCTCATAACCAAATAGAGATGGAGACTTATCTCTGGCGCTTTTGGTCTCTGCCGTGATATTATGTCTGTCAGTTATGGTGTCCTTAGTGCTCTTTCTTTGTTTGATGGAGATGTGTGTCTCTTCTTGGATCCAAAATGGATGATTCTTCTTATTGGTTTGAGAAAGCTCTGATTAGAAAGGTTTTGTGAGGCCTTCAGACCTCTTTCTAGGGTAACCCTCAGATCGAGAATATTCCTCTTAAGATTAGGTTTCAATAGATCGAGAATATTCCTCTTAAGATTAGGTTTCAATATTTTTTTTCTATTTATTGTTTTCAAGATGGGTATGTAGGAGAGATAAATAGGTGAGTGAAGGGTAACTTTTTTTGAAATCTTAGATGACAACACATTTGAGCGGGAATTGGAATATCAAATGTGTGCGAGAAACTCTCATATTAAATGACAAAGTAAGATTTAGCAATTTAGCAACATGTAGAAAATCTTATATACAATATAAAATTAATTGATTGAATTATTTATTGAAGAAATTATTGGTATAACAAATGTGAGTGTGGGTAAGAGTCTTACATCAAATAGTAAAGTAGATGTTGAACAACATATAAGTGATGAGATTCATATATCTAATATCTTAATATTTTGAATTATAATGTGAAATTTAATTTTACTTGTATGAATGCTTAATGTTCAATATAATGAGTCCTTGTGTACTCTTTTTAAAAAAAATGGTATCAAAATTTGATCATCTTTATGACAAGTTAGGAGACATGTCTCATTAATATGGAGGGGTCAACAGCAATGCAAATGTTTGTGGTTGAAAAGTTTCCGCATGAGTGGGAGCAATTTCAAATTAATTGATGACTCACACTTGAGTGTGAGAATGTTAATGTATCATGTGTAAGAGTTTTATTTAACGTCTACTTTCACTTGTGTGGTTGAATAAAATCTAATGTGGTCGGTATGTATAAATCAACTTACAAACGTCAATATTATTAGATCGGACACAATTGTGTATGAGATTTTATTAATTATTATCATTCAATCTAAAAATAGTCTAACATGATTGGGCTTCTCTTATGACCTAATTAAAATCATTGATTGTTTTATTTTAGCTGTTCCAAATTTTATATAAAATTTGAAAAAAATATTTTGATAATAGAAATTATTATGACAATTAAAAGGGATTTTGGCGATAAATTTTTAAAAATAATACTTTGTTAAACTAAATAGATTTAGAGATTTTAATATGGCAATGGTGGCAAAGCAGTGATGGTAGATTATGACTAGGCCGAGTACTTTGGTTGCTAGAATTTTTAAAGTAAGGTACTTTCCTACATCTTCCTTCTTTTATGCTAGTCTTGAGAATAATCCTAGTTTTGTGTGGAGGAGTCTGTGAAAATTCCTTGTGTTTTAGATCTTGGTTGTAGATCTTGGTTGTAGATGGAGGATTGATGATGGTAGTAGAATCGAGGTTATGGATGACCCTTGGTTGAGAGGTGTTGGAAAATGGTGGATGAGTGCTCCACAAAATAGGGAGACATACAACATTAATGTGAAAGATCTAATGATGAATGGTGTTAAAAGGTGGGATGAATGTAAAATTAGACACCTTTTCACATGGGACGTTGATATGGCTATTTTGGATGTCCTTTTGTTGGAGGAGGTGGGTGAGGATGGATTGGTGTAGAAGGAGGAACAAAGCGGGGAATATAGTATTAAAACTGGTTACAAGATTTTGAAGAGATAAGGGAGAGGAGGGATCTTAATGTAAAAGGGGAATGGAGTTTCATGTAGTGAATTAGAGCACCACCTAGGGTAAAACACCTATTATGGAGGATTTATCGTGATTGTCTACCAACTTGGGTGAGACTTAGCCAACACCATGTCCCTTGTCCCATGATTTATTAGTTTTGTAATAGAAATGTAGAGGATGATTGACACATTTTTTTTGGTTGCGTGGAAACCTTACAGTGTTGGAACGGAGCAGGTTTAAGCTCGGTTGTCAAGAACATGATGTATAATTTTACTGACACTAAGGAGGTGATCCATGATATTTGTAGGAAGGAGGATCGTAGAACACCAAGTAGAGTGACTATGATATTACATGCCCTTTAGAACAATCATAATAATTGGATTTGACATAATAAGAAGTTGGAACCTAATAATTTAGGTTTACAAGCATTCTATAGTTGAAATGATTGATATCTAGCTCATAACTTTCAGGAGGACATCGAGATAGAGCAAAGTTAACATCATTGGAAGCCACCTATCCAAGGGTGAGTGAAATGTAATGTAGATGCTGATTTTAATTCCATTAGAAATACCACGAATAAGGGGTGGTGTTTTAGAGACAAATATGAGAGGTTTATTAATGAAGGAGTATTTGGGGATTTTGGTATTTACTTAATCTTGGAAGCGGAAGCAAAGACAATCAAAGAAGCAATCCAGGCAACCACCTACTTGCATTTGGACTGAGTCATTTTTGAGAGCGATTTACAAATGGTGGTTCAAGCGGTTCATTCGGATAAAAGTGGTAATTCTAAGCTTAGTATGATTATATCCTGTTTTAAAATTTATTAGTTTGTAATCCCAACTTCGATGTGAAGTTTGTTAAGCGTCTAATGAACTTGATTACCCATTTGTTAGTGAAAGTGATCGATTCTTAGTTTAGACACAATAGTTTCCATTTGATTTCTCTTTGTATTAAACAATCTTTAATTATTAAATTTTCTTGAATAAGAAAAAAATAAAATGAGGGGAAAGTAGCTAGCCCGGCTACAATACAAGGGTGAGTTATGTATAGATATTTGCTAAAATTATTTTATCACTATTTTGAATTATTTGAAAGTAGCCGTTGTAATTTAAAAATTAACTAATTCAAAATGTTGTGTGATTTACCTTCTCAGACATGCATAGAATGTAGATATATTAAACATATAAATTCAATAAGTGCCTTTAAAGAGACCATTGGTTAAACACCTACTAGTTCTATTCAA